>NW_009260358.1:430955-534673 GCF_000687185.1 Egretta garzetta | reverse complement strand
CTTACGGAAGAAACTTCGATCACACCAGGATGGCAGCTGAAAATTAGCCCTGTTACATTTAAGACTTTGTGACATCCCGTCCTTAGGGTCTTCACGGGAGAAATCAGCTTCATTTTGATTAAGTGATTATTTGTGGCAACCATGTAATACTGTCACCTGTAATTCCAAGAAAATGGACCTCATGAGCTAACGAATTCCTTACAACTCTGTACTGCTCAGGTTCTTAATTCTTTTTTCCAATGCAGCCAGCTATACAGATTAGTAAAAAAGGGGTTTATAACCCTCCCCATTTCTAGATTTATTAAAACCCCATCAAGCTAAACCACCTGAAGAGCAAAAAAAAAAACCCATCATATAAAAAGCATTTCCTATCAGGCCAATTTCAGCAAAATCAAAATTTCACTTAATGTACTCGCTAGTGCATTCCAGGGGAAATGGAAAAAAAAAAAAAACAACCAAAAAAAAGGAAAAAAAGCAGCAAGAGGGAGAGGAATTAAAATTCTTAAAACTAAGAGAGGAAAAAAAAAACCACATGAGACTAAAAGGGACCTGAAGTTTTCTGAGCAGTTTCATTAGGTGGCTAAAAGATTGTCCAAATGAGAAACAGGTACTTCAATTCCAATAACCTTAAAAAACCCCCAAACCTCCTATAAATAGGTTGTTTGCAAAGCTAAAACCTTACAACCCAAATAACCCTATTTTACTGAAGTAGCAGCTTAAGCACCAGAAACCGCCATAAGCCATGGCGCCGCCCAGGCATACGATGACCGAGGAGTACCTCTGGGTGACATACGCTAACTGGCAAAGAGCAGATCACGCCACTCCGCCGTAAGGCGTCTTCAGAGTCATCACTGAATCTGTTTCTGATGAAACCTTGTATATATTCTGTCAAAATCTTAAGACTATTGGAGAGCGAAGACGTAGTTCTTAAACTTCTGCAAAGAAATCCTTACGACGATGAGTATTTTTGCAGGGTTGGCAGTACTACTGCTGTACATTAGGTGTAAACGCGTGGCGTAGCTAAAAGCGCGGCTGTAATATCAACTTTCTGGCAAACTACTTCAGCGGAGGTAACAAAGCACGGAAAGCACTGAAGCGTCTATGGGAGAGACATTTGCTGATAGACCTTGGTGCTAGAACGCATTCTTTAAAAATGGATTGGACAATTCCAGTGTTTGCTAGAGCAAAATGAACCAGAAAGTTATTACAGGGTATGTACATGCATGTACACAAATACACCCTCCCCATATACATTTGTATATACCCATCCTAATCCATCTTATCCACAAAAATACAATAATCAGCCTTCTGAGAACTCCTCTGCCAGCAAACCGAACCCAGCGCTGCGTGGCTGCATGGGACAACATCCCAAGGCAGCTTCGTGCTACTGAAAGAAAGGAAAGCTTGTTTTAACAGTGTACGTGTTCAATGGCAGCGCACTGGCAAATCCACAACTGCACTGATCAAGAGATTCATTTTAAAAATAAATTAATATGCTCGTGGTAATTTCAGTCCTCGCTTGTTTGGTATCCCAAGCACTGTACGCACGCTGGAAGACTGATGGGATGGGACATACAGTGACCCAGCGGGTCATCCCTCGTCCTTCAGGACACCTTTCTGCAGAGCTCCCACGACGCGTGCTCTGCTGCAGCTCTGGGACAAGGTGTGCTCAGGTACAAACTATCTCAGGCTGCAGAGGACCACCCTCTGGCCAGGCTGGGTAGGGACCAAAGCCCATACAACTCTCTCGCTGCAAATGTCACGGCTCAGCTTGGCTACTTCTGCATCTTCGAGTATTGTGACCTTGGCACACTTCAGCATACGCCCGGCTTTAACAAGGGGGAAAGCAGCCCTACTGACTGCAGTAAGGCTATTTCCATGGTTTAAGTTAGGCATATACTTCACTTGCACAATCAGGACTTTTTCACCAAATGTAGATTAAAACCAGTTGTTTATCTTTACCTTCCATTCCTCATAAAGGGCCAAATCCTGTGACAGTGATTACACCCTTCAGGTCCGTGACTTTCAGTACGAGACTGATATTTGCAGTGCTTTACTGAGGGCAACCCATAAAATAACTTAAGATTTTCTTCAGACAGATTTGCAGAAACACAGTACCAAACTACCACTACTCTTTGCAATATAATACACATACACGTGGTATATTACAACATACAATATAAAATATAGCCAAAATACCCCAAATATAAGCTAATAGGAAAGTAAATTGCTGGGCTGTACTGAACATATTTCTTTCTCACTGGGCTGCAGACTTGTTTCACCCCCAGTTAATTGAAGGTGAGTGTTCAGGGTACACTGAGATTGCGTTCTCTTGCTGTCGCAGTTTAACCCCAGCCAGCAACTAAAACCCACCCAACTGCTCACTCCCTCCCCCCCCTCAGTGGGACGGGGAGAGAATTGGAAGGGTAAAAGTCAGAAAATTCACAGGTTGAAATAAGAACAGTTTAACAATTAAAAAAAAAGAGAAATAATAATAATAATAAAATAATAAAGCTTTCTGCAGTGAGAACAGAGAACAATCACGCTCCTAAAATTATCATAGAGTATCAAAAACAAGGGTAGACTAAACAGCTCCTTGTGCCCCCCAGCCCCTCGCTGGTGGGGTGGGGCGAGCGGCAGAAACGGCCTTGGCTCTGTGTGAGCCCGGCTCAGCAGGAGCGAACCCATCCCGGGGTTATCAGCCCCGTGGCCAGCACAAATCCCAAACACGGCCCCGTACCAGCTACTGGGAAGAAAATTAACCGTACCCCAGCCAAAACCAGCACACTTGCCTGACGCAGTCTCCAAGGTAGGAATCACAAGTTTCAAGTGAAAAACATTTAGGATGAAAGGTTCACTAATCCTTGATAACCACACCTCATGATTTTTCTGTGGATTTTTCCTGAGTCTACAGGGACCAGTTAGAATGCAGAAAAGAAACACGCGGCGATGAAACCCATAGCAAGCATAAAACACCTGTGACATAACAAACTGGTACAAAAGATTAATCAAAGTCTGAGGAAGTTGACTATCACACACAACCTTACCATTGAAAAGCCATGTGCCACGACTTCTTTAGGACTGAGGCTGGATATCTGAAACTTGTCCAAAAATAATGAATTTGAAGCAAAGCAGCAATGACTGGTCTTGGATTTTCTTTTGAGTCATCTTAGGTCACATAAGCAGAATTTGCTTAACTAAGGGCAAAATTCTTGCTGTCTGTTACTTGTCTCAGTGGCAACGAGAGATCCAGCCATACTATGAACTGAGTATTTGAGAAGCAGACTTCTTTTTAAAACTGTTATAGCTGAGTAAGGGTATCCTCTAACAAGGACAGAACTACTTGCTTTGATTGCCTATAGACTAACACAAAAAAAGTTTAATGCTACTCAACATACAGGTTCATGTCAGAGATAAGGCTTTGGCATGTATCAGAGAGATTAAAAAAAAAAAAAAAAAAATTTACAGATCCATTTGTACTGCAGATATTTTGACCTTGACACTGCGTAGGCCACCAGATCCCAGGTTCATCAATACAACCCCCTGAGGTCTCACATCCCGTGATTTTGAAATCAAAGACAAGCGCTGATACTCCGATTAGAACTTAGTGAAGCAGTAGTCATGAAAATAACGGTCCTGAAAGGGAAAATCCGTGAATGATCTCTCCAGAAGATGAAGGGAGAAGGATCTCGTTATGCAGCTGGATATGAAGTGCTGTCAACAGTAACCATGTCTATGAACACCAGTAGCAAAGCTCTAACCCAGCTCTGCCTTACAGATACACAAGGAGCCACAAAACATCCTAAGGAGCTTATTTTATCCCACAGCACATTCAAACAGGGGCAGAGGAAGATCTCTGATAAGTCAAGTCTTGCATTAATTATGAAGATCGGTCACTTGATGTAAGAACATGGTCAATTCCCCAAGCCTGACGGTGCAACGCAGCTGCCAGCGGGGAGACGCAGTGAGAGAGAAGATGCCTTTTAAACAGGCAACGAGGGGCTTTTAGCATGTTGCTCAAGGCTTGCTTTAACCACAGCACTCCTGTTGGCATAAAAGCTCTGGACCAGCCATCCAGATGACAACTCCCTTTCCGCACACCTTCGGAGCCTTATCTGTTTGCAAAACCTCGCCTGTGTCAGACAGGTTGGAGGAAACACATGGCAGAGAAAGCCTATGAAAAGTAGGGAGGGAGAGGAAACAAGGAAAGCAATGGAATAAAAATCAAGACACCCCCCATCTTATATGCTGAAGAAATAATGTCTTTTCTAAATTACATGCAGACTTGTTTCCATTTTCGTATTCTTTACAGGGTTTTTTTTGGAAGCTACAGAAAATGAACATAAGAGACAAAAAAGTACTTTGCCCTGCAGGAATACAAAAATTGTAAAAGCACAGGCAGCACTACAGAGGAGCAGTGCCATTCACTCACAAAGAATTTTGTGCATGTAGATGGCTGATTAATTGCTGGCCTGCCTAGACGAAGCTGCAACGAGCCAGATACTGTCAGCATGCCATCTGTTACCATGGAAATGCACAATGTTCCTGTTTCTGACAAACCCTTGAATACTGGATAGATTGTGCCATATGTAAATAAGGCAAATTAGTTTTCCTATATCTTCCAGACAAGGTTAGACTAAAAGAAAATATATCTGTTTAAACATACTGTAACCTCCAAGATGTGAACTGGGTAAACCTTCCTTCTTTTTTCATAAAAATCTCATTCAGTTTGTTGTTAGAACTGAAACAGTGTGGGCTAGCATTAGGAAGCATAAAATTAATTCCCAGCCAGGAATGTTTACAAAAGCAGTACGTAAAAATATGCATATTCTGTACGCATTCTACATTCACCATGACTGTCATATTTTTTATTTTCAATTTTTTTTTTCTTTCTCCCCAATTGTGGCAATATTATTGAAAAAATATATAGAAATAAACAGGGCTTGCTCATTTGTACAGTGAGATTTGGTGTAGTTTGGATCATTTAACCAGAATGCTGCATTTTTTTAAGGGATGCTATAGATTTTAAACATGGAAAAAATTATTTACTCACTTGAATAGAGTTGCATTGATAGCTGGGGCACATCAGCTTAGCTCCACTGAAGTCGGAGGAGCTGTAGTAGTTTGCATGTGCTAAGGATCTAGCGCGAAGAGTTTTACAAACTAGAGCTTAACCAGTTACTCGAAAAATTGTATTATCATGTCCTGGAAAATAAGAGATTTAGCGCTTAAGATTTTGCTTAATTTCTTGATTTTACAACTGCACATTAAACAAAAAGCAAAGAGTTTAAGACCAGCAAGATGTGCATTCACCACACTCGTTGCCGTCTGCGTGGCTATGAGCGTTAGAACACTTTGTATTACCGGGCAGATTCGCTTTGAACGCGACCACTTCGCCAGGCACACCTGGCACAAGGTGGCTTTACACCAGGACACATCCATTCCCAGAAGTATCAGGTTGGTATAAGTATAATCCCCTGGCGTATAAAGCTGATGGAGTTAATTAACACCATGCATTCTCCCTCTTGCCAGTTAGCAGTGTGGAGTGAGCCCTTCTGAACCACGGAGTAAGTGTGAGTCGAAGATGTTTTAAGACAGCGGACAAGCAAGCCGTGGTTGTGAGCCGGAGTAGCGCCATGATGTGCCTTACTGCACTTTTCGCTCCATGGACTTTGGCTATTACTCAGATTTTTGGTTTTGCTATCCACTCTTATGGGGTAAGGTGACATTCTGAGATATGGTAGATGACACTGACTAAATTAGGATATGAGAACGGTGAAGGTCCCACAGCTTCTAACTCGCTGCGTTGTAAATGCAGGTTTTACGGGTTCCTAACCTATATTCTTCATCTGGGCCACCCTCAAATTCTTTTTGTGATTTTCGTCATGGAGATTCATGTCTGGTGTAACGATAGCCAAGGAAAACTTAACAGGCAGCTGTATATCAATATTTCCCTGATGTGGGAATTAATCAGTAGCTCCAAAAAACCCAAAACAAAATGGTTATCATGTCCACGGTAAACATGTTGTGTATTTTAATATATTCTTTATACAGCCCTTTTGTTCATGTGCAACTTTGCAATGCTGTGAAATATTACTTCTAAAAACCAAGCAACCACCTATCAACCTCCGATATAAATACGTTCAAAACCTAATAATCAACTTTTTGAACAAACACACGTGATTCCACACGGCTCCACAGAACCTTGGAATCCCTAACTGTCCAGAACTTCATCACAGCAACACCTGTTAAATCAAAGTGGGGTCTACAAAATAGAATAGCTTTACATAAACCATACTGTAGAACTTAACAAGCCCCGTTTTTGCAGAATAAAATTAAGATTAATCACTCTTCACACCAGTGTTCATGGGACCCGTGCCCATTGATTCTCTGACGTCGGCTTCTTCCCACGGCAGCGTGTGCTGCGGTGCTTTGGAGTTCTGCCCTTCTCCTCATCCTTGGGTGTTTTGAATGAAAGAGCATACAGAGGATGTGACGCTCATCAACCTAAATCCTGCTGCCTACCCAAGTACGAGAATGAAATTAAGAATTTGGAGAAGGGAAGGTTGTTAGGGAGCGTGAACACGTAGAATCCATTTTGAAAAAACCCGCAGTTGCAGGTAAGTAACTTTCCTTCCTTCTTTGAATGGCTTCTAAGCAGTCCCACTTGTGAATCAGTGCAAGAGCACTTTGTGACGGTTTCTCCTCTAAGCCAGCTGACAGTGGCACGCTATTCAATCAGCGAGCAGGGCGCTGCTTTGCCAAATGGGGACCCAAACGGTGCCCTATGCGCTAGTGTTTTGTGAATGCGAGAGCAGAGTTCAAAACTTTGAGACAATTCTAAGATAAGAGTAAGTCTAGGTCACACCATGTGAGCCACCTCTGCCTTGGGGAATATGACCTGATCCTGAAACAGAAGGCTTCTCCATGTATAGTCCAATCAAATTCACTGTGATCTAATTATTATTTGCAAAACCCATAAGAAAACTGTCTGACTTTCAAAATTCTGACCTTATTTACTTAATTAGGTAAGATTTTGCAGAACTTCTCCCATGAAAATTTGCTTTGTTTCATGTGAATAAAGTCTGGAAATCACAGCCAGAAACTGATTTAGGCAAACGCCGGTTATAAACCTGTACAATTATTTAGCATTTAGCTTTTGGGGATTCACCAAGCATAGGTTGCCAGAATTTATCCCGACACATCACATTTCTCCTGAATTACCAAGTTTTTCTGGTCCATTCAATCAGATGAGTTAAGTAAAGGGGCTGGATGAAAATCTGATACTTCTGCTGAGCCAGCAATGGACAGACAGGTCGGGAGGGTATAATCAGCAAACCTCTGATCAGCCAGTTCTCACTCATCCTCCTGACGCTCTGTAGATCCTTCTCTACTGGTCCTTTCCACAGGAGCACATTTGAAACTAAATTTGGGGAACAGACCTGATTCCCCACCAACACCCCTAATTCCAGGAGGTTTGGATCTCCCCTCTGACTAAAGAAGAGGTCCTAATTAAGACAAGAGCATTAATTTTCAAATAGTTTCTCAGAGAGGGTAAATAAGGCCACGAAACACCAGAAGCCAATTTTCTCTCTTGTGAGTATAATATCGTAGGTTCCCTCTAATAACGTCTGCTGGAATAAAGATTAATTCCCGTCAATAGAGCTCCTGGCTATCCCCTGCATATAAAGCGTCTGATTCACCTCCCTCATGCTGTTTGATTTGCAGCACTTTCTCTCTGACATTTGGTAATTAATACCTAAAGAAAATCAACACTTTTTACACAGATTTTACAGCGTAACATGCAAGTATGAAGTGTCACCTCCTTTGACAAAACTGTAGTAAAACTCAAGGGGAGACAAAATGAGATAAAGTTTCGGAAACGTTCTCAGAGACTGTCCCACTGGAGAATCAGAAAGTGTTTTGGAACAAGATTCAGAAATGCTGTTGATCCCCCAGCCCCAGTGGAAGAGGAAGACAACGTGTGTCAAAGCTGCAATGCTACACCTGTGTCCCCGGATGCCATCTTTATTCCAGCTGTTTGACAGGTTTGGGGGGCCTTGTGGGTTTTTTTTGTTTGTTTTTTTTAACATGCCCGTATCTCCCTGCCCTCGGGATAGATAACCCATGTCTACAGAAGAGGCTGGTATGCCAGTCAGTGGCCTCGAAGGGAATCCAAGCAGCATTTGTAGGATTTAACGTGGATGGGTGCAAAACTTTAACATTGCTTCTGCACAGCATGGTGAAGAATAAGAGAAATTATTTTAATTTCAAGATATCACTTCAGTTTTTGCCATGTCTTAATACTGATCCCATGCAAAATGCTGGTATGCTGAGATTATTTTTGTGGCCTTGTTACAGAGAGAACCCGGGGGACACCAGGCAAGTTTTATTGCCAAAAGATAAGATAAATCAATAACGTATTTGTTTTCAAGGACTCCAGTCTTCCCCAGCTGTTTATTCCAGGATGCATTTTCTATTCCATTTATCTTGTTTCTCAGTCATTAGTTACCCTTGTGATTCAAGGTGAGGGATTCCACTTCAGAGACTTCAGGGCATTCACTTTTTCATTGTCTTCCAACTCTTTGCTAGGGATAAGTTCAGTTCACGATTCCCAATATTCCCATATTTATCTGCAAGCCTTTGTGCTCTTCCTGATGAGATTTCTACAAATCCATGAATGTAATCTAGCATGTTTTTGTACCAGATCAAGACAACTAAAATGAGTACACAATATGCACACACACAAATACAGATTCTTATTTCCATACTGCTCTCCCAAAAGGACAGCAAGGAGCACGTGGCAAACTGCTCGGATAGAGCCCCCTGGCCAGAGTATCCACCCCACAGAGTTGAGACTGCTCTGTCATTCTCTGGTGCAACCCGCTAAATGCAAGGGGAAGCAGAATGAGAAACTAGGAAAATGCTTGTGTGAGGAATTACACCCAAGGCTATATACGTATGTACACCTGACTCACCTGAGCAATGCCTTCAGTTTGGTATCTGCTGCATGATTGTATCTAAAACATAAAATCTGAAATCCTAAGAATGCTTCAATGAAATCTGAACGCCGATCCTCAGTAAGTCATCATGGTCATTTTAATGTTAATAGACCGATGTCAACTCATATCTGCTGAGGATTTAACACTTTAACATACCAAGGGCAGATGTAACATAAAAAGAATGCTCCCCCCCAATAATCTGTAAATTCCTTTCAGTGAGAGATTAACAACAACGTTAACAGAACTTTACAAGTCAGACTCTTACGTTCATTACTCTGAGTTATTCCCCACTGAAGCACTGTCACCAGACTGCATACACATGCTCTCGTAAGAACATATTCCAAGTTACTTTTTATTTTGTGATCTTTTGTTAAAGTATTCAGGCTTTTTATTAAGTAAAGCGTCTGACAGTACCTGTAAACACTACTATTAACCAAACAGCTGTAAATATCCATAAATGCCACAAAATGTAGTTACCGCTGCTTCTATTTATTCAGGAAATTTTCATTTTAAGCCTCAGAAATAAATGTGTTCAATCAATACTAGGGGTCCAACAGAGAGAAAAAAGCAAGAAAACTGCAAGGCACAGGTTTAAATCCATCTTTATGTCTTTCTGCCTGGAGCAGTAAATACTATTACCTCTAGCGACAGTGTGACATGCAACTTTGTCTCAATTAACTTTAGGTAAGATCCAAAACCATCTCCTAGAAAGTAATAAAATTATTTTTAATTCATCTGAAAATGAGAAGCAGAGAAAATTGATATAATTTAAGTGAATTAAGCAGCCATCTCCTTAAAAAGCAGTGTTACCTTTAGTTGAGAGTACTTTACCATTGACAGTGTTATCTATACTGTGTTCTTGGTAGTGGTCATAGGAGCCATGATACATCAGGTGTACAGGGGACTAAATTTATGATATTCACCTGGTCAGCCAAGTAAAACAATATTGACTACGGAATAAACTTTGCATCGGGACTCTCAGCTATATCCCAGCTCTGTTACTGACCTCCAGCATGATTTTGGCAAATCACCACCTCTGTTCTCTCACTCTTTCATTTGACTGCCTATTGAGAGGATAAATTCTCTGGGGGTAGGGGCATCTCTTCTGGTTTTATACAATGGGTACTGTAATTAGGCTCCAACCAAAGTTTAGACATCAGTACTTCTGTAACAAAACCAGCTAAAGACTACAAACAACTTCTGCAGGTCTTTCTGGACTTGTAACCCTCCCAGCATCTCTCTGTAGTTTGTAAGAGTAGCCAAATTTCTGCTCTCGTTTTGATAGCTTCTTACCTCTTCCTTCCCCCACCACCCCCTTCCAGCAGCTTCATCATTTTGCTGGTATCAAGACTGAACACTAATACACTGGCAGGGAGATTTAAGGTTGGAAGGGAACCATTTACTCAAACTGATAAGCCGCTAACCACTCGGGTTTATCGATGGCGTGAGCTCCCCGGGTGACTAACCGCCCGTCGCAACGAGCAGGGAACATGCAGACAATCTGTTTAGATTCAGAACTTTAAAAAGGTAAACGTGCTCTGTGTTCATTCTTTTCTACTTCACTTTTGGCTGGTTTAGCATGGGATAAAGCATAATAGGTAAAAACTGAAGTATATGTAACAGTTACAAGAATTAAAACCAGTTCACTTTGAAAATATGAGAACAAAAGTATGCAACAGAGAAATTAAAACAAGGTTCCGCAAATACTTAGGCGTGGCATAAAGATGTTTTTTCTAAGTTACAGGATTCCTTGAAGCCTTTATACAATCCCATCACACCTGCCCACCAGTACAGTAGCATTGCCCACATCTAGAAATCCTCAAATTACCCTGCAAATATGCGGCTAAAATGCCCAAACAACAAATCCTCCAACCCACGTAGCTAACAAGTAAGGGTAAATAATTCAAAAATCTAGGAGCTATTAACCCAAAGATATCCCTTTTATTTTCCATAATCCCATAACTTGGAGGGAAAAGAAACATTAGTACATCCTGTAAGTTTTTGAGGCTCTTTAAATCTGTAGCTCAGTGCCTGTGTTTCCTATAGGACGCAAACAGAAAACCATTTTTGTTATGAGCTTTATGCTGGACAATTGACATCTATTAGCCAGCTATATCTGCAGCTTAGATGAATAATTGATGTGATGATCAGTTATTGGATAGCAAAATCCACAGTGATGGTTTGCTGATTAGACAGCCTGAAAATTCGTTCTGTTATTGCCACCTCTTATAGCCTGTACAATGATGCACAGAACACTTTAATGGGAGATTTTAATAAACCACTTACTGTAAGTGAAGTTGCGCTGAACAGGAATTTTAGCTCAGTGCACAAGAACAGGGATAGCACTAATACAAGTTGTATCACGTGGCACAAGTGTCTTACACAGAATACAGAGACTGCCTCTGGTAAGGCTGCTTCTGTTAGGAAAAGAGGTGCATAAGGAGAATTATCCTTAAGGGTCCGAACCATCTTCCTGGCAAAATGGTAATCCCCCAAAAGCCTGAGAGCACAGGTCTTCAGCTGGGACCAAAGATCACATCCAGGCTCAATAGAACTCTCAGAAAAGCAGGGCAGAAAAAGAGCAGCACCTTTCTACGAGAGACTGAAAGAACTAGAAACTAATTCCAAATACATGTTAAAAAGTATAGAAGAAAAAAATTCCATTCCTCAAGTCCAGAAAACAACCCTTGGGAAAAAATCCTCAATGGGGAAAAGTAATCAGTACACTCAACTGTGTAACGCATGGTTCCTACTGCTGAGCAGGACTTGCCTGACCAGAAGTAAGCAGGCAAGGACTATTGCTAGAAACCATCCAGCGCTGAAGCCATGAAATGGAAGTGGTTAAGATTCATGTAAGGGATCAAGCCAACTGTTGAAAAAGCAGATATAAACCAGTAAGCAGGCTCCACAGTAACTACCCTCACAAGCAGAGCAGGATCTGACAATTCCTTGGCCACAACTCAGCCAAGGTTCGATAAGCATCAGTACCTTGGCAGCATGCTGCCATAGGAGGATCCGTAAGTACGCTGGGGTGGCAATCAATGAAATCAAGGCATATTTTTTGCATACTGGTCCAAAGACAAGGAGTACATCTAACAAGAAGCCTCAGAGCAGACTGGAAGTTCTGGCTGGTGCCCACAGCAAAGAAATGAATACTCGTGCCTGAAAGAGAAGTTTACTCAAAATCTTCCACTTGGCCTTCATCAGTCCTTAGGCCATCATGGTTGGAAATCAACTGTCATCAGTGAAATGGGTATAAGAATTATCAGTTTTAAAGTCTGCTGCCAAAAGATCTTGTAACTACTTTTCCTTTACTGCTGAGCATTTTGGGAAGACCTGGGAAGCCCTAAGTGTGAAGCCCTTCACCTGTGAGAGGAATGCTCAAAACTTATTCTGCATGGCTCAGACCTCGCATGGATGTGTCCAGTAGTCATCAGAGATCCTCCTTCCATAAGATGTCTAAATGAGCTAAGAGAAGGAACAGCTCTTCCTATAAACTTCATTAGTGATTGAAATCAAACAGCTAGGAAGATCCAGAAAGCAAAAATGGATACAGTGATGTTGTAAACGATATTTGGCACCCAGCTCAAAGGTGCCCTCATTCCAATGAATGAGGCACTAATGACTTTCTCCAAAAGAAACTGAAATGAAGGGAACCTCCATCTTCTGGGAACACCTTCAAAGATGCTGTCCCACGAGTGAAAGATGCAGAGATGAGAAATAAGCACAAAAGAGCTGTTCACAAGAAAATGAACCTCAGCTTCAATCAAGTAATACAGGAAAACAGGTTGTACGTTTATGTCCATACATGAATTTATGTTTCCCACAGGAACCGACGTTAGAGCTATGAGCTTACCCTATAGCTACTGCTAAGAGAAATAAAAAACCCAGCAACTTTAGCACTGAAAGACATTAGTGTCCAAACACACATAGACAAGCATACATAGATTAAATGGAATTCTAAATTCTCAAAGCACCCTGTAGGTGCTGAACTGAGCCTCAAATCCTATCTGGCTTAGATCAGAGAAAAAAGCCCCCACCCAACTGCCCTGCTCAAAGCCACAGGCCAGCAAAGCACTTGATGTGTTTGTCAGATGTAGCCACTTGTTACTACACAAGCAAGTAATAATCACATATTTGAGTTATGGCTAGCAAAGTATTAATTAAGATGTTAATGAAAGAAATAATATCTGATTAGAATATGGATACAATATGTGGGAGGCTTATTACAAGATGAGTTTGGCTGCACTGGTGATCTACACCCCCTTTTGGGTTCAGCCTCAAACAACAGGTGTATGGAAACAATATGAGGAAGGTACAGGTACCTAAATAACTGGCACTCAGAAGAGGAATAGGAGCACAGGGAATGAAAGAGGCAACTGTAATCCTGGAGAAAAAAGCTGAGAGGTCAGGGGATTCCAGCGTGATGAGATAAGGTAGATCAGTACAGAGTCCTCTGCAGCTTCATCAAAAAGAAACATGGCAGCAATTCACTAAATATTCAACGAAGAGCCCTTGAAGTACAGAAAGAAGATGGGTTTGTGTTAGAATCTGGTTTTAGGGCAGAAGTATAATTACACAACTCCTTTTGTGAGCCAATAGGCATCCAGGGTAAGTGCAGTCCGGTGCCCTAAAGCGATGGCCACATTGGTTATGCACATAATTCTGAGCAGAAATGATGCAAGCGTTGATGCTTTTTCAGAAATTACTGCAGATTATTAGTGCTCTAGCATGGGACCAGTACATAAGCCAGCCTATGAGACCATGCCATTTATTATTTCCAGTGCAACTAATTTGTTTGCTTTTATGATAAGTTATTTCAGTGGGCTACAGCAATAACATTGAGACTACAGTTCTGAGATGCGGTGATGAACAGTACGGGAGACAAGACTGCCGAACTTGATGATTGACAAACACAACTCAGGATTTTAGAGCTACCATTTACTCTCACCAGAAGTGTTATATAAACGTTAAAGAACTGTTTAACTCTGCCCAGGAAACGAGTTCCCATTTTACAGATGAGATGAATAAACGATAAGCAGGCATATTTCCTTCTATGCTCGCTGTTACGTGCAGGAAAACAACCTCTTCTCTTTATTGAAATGAATATGCAAGATGATCTTAAAAATTTCCCCATAATCTGAGACTCTCAGCATGTAGTGAATTTTGCCTATTTTTCCATCATCTTCTATTTACTTATTTAAATCTTTGCAAAGTGCATGAAAGACTCTCCGGCGTTGCCAAGTAGCGATTCTGCTTCAGTAGTACTCGGCAGCCACTCTGCCTGGATGTGAGCGACTCGCTGCGGAGGCGGTGCCTCCCCGTGCTGCACCATTTGACAGCGGCAGAGTTTGGCGTTAGTGAACTTCCCCGTGTTTACGCTAGACCCAACAGCGGTATAACTATGATGGACAGATTTACATCTAGTTTATATCAATACAAACTAAAGAAATAGGGCCCCAAACTGTCCATAAAAAATTACAAGGGCACAGGGGACCCATCAGTGACATGAATCAGTCATTGGGTTTCTAGATAACAGGTCAGTGGTGCCTTCAACCCAGCGTAACCAACCCTTCCCCTCAATGCATCGCAATGTCAAAGATGGGGAACGAAAACCTATGACTCTTTCCAAGGTCTTGATAAGACTCATAACAAAAAGGACGATCCGGGATGCAGAGGAACTTCTGTGTACGCTTGCTGTTGCTTAGCCAAAGCATCTACAGAATTCCCCGTCATTAGGTGTGGTGTGAAAGAATGTGACCACAGCCTAACCTAGCTGCAGCTACGATACATTATTATCAGCTTGGTTTTACAGCAAAAGTCCATTTAACGTGGTTCACCGCATTCATGATGTGCAAACTGATTGAAGCCAGCTCCTCCTGATCTCCAAAGCAATCGGGACCGTGCGTTGTAACGCAGCGGCCCCACTCCAACCAACCCCTCCAGAGAGGGGCCAGGGGCCTGCTGGCTGCAGGGGGCTTTCTGGCCAAGGGCAACAAACAAAACAGGGTGGAAAAATTGACAGATTCTGCAAAACGTGGGCTGAACGGTGCCCTTCTACACAGCTTCACTGACCAATCCACCAGCTGATGAAGCTAAGAGGTATATAAGGAACAGTTACTCTGTCAAATTTCACTTCTTTTTTCCCACCAAATTGGTAGACAAATGCTATGGCCTATGTCACACACCTCACTGCTGCCCTCTCCTGAAAGGCACCAGTGTTCTTAGCTGTACTGCGACACCGGCTAGCTGTCCCCTTCCTCATCCTCCCAGCTTTTGCCTAGAGCAGCCAGAAAACTCCGCTTCCCAAGCTGCCTGCAGCCAGCATTTGCCAACTGCTACGGACCACGTCATGGTCTCCTGCACTGAAACTGGGTGTTGCAAAACAAAAGGAAATTTCATTCTGCCCCATCAGTTTGGATCATTGTTTTCCTTTTCTGGTTGGGATTTTTCCCTGTTGATTTCAGCAGAGCCAGCTTTCCCCCTTTGTCTCAAAATATTTAGATTCAGATTCCAAATTAGCCACCAAGTGCTCTGTACAATGACCTGTACCATCGGTGCCATGGATAAAGCAAAGTCCACGATACAACAGCTCTCACACTTTTGTAACCTGGTGAAAACTTTTGAAACTGGGTAAATCACTAGCTTGGAAAGGGTTTATAACCTATAAAAGAAATAAAATGAAATTACCTACCCTATTCTTAATGAATTACTCTTAATTTTTTGTGCTTCTGCAGAATTAGACTTGGTTTTGGACAAAAATACCCCCTAGAATTTATTTAAATTTCGATTTAAAACCAGAATAAAATTAAAATTATTCCTTCAAAAAAGATGTTTTCTTTAGGAACACATACCTCAGGTCTACATGGGATTTCTATTCATAAAACTGCCTCCTTAGGTCAAAGATCAAAAATTAGTGAGGGCCCACAACATGCAGAGCTTTAAAAAATGTCACATTCTTTCATTTTCAGCATAAGAAATGGGCAACTTGTTCAGGGCAAATACTTGTTTGAACTGAGGATTTTATTATTAATCTCTGAAGACTGCTGAATTTAGGGTCACAGTAAGGGTTGATTAGGTACAAGGTGCACAAAGCTCTCCTCTGTCAATGCTATTGAAAGAAGCAAGTAATTTAGATTCAGAATTGGTCTTGGATTGAAGCTCACTCCATTACCGACCATTTTCAATTTCAGCTATACAATAAACATCAAGCTCAGCAAGGAAATTAGTACATTTGGTAATGTATTGGGAGAGATGGGTGGGTCTTTGACAAGATGACACTTATCACCAAAGCTTCAGTTAATGAAACCCTTGAGTGGTTTCTGCGTTTGACATATTTTGACATTTTTTGAAATCACATCCAGCGGGTTTTTTTACCCCACAATGTTCTCTATGAGAAAAAAAAAAATCCATCTATCTTTAAAATAGTAATAAAGCTCTCCTCTGTCAATGCTATTGAAAGAAGCAAGTAATTTAGATTCAGAATTGGTCTTGGATTGAAGCTCACTCCATTACCGACCATTTTCAATTTCAGCTATACAATAAACATCAAGCTCAGCAAGGAAATTAGTACATTTGGTAATGTATTGGGAGAGATGGGTGGGTCTTTGACAAGATGACACTTATCACCAAAGCTTCAGTTAATGAAACCCTTGAGTGGTTTCTGCGTTTGACATATTTTGACATTTTTTGAAATCACATCCAGCGGGTTTTTTTACCCCACAATGTTCTCTATGAGAAAAAAAAAAATCCATCTATCTTTAAAATGAGTACTGAAGTACTGCAACATTATTGGAAAAAATTAAAGAGATGCTGACTGCATTGAAGGCAGGGGGGAAGAGAATCTGACTTTCTTTAAATGCAGCAAATACAGCCGAATGCATAGTATTTAAATGAAGGAGATGCCAATGCTAACGCGTTTTCAGAAGAGCTCAGATTTCAATAGGCACATTTGCCATTAGTCTCTTTGCTCTGCAAATGCCGTAAACTCTAACAGGAGGCCTGTCATTAGCGCGACTGCAGGAAATGCTCAGGCTTAAGTTGCTCATCTTTGTTCTTAACTTATCCACCCCAAAATTACCATAAAGCACCACAGAAGGTTTATCATCAATGAGATTAAAATATTAGTTTCTATTATAACCTGAACCAGGGAAACAAGTTTTCCTGGGTTACTTTCACAACAGAATCATTTTGGGTTTTTTTGAGAGTCCCGTTCTTAATTTTTATTTAATTTTGAAATAACGAGAGCAAATCAGAAGATAACTAGCTATAAACCCTGAGCAAACCTACTGTACAAGAGAGACAAAAATGTGTGCAAAAATGAAAGCAAATGAGGAGACAGAAAGGGAGAATGAACAATTGCTGGCCTAAAAGTAGCTCTCTAGCTGATGACCCAAAACCACCACAATAGCTCTCAGATCACTTTAAATGCTGCTTTGTAGCAATGTGGCACCTACAATGTAAGACCAGAATTAAAAAGGGTCAGAAGAGACACAAGACTTAGAGATCACTAATTCTGAGCGGTTTGATATTTACTCTTTAGCTTTCCTGAAAGCCGAGGGAAATTATTATGGATTCATATATTTCAATCTCACACAGCTCTATTATTGTTCATTTTTTCATTCAGAGCCGAGAGAACAATTAAAACAAAAAATACAAAGCAATCTAAACAGGGACATTCCTGAACTCTACTAGACCTACAAGGCAACACTTACAGCTCCAGTTCCTAGCCGGGTGGTCCCTCCCAAAGACTTTTTTTCAGCACAAGTGGGAGGTCACCTTGAAGATTTCAGGGACAGGGATTGTATTGTACAGGATACATACTCCTGAAGAGTTGCATTGTGTTGCAATGCAATTTTTATTTAAAACCTTGCCCTCCCATGACTCTGCTCTAAGCATTTCCCTTGCCTCCCCCAGTCAAAGTTTAAGGTGGCAGAGCAAGTACCATGTGTATTTCTGCCCTCTTGAAACCCTAAGGCGGGGATAATAGAAGATGATATCTTCTGAACCAAAGAAATCCTGTATCACAAAAGAGTTAATGATTATTTCTCTAGCTTTAGAGGATTTGTTTTCCTTTGTTTTGTTTAAACTGGAACCGTTTCCCACAATACTATGACCAAAATCTGCCATATCCTACTGAGCCTTCGGATCTTTCTGACCGTGTTTCAGCTTACGCTTCAAGATGCGGTGAAGCTACCCAGGCTGCAAAATATCACGATCGTTGTTATTATTTAAGTCTCAGTAACACCCAAAAGATACAGCACACTGCTTGGAGTAGTGCAGTAGCCCAGATACTTCTGGGATTCCAAAAATTTCACGGAGAAGTAGACCGTTAGCTCTAACCAACACAGTATGTGTAATTCGGGATGCCCAAAAAGCCAGGCAGAACCCCAATGGCGAGTCAAGTAGTCCCAGGACTGCATTTCAGCGCTGGGGATGTTTAGATACAGGTTCTCTAACTTGACCCACTACTTTAATGCATCGGAGGTAAGGAAGAAAAAGTTAGACATCACATGGTTGGGGTGTTTTGTCTTATCTGTGTTCAAATAATCAGGAAAAAAGGAATCCACAATTCTACTGGGTACTTGGGAAAACTGGCACTGAAGAAATGCTTCACGTGTCATCCTGTAGTCTCAAAGCAGGAGTGTTTGGATCTATGCATTTTATTCTAGAAAGTTTAAAAAATCAGATTTAATCTTTCAAATCACTGGATATGATCCCCATAAACAGAAGTGTTTAACTACCGTGCCACACAATGTGAGGTGTAATTATTTTCTGACAGTATTTACAAGAAATCTGGGTAGTTTTCATACTTTTGACTCGCAGAAAACATTTAGCCTGTTCCGGTAATAAAGATACCTGTCAGTATATAACAGATAGGAACCCACATACTGAATAATCTTAACTTGTTCAGTCAAGCAAGTTTTCATAGTAGGAAAATTCTTGTATAGCCTCGGTTCTAAAATGCTTTTTTATCCTGCTCAGACTTAATACGTACTGCAGTGCCTGTATCAGAAACAAGATCGAAATAAGCAAGATAATTCCCTACTTTATTGTATTTTTCTCCTAATACAGAGCCATGTCCCCAAATTTTATGCAGTTAGTACTCAGTCTTAAGTCAAGAAGATCTTCTGTTATCATTGCCCAAGTGACGGATATTTGGTTTGGGTAGGGAACATGACATTCAGTATTCACTGGATTCAAACCAGTAACTACCTGTCACGCCACCATCTTTGCTCTGTACATCTGCAGGCACTAGGCTGGCTGACCTTGCTCTCGCTTTATCCTGCCTTACAAAACCAAAGACTCCAGACCTGGCTGACCGGAGCTCCCAAACGCTGGGAATACCCCCTCGCCCTTCCACTGCAGAAAGGGGATGATATTTAAGGTAGTTTCCCGCACTTTCATTTCCTCTGTTCTTTTACAAAAGCCCAGTTCTTCAGTGTATCTTCACCTGCGATGGATTTCTGACAGATTATCTCAAGCCACGCAACCAACATCTGTGCAAGGGGGACTTCTTTTGGACTCCCTCACATCTCATAGCACCGGTGGCCTCTCTGCTGGAGGCCTTCTCCTGGCCTTTCACCTTACTGAGTAACTGATTATGCACCCAGCATAGGTTCCTCCCTAATTGTCTTTCACAGCATGAACTACTGTCTTATTCTGCCTCTCTCTGCAGCCCATCTTTTCCCACTATTAAAGAACATGCAACTGTAAGCAGTACTGGATAAATCATTTTCTTCATGCTTCTAGAAAAAAAAAGTCAATTTTAATTTAAAAAAAAATAAAACGCTGACAGCTTTTTAACAACTTTTTCTAGAAATAGGAAGGCTGATATTTTCTGCAATATATTTCATTTTGCTGAGATTCCAGTTTTCTGTTTGGGGGAAAAGAAAAAGGGGGGGTGGGGTGGGGAAAATCAGCCAGCCATTGTCCCATATCATTAATAACCTACAATAGCCATCTGTACTTCTAGTCTTCTCTACATGGCTTTTTAAAAAAAGATGGACAATAAAGTTTGCTAGAGTACACCATATTTTTTCAGTTTAAAGCAGGTAGCCTGCGTAAGTCCCAGGCCAAACACCCGCTCTTTGTTCCTGTTGACCTGTCGGACCCAGATTAACAAATCTGTGACCCATGAAACAAGGTTGCATGAGTGCAGATAGGGGAAACCAATTGAAACCTCCTCCTTCAGTCCCCAGAGAAAAGGAGATACATGGAAGACAGCCGAAGGCCTACTGACCAACAAAATGGTTAAAGAAAATTTATTAAAAAAAATTATCTTCCTTTCCTTTGTTATCTACTAGAGGCAGGTGAAGAAGTGAACCTTCTTATTCAAAGCACCATCAGTTAAATACGAATTTACAAAGGTGTCTATAAACAATAAGACCTATAAAAAGTGCTCAGGCAAAATGTTCTGTTAACTTCGGTTCTGATCACCAAGAGGAAACAATTAATAAAATATTTGCTTTTATTATTAGGTGGTTTTTTTCCCCCCAATTATTTCCCCTGTCAGCCTTGTTCACCGTAAGCAAACAATAGCACAAAAGGTCCAGGGGAAGGACGGGCTCCCTGTGGTTGTCCAGAAGGCCCAGAAGTGCTGGGAGCTGGCAAGGAAAGATGGAAAACGTCAGGAGGAGCACACAAATGTTCAGAAGAGCCTCCTGGAGGTACCTCCAACCTCCTACACACAGACACAGTAATCTGAAGCACTCTGTCACTGAGCTACTGACAATTACCAAAGCTTTAAGGCAATTGACGGTGTCACCATATTTGACAATATATGGTAATTCACAATATAACAATTTCCCAAAGGTTTATGAGCAAGTAGATTTCTTTTTAATATGTACATGTTTTCTTGATGGATGTGGATTTTATAACTCAAAGAAAAAAGCAATTAGGCTCTTCCCAATCATCAGTTATCCCTTTTCACCAGAACGTCTCTACGGTATCATCAAAACCACTGACACACTGAAAGCCAGAAGGTTATAAATGGTACACTGTAAGCATATTCCATGAATCAATATAAAAACTGTATGAAATCAAAATCGGGACTCATCAGCATCCACACAGGGTATCTATAGCATGTATAAAATTCTAAACAGAATGTTTGAGCTAACCGGGAGCACGGTGATCTTCTTTAGACATTCATATTTTGGTATGGCATTGAAAAAAAATGAAAATTTTCATCTACTCTGAAATCTTGGTCTTCTCAAAAACAACTTGGCAAAGAATAATGAGCAGATGACTCTTTTGAAAGATAGTGTCCTTAGTTCAACTGCATAGACTCAGTGTCCACTGAATTTCATAGTACTCAAAGGTTTACTATAAAAGCTTTTCTCAGAAATAAGTTCAAGGTTGCCTTTTTCTCCCTACTTTAAGCCATTCTTCTAACTCCAACTGGTATCTCTAATATCTCTTAATGCCTCCCCTTTGACACCTCCCCAAATGCATCATTTTTCTCAATCACTCTAATGAAAGACTTCTGACACCCTCATTCTCTCTCTGTTCATGATTCTACTTTGACTATAAGTTCTTCAGGTCAGGGTCTGTCTTTTTCTTCTGTATTTGTACCTTATGTTATAATAAAAAGGGTCTGGACCAATAGCTAGAGCTTCAGACACCGACAGAATAAAAATACTAATAAATCTTATAACAGGTTTCAGGTTTCTGATAATGAAGTTTTAGCTTTTAGTGGCCATTGTAAGCTTTCTGATCATCCTTACACTTCTTAAAAGTCTCCCAAGAACATAAAACTTATATTTAGAGCAACTACAGCCTAACAGAATGTGTTACTGAAGCTGGGCCTTGCATTTTCACACGGGTTAGAAAGTAAAGATTACCTTATAACTGGTCTTGTAAATTAGTGTATCCTTTATAGGTATGTCTGATGAAATGACAATTAGGGCAAAAAGATTAGAGACGGAAATATAGGCAGTGACTTTGTTGTTTCCAGGAATCGGTAACTCATACACCTGGGATAACATATGTGATTGAGGGTCGGCACATTCTACTGTATGGCTGAATTAGAAACCAAAAGGGACAGTGGTGCTATTCAAAGGTTTAGAAAATAAGATGCAAGCAGAAGGGTTAAGAGAACTTAAATCCCACAGCCGATTTATAAAAGAAATAAATGGAACATTGTGTTCAAAAAAATACATATAAAGGATTACTTAAATGGAAGATTACTTTCACCAGTCATTTCAGGATCCAAGTTTATAATGGCCTACAGGTAAGAAAGGAAATGTTTCAGTTAGATGTAAAAATTCCCTTAGTATGATATTCCCTTAGTTTCATAAATCTCTAATGAGAAAAGCATTGAGTGGAATTTCTGCATGTGGGACCACAGCAAAAAGAGCTGCTACTCCACCTAAAATGACCCTGAATGGGCATCTCTCCATGCATCAGTATATATGAGCTGATTTTCAGCAATCAGAAAAAAAGTCAGGAGGAAACGCAGGGCAGCAGATCCATCCTAGACTGAGCATCCAACAGGACAAACGATCCTACTTAAATGATCAGAACTAAGTGGAGAAGGAGGTACAGAACACATTATGGAACAGAAGACACTAAAACCAACTAGGCCAATGGTCAGTCACCATTTTAACTTGCTAGCTTGATCTTGAAGACCAGTAAGCGAGACTGCATCCCACATTCAATGAAACCAGTGTCTTCATCTGCAAGCTCATTTCACGTAGCCTTGCACAAATAAAGAATATACAGCTATGCTCAATAAGCACCAACGTAAAGTCTTCTCTGTAACAATGATCGAGTTTGCTTCATGTTTAGATCTTGCCTTTGTCATTACAAAATTTTAAAATGGAACTGTTTAAGATTGCTCCCCCCCCCCCAAAAAAAATGCTTGTTTGAAGCTATATACTTCTTCCACATTTTCTGAAACTTTTCTTCATCTGTTCAGAAGGAAAATGTCAATGCTTCAACATAATCCTTTTCTTTCCACTAAAGTCTATGTACTCGTGCACTTTAAGGTACACACATATACTCAGTTTCAACAAATAAGTCAGATTTCCTTAGGAAAGAAAGCATCATTCATTGTATTACCTAAGTGTAAAAATGGGATAAAGGCAGGGGAAGGGTGTAAAAAAAAATAAAATAATCCAAACATTCTTTTTCTATTTTCTAACTGAACTGTTAAACACCACGCTGAATCCAAAACTCTATGTACATACATCACTGACTTAACCTTGCTGTTGGAATCTCATCCTTCACAGTTTGTAGCTTTTTATTAAAGTTAACAATATAACCATTATACATGGGTTGTTTGCTTTTAGTAGAGAGAAAAACGTGCCTGTGTTTAATTAGGTTTGACTGTAAATGGTTGCAACCAGACTGTGAAGTGCTCATTGTGGAGACCGCGATGTAGGAACATGGCAGTCCCACTTTTGCTGCTGTTATTGTTTGTCTAGAGACACCTTTCCGCAAGACTAAATTCAACAAGGCAGGGTGTCTGTCTGCACGGTGACATCTGTATCACTGCAACAGGAGAAAACAGAAATTCATCTTTAAATGAAAGCTTAAAACACGTGGAATAGCATGAACTGAGGAACGCAGACAGATTAAAAAAAAAATAAACGGCCCTCCCTTTTCTGCATGTTTCTGTAGAACATCTTATAATTGTATCCATGTTTTTTTCATTAATTCAATAATTTTCATCTACTCTACAGTAATTCCATGATGAGCCGGAGAAATAACTTCTTTTCCAGCTTTCTGGAAACTTATCTTTTTTTCTCTCCACTATTTTTACATTAGCATGAAAACAAAATGTTAATATTTGATCATATAACATATGTTTCTCTTTGATTTTGAGATTCTTAAAATGTATTCAATAAAATGTAAAAAGATAAATATTTTTTATTTTCACTTTGAAATTAATATTTTAATATGCATTTGTAAAGCATTTTAGGTTTCTTAAAATGAGCAAATAACTCTGAAATTGATGAACCACTAAAACACTTTAGTGACACTAAATCTGTCTTATAAAAAAAAAAAAAAATAAAAAAAATTGAATCTCTTTGGTTCTTCTCCTTCCAGGGCAGTGTCTAACTATATTTCTTATATCAGTGTTATAGTGCTATAGTAAGCAACGAGAAGAGGTTCCAAGTCCAAAGGGTAGATGAACATAGTGCATTTTCTGTACTCCAGTGCCGTTCCTACTCCGTCCCACATAAACCAAAGCCTTTTGATAGCCTCTGCCATTGTAAGGTGCTCACTCTGGTCCTGTAACTATTAGCTTGCTATGGCAACGTGAGCGACAGACACACAAAGTATGAAGCAGAAAGTAGCCAGTTTAGGTATGGTTCATTAATTTGACATAACTAACTTTTCATAATCATAACTTTTAGAAAAAAAAAAGTGATGAAACTGAAGGACATGTGGACCAAAAGCATGTCTCAAAGCAAAAAAAGGGTTTCGAGGTCCACTGGAGAAGAAATTTGTTTTATCTTTCAAACACAGAGCTTCATAAAGCTCTACAAAAATCTTAGGATACGGGAAAAAAAAATTTCTTCAAAACAAGCTCTGAAACTTAATTTTTTTCCTTATTTAATTAATTTCCCCAAGTTAAGCCAAAGCATTCCTTTACAGATGATTACGCCCAGGCTTCAGCCTCTTCCTATGTAACCCAGTCAAAACCAATTCTTAGTATTGTATTTCCCTCTGTACTATAAAGAGTTAAAAAGTATTTGCTGTCCACTGCCTCCATCTATAAAACGGCTGAGCAGATTTCACCTCAACTTTCAACCAAACCATAAAACATCACAGGCTGCCAGCGGACACTAGTTGAGCAAAATTTCTTGACTGGTTGAAGCTTTGCAAGCTTAAAGCAGATGAAAGCAGGGTGTTCTAATGGAAACTTGCAAACCCTAAATTCTTAACTACCATTTGTGGGGTTCATGATCATCAACAGTGAGTTTTGTTCCCTTGTTCCACTAAACAATGGAATAACCTTCTAGGGAAGGTTACGCGAGATCAACAGCAGTGAGAGCATTCCAGGCAGGAGTAAAAATTAGTAGGAAAGCTCTTCAACAGAGTTAGATAATTTGACTAAAATATGAAAGATATGGCGATTTATTTAAGAATCAACAACTAGGCCCTCGTGTCTGTGACTGTCACTCCTTAATATCCTCAGGGAATTAGAAACAGTGCTAGTGAGACCAAAACTACATATATATATTTATGAGATTTCCCCTCTGCCTTAGATTTATCATATTTTGTTTACCTCATGTATTTTAAAAGAGGTACTGTCTATTGAAAAATTTATGCTTATCTTGTTTAGATGTACTTCAGTTCTCAGTTTGAAATTAAATTAGGAAATATAAACAGTAACAGACTTCAGGAATTGCATTGCGATTGTAAATATACACCCCATCTTGCTGTCAATAAATCACTGATGACAGTCTTTAACCAGCCTTCCAAACGGCTCCGACTCATGAAGGGATTTAAGTCTATAATAAAGCAACATAACTTAGGAACTAAAGGATGTATTTTTTCATTTATATATGAAGATATATTTTTTCTTTGGAATTTCAATTTTTAAGACTTGTTCAGTTGCTCTCAAATAATATAACAAATTAAAAGGAGAAAATTATTCCATTTATTATCAAAATTATTTACATTTTAAGCTATAAAATAAATTAGTGAATGAAGAATCCATGTTTAGAATATATTCTATTTAAATGTTCTAGTTTTTGTTCCTGTTTTTAAAGTGGACCATGCATAGCCATGTTTATCAAATAATTTAAAAAATCTATAGTATTTGCTTTTTTGTGAGGGATTTTTATGAAATAGTTCTATTTTAATCTCGTAAATAAAATGGCTCTAGTTCAAAGAAGTAAATAATGTTACACACATATCTGTTTTCACATTCTAAATTTGGAAACATGGAACAGTTATCTATTATTTTAAAAGATAATCTTTATTCTTTTAATAGCTATGTTAGACACAGTACAATTCAATTGTACAATCAATTGCAACCTATGCCTAAACAAACCTTTTTTATTTTTTCATTTTCAGACTTCTGATTTTTTTTTTTAATTACAAATAATTTCATTTTTAGGTTAAAATATTACAGAAAGATGATGCCTATGCAATCATAACTGCTAAACACGTGTGTCTGTTATATGTAATGTGGAAATAAACAAACCAGTCTTTTGAACAGGTGGACCTTTAAAAAAAGATTCCTAATTATTCTTACACGGTTAAAATGATTTCAATTCTGCATCTCAGCAGATACACGTCTGCGCACCAGAAACAGGTGTTCATCAGAAAGAGAAGAGAAAGAGATACTGCAGTCTGGGCTTGGAACCTCGCCTGCATGGTGCGATGACAGATAGATTAGAAAAACCCTGCTAAACATCCCTCTACACTTCAGGAGGAGATTACACCTTTTTAAAAAGGCAAACCACGCAGTTCAATTGCTTATTGTCTTGGCATGTGGCTGTGATGAAAGGAGGAGTCTTAACCATCAATAGAGCTAAACTAACTTCCCAGATGGGCTTCAAAAGAGGGAAACCTTCTGCAATCCACCTGCACATAAAGCAACTTTCTTCTATTGGAAAGAAAATAAATGCTTCCCCACCCGTCCATTCCAATCATCCCTGTCCCTCAAAGGGCTCGCTGATGCGCACCTCCTTTTCTTTTCACCTACCAAAAACAAAGGGGAAAATCTTGTAGAAATAAAGTTATCGTCTGTGGGATTACTTCAATTAATCTGTCCCTATTGCCCCCACCTCTCTATCATCTAAGCCTCTGTGTAATATTCATTGTAAACGTATTTTTCATTTAATGTAAAAGATATCACAAAAATACTGTATCACTGAAGACGATCGATAACAAATACAAGAGGCGGAGCGGTGGGTTGATCAAGCGCCCATACACCCACGTTCTAATGTCTGACCAGAACATGTTTCCCAACTACCTGCAGTAAAATAGTTCTTGGAGCCCTGGAGAATCCAAATTACTGTTCCAAGCAAAGCAAAGTTATTTACTATTATATTCAACAGACATAATCCAAGACGGAGCGTACACTGGTACATGCAACACAAGTGAAATGTGTGTGTGTGCGTGGAACCAAACCCAAAAGAAATTACCAAAAGCTCTCTAGTTACAAGTTCATACCTAAGTTGTCAAAAATCATGCTAAGGTTATGGTAGAGATGACTATATGAGCGAGGGGAAAGAGAAGCTCGCTTCCTATTCTCCTACGGCCTGAAGTTGTTACTCTGGCTGTTCTTATGTGAGTATGGAACACTCTGGACATTGTTCAAATCATGGTTTGATGGATCTCAATAGGTGAATGTGGAATGGTGTTCATACGAATGTTTCTTTGGGAAATCTTGGGTTCCATACAGAGGTCCTGGAGCAGAGTTCAGCGTATGCACTAGCACATTGCAATAGCAAGGTGGCATGGTACGCCATTACTGTTAGAAGTTGCCAGCAAGAAGGAAAAGAAAACCAACAGCCTACTAAAGGCAATGCTTACAATTAAAGCTAATTGCTCTGTTAATTTGCTGTTGGTTACTTGTTATGTGCTACTTCATGCGTGGTCAGAATTGGTTACTAGAAACGAAAGCTTCACAATTTGAGGAGGGTTCTAAAACTGAAAAAACAGGCACAGGCTAGATTAAATCACCTCGGTTTTGCATGTGGAGACTTTGTGACTTTATTACACATTAGACAGAAGAGAAGCCAGCTTGAATCTTAGCTTCTGAGCTAGTATATCCTGAAATCAGTGAACATAAAAACTACGGAAGGAGAAAAACCGTGCTTTCTGCTGTATACATAGTCATTTTAATACAACACCCCCCCCCCCCAAACTGTGGTGCAGGTACCAGGACTGTTTTCCTCTAGCTTTGAGTTTATCTCCATTTGCTGCAGCTCCCCGTTAAAGGGGAGGCCAGCAATAATCAGTGAGATTCAACCCTCAAGCTCCAGACAAGATGCCAACACAGCCCTCAGTTGGGCAAAATTTGGATGCCCTTGATTTAAGCTTTCTAAGCCTCTACAGTTCCAGTTCAGGAGATTAATATAATTCCCATAGCTCATACTTCTCAGAAAATATTTTTTGTTTGATGCTCACTATATTATTAATAGAAATACACAGAACCCAACTGTCTTGGTTCTCACTGTTTCAGAGAATGAAATACACTTTTATACAACTCTCACCAAGCAGAGCCGGAGGGATGCCAACAATATTTTCCTGCTTCATAATTAAAATTCTAAGCGGTAGCATTTCACAGGTAGTACATTTGTGTTTGCCTTCACCCAGAAAATATGCAGCTTTCTCTTTGTGCCATCAGTTTAAATGAGAGCACAAGACTTCTTCCACGTTCCTCTGGGGCGGTGTGGTTCGTCGTCCTTTAGTGGCACAGACAGACACACATTACACCCCTGCTTGTCCAGCTCCTTTCTTCTTCCATTCTAATGTCGATATAAATACCTTTCTGGAGTAGTTTTCCCATGATTTTTTCAGCTTCTCATGCCAGCATCCAAAGCTGTTAGAGGCTAAGTTAGTTTTTTAATTCACATGGTGCTGACGTACCCTGGCAGCCAGCAAGGCGAACTCTCCCGGTGACCAGGCAATGGGCAGGTACTGGCCCTGTCTGGACCAGGCTGTTGGGCTGACAGCCCACACTGCCTCGGCTTGCTGGCCATTTCTGTTTCTAACCATCAACCCCAGTCTTCAAATAGGCTGGCCCTTGTACAGCATCAAGTTCATATTAAAAAAAAAAAAAAAAAAAAAAGTATTACAAAATTCCTGCTCTTTTAGAAGTTTGAATGGTGCTTTTGATCTGCAGAAAGTAACTGTAATGAAGGGAGTTGTGAAACAAATATCAAACCAGCGTAACAGCAGAACGTTGTTATAACACTATTCATCTGGTACATAAATCAGAAAAACCCCCAGAGCCAGTGCTGTGCATTTTCGAGTGTGTGTGTCATAGATACTGGCTGAATATGAACCCATTTTCATGAAGTTTGCTAATCAGTACATTCATGTTAATAGAAAACTGCAAGCAGCCTCTTAAGTATCAATTTGCAAAGACCACTGTAACTTCAAATTTTGCGCTAAGGTAGAGTGAAACGAGAGCTTGGCAAACAGCTTCTGATTGACGCGGTAAGCAAGCCTTACGCTGCTCAATTCAAACCCTAAACCTGTCCCATCTCTGCTGGTGGCTGAGCTGAGCGAGAGTCACCCGTTCCTAAGTCACGCCCAAACAGACCCCCAGCGCGCGGGGCTCCAAACGCTGTTCCCCTGCGCACACCTAACCGACAGCAAACGCCAGCCACGTTTCTCCGGCAAACCACGGCAAGGGTTTTCCACATGCCCAGCTTCCCAGCTCATCATCACTTTCAGAAAAATTGCATCGTCTGGACCAGGAGTGCTTCACCCCACACGAAATGAAAAGCGCTATTTACGTGTATTATCGGATAGTTTTGAAAGTCCTTCATACATAACGGCACAAAAGGCTACGAACATCAGCCACGGAAATTTTGAGTAAATTTAACTGACATTCTGCTTCAGCACCTTTAAAACAATCCCCTGGAAATCTTTGTGACAAGCGCTCTGCTCACCATCACCCATCGCTCCTTGCTTTCATCAATGGCAGAAGTAGAATTTAAAAAAAAAAAAAAAAAAAAGAGCACAAACAACCCAATACCTGCTGGTTTCACAACTGCAGCAGTTATTAAGTGGTTTAGAAAAACCCAGCCTCCAAACAGCTGCCTCACACTCACCAGATGTTTATTTACCAAGTCCCATCACTCATCCCGCCGGGGCATTCTCCTTGTTTTGTTTGTTTTCTCTTTCCCAACCCGTTTTTTCTAGGTACACTTTTAGCTATGCAGGCTCCAGATTAAAAAAACCCCTTCTCTTTCTGAAAACAGAAGCTTCAAATTTTCTGTAAATATTTTTCATCATATCGGAGGAAAGCCTCCAGTCTGGAGCTTGTGCCTATTTCTAGTTTTCCATGGTTTGATGTTTTGGCAGTCTCTCAGCTGGCTTGTTCCAAGCTTTGTGTATCTGATAAAATCTCCCTGGTTCTTTGGACGATTGATGATCTCAAGAGCCTACTTCTGGGTTTTTAAAAAGCAGCTCAATCTCCTGCTATTTTTAGAAGCCCAAAAGTGTAGCACAAATGCTTCACACTGACAGGGACTTTCCTTCTCCTTCTCCCGCTGAGGAGCCGCCCAGAGGCCACTGCTGAGCAGCAAAAAGAACTGAGGCAACAGCCCACGGCAGAAACAAGATGCCAAAAGCGAAGTGGATGGGGCTTGGAAGCCATCTGCAGCAAACACAAAGTTAGGGTGGATCAAGCTCCTTTTTTCTTAGTGTGCCTCATGAAACAGATGGAGAGAGGCACTTCACTGGTTCGCTTTCTCTAAGGAGATGCCATGGGTTTTAAAAGAAGATTTAAAAAGGGGGGCAAGGGGGATGGGGAGGAGTGGGTTCTAGGTTAGTTAAGTGATGCACATACAAATCCAGGCATCTGCTAGAGCTCCATCTTTACAGCGTTAACCAGATCGACAGGTCCAGGAAGCAATGTTGTGGTCAAAGTTCTGAGCGTTTCAGCCATTTCAGTGGTCTTTATGAGCACTTTCAACTTTCAAATAGTCTCCAGCCATAACAGATTCTTCCTCTGCAGAGTAAAATTAGGCATTTTAATTCTTTTATCTTTAAGTTACTTATTATAATTGTTCTCTTGCAGCGTCTTGTTGCCCAAAGTTGCAAAGAAAGTATGGCAAAGCAACGCCTATGGCTTCCCATAGCTTTAATCTTCCTTGATGAAAATCTTATTGTATGCCGCCCTTCATTCTAAATGAGTCTGTTGGACACTTTCTTTTCTGTACTTTTTTGAATCTCCTAAGCTGTCCCAAGCTTGACCAGTTTCCCAGTATTTACCCTTGGATCCCACTTACAGAACAGTCTGGTTTGAGGTTAGAGAACCAAATTTAGCATCCAGATTTTATCATCTGCTTTACAGCCAACTGACTGACAACCCTCTGGGAATACTGCGGCATTTTTCTCTCAGAATTTATCCATTTTAAAAAATGGGCTGCTACCTATCTTCAGGACAAATATTTACAGAAAGGTGCTTGTAGATCTTCAGATAGCCATCTTCATCTCAAAAAAAAAAAAAATAAAAATACCAAAGGTTAAGAGGAAAATACATCTTGGAACAGAATGCATGGTTCAAACCGGAATTAATTTGGGGTTTGTTGTTTTAGGAAAAAGTTACTACTAATATCCTACCACTGTAAAAAAAAAAAGCCTTTAAGCTAATTTTTCAGTAATCCTATCATCTTGCAAGACATAGGCCTTTTCCCCTCAAAGTCAAAGAAGCTTTGCCATTGATATAAGTATCATAATTGGAATCATTAGGTCCAAACAAAAGTTCTCAGATTAACCTCAAATTTTGGCCTTCAGTTTTAATTAATGCCCCGTACCAACCTTTCCGCTGGGTTTTTGCCGCGTGCAGCATACCATTTACCACAGTTCAGTGCAGAATTTAACACCAAAACGCAGAGCCCCCCTACACTGTAGAAAGCTAACCGCACGCCACCGCGATGCGCTGCCGCTCGGCTGCTGGGCTGTGAAGTGGTCGCACCCCCAAGCCAGCCTCCGCTCCCTCACGGCATCCGTCCCCTTCCTCCCACCAAAGCGGTTGGTGCAGGATCCTTCCCCCCGAAGGTGTTAAAGCGCTTCCTTGCCTTATTTTACTCTACTGATTCTCAAGCGCTGAAATTTTAGCTATCAACATACTTTTGTTACTGCTTTATGATCCTCCATTCTCTTTCTGCTATTTGCTGCAAACAACGCCAGCTAACTCCACAGACCGCTTTAGGAGACAACTCTTCTCGAAGAAGCTACACAGCCCAAGTTGCACTGTATTTTTCCAATCCCATCAGGGGGCCAAGTGCCATGTTCATGTTAAAACAAACATCTAGAATCCTATTCACGCTCCTTAGCAAGCGGGTTGCTTCATGGTGTTGTAATTTTTATGATAAAATATAGATAAATTTACTCATGATACAATCATTGTATAATTTGCTTTTAAAATAATGCATGCATTTGGAAACATTTCTATAATTTTGCTGGAGAGAACACTTTTGCCTTGTGCATGAATACTATAAACGCTGTTTAGTTTTGATATAGCTTGCTGGAATTTTACTGCTGCTCTGAAGACAGCATTATTTAACAGGGCCTTAATTACACACACTTTTAACCTTACAATGGTAAGGGTCAATTAATTTTACCCTACAGCTTATGGGATCTGTGCTTGTTAAATAAATAAAATAATAATAAAAAATAATCACCGAGTTGATTTGAAAAGGGAAATAACAGTATAGCCTCATAGGACCAATAAAATTACAGCTAATCCTTCTGGGAATCCAAATGGCAATAAAGTGAAAGTGAGTACAGATTAACACATTGTAAATCCACTTACTACCCAGTAATGTTTACACAAGGATTTGCCATTGCCTGTTACCATTTGATCAGCATTTAATTACACAGTTTGCCAAGATTTTACTGAAGAGGTTACTTCTATTTCCTACAAATACCATTCCATTCCTTAAGGACCCAAACCGTGCTTTAATCAAGGGCAAGAATATGCATAGTCACCCTACGGATGATGGAAAATGGGTGGGTTTCTAGGGTTTCATGCTGATGACTTTGTAGAATATGAACAAAATACTGAAACGCCTAAGGAAATGCCTCAAGTGCAAATGACCCCGCGTGTTAATATTCCTGAATTTGAAATGCAGGGGAGCGCACTTTTCTTGCGCACTTTTAAAAAGCTCTTTGCTGGTGTCCAGACCAGCTTTTCCTTACTGCTCACTTAGAATACAAACGGCACTCACATGGAGGCCAACAGCCAGCAAAAACATATTTCCATTTTAACGCCTTTAGATGATCAAAGCATCAGCTTAATATAATCAGCTCAAATCCATTTACCAGCGAGCCTACCACTGTGCCCAGGGACTGTTTTCCTTTCCAGCCCTATCTATTCTGGAACAGGTGCTATAATAGTAAATTAATTAGTCTGTGGAGATGCACCTTGTTCTCCATCTCCACAGGCCTCTTGTGGGTCAGGGCCTTGAGGAAAATGCCATCTGGGCAGAGTTTCCCCCAGAGAAACAATCAAAGCCTACAGATTGCCGACTACAGAGGAGGGTTCATATGACAATTAACCTTATTAGTCTTTTTTTTTTTTTTTAAACGGTTGATAGTGTGTCAACATGTTGGCTCTATAAATAATCTGCTTCACAAAATCATCAGTGCAACTAATTCAAAGAAATTACTTTATCTAAAAATCCTCTGAAGAAAATACAGATCTCCTTGCGCTGAAAATATTAAGGTAAATAAGCATTAAACGATAACTTCCATGCCCCGAAAGGTACAACAGCCCTAGAATACTCACAACTTCAACATACTTTGAAAGATTGACAATATTTACTGTGACAATTTTTATACAAACCTGGAGGGATTTGTGCTATTAATCATTTTGGTTCTCTTTTTCCCCACTGTGATTTTGCCAAATATCCAATTATCAGCGGAATCAGAACTAAGTTCAACATATTTCACAAAGGATAACAACACTTGGCTTGATAAATGTGGTGGGCGTTTCAGGTTTAACTTCAGGCCCCGAAATCTAGGGCTGAATTTTAGATTTGTGGAATTGTTTTCACAAACAACATTGTAAAACAAATGAGAATTTAGAAATCTCAAATGGAATCTGATAGGAAAGCAAACCCTACACAATAAAATTATTTGCATGTTTTTACTGTAAGTTTGGTGAAGAACAGAAATGAAGACAACAAAGCAAAAAGAGCATCAAGAAGTTTAACATTTCAGACCATTAAAAAAATACAAAGTACATGCAAATTTATAAATATAAGGTAACAAAAATAATATTCGTAACGCATGACTTCAGTGAATAACTCCTTCAAACATATTTGAGTTGGATAAAAAATACTAAATTTGCATCATAATAAGAAACAAAGCCAAGTGATTAGTTCCTAAAATGTTTTGATGACTTCTGACTCTCTGCTTGTGAATCACTTGAATTCCTCTTACATTTATTTCTTAGTCAACTTACAAAATCATTTTCATAGAGAGACTTTTATTCACAGTTTGCAACATTTAATATTTGAAAAATGTGCTATTTTGATGGGGTACATAGGGCAGAGTTTGTTCTTATTCCCTCCACATAGAGGTTTTCAGTGTGAACACCTAATGAGTTTCCACCTAGAGATTTATTTTTTGAGGTGTTTTTTTTTTAATTCCATATTTTTTCAAGGAATTGTGCAAGGAAAATTTATTTGTTAACATGAAATGTATAGAAACAAAGCCAAAGCAGACATAAATTGAAAAGTAATTTAAGTATTTGCTATTCTGTAATAAGTACTATTAAGAAATATATTTTAGTATGCCAGACAATATTTAAACTATCTTGAAATACCAAAGAGTACGTTCTTTACAGCCAAAAGATGACTGAATGATGAGCCAAATTTTAGAATGCCATTTACTACCAGAATTCTTTCGAGTACTGTCTCAACCACCTACACGTGCAATAACAGTTACGTGGAGTTCTGTGCCTGTAATTGCTCTTCTCACCGTATGTATTCCCAGAACAAACTTTTTCCGAAAGTTACCAAAATGTTTATCCTTCAGTCTAAGTATTTCTGAAGTTTTCCCCTTTTCCCCCACGGGGACAGGCGGCAATTTATGCCAAATGGATAATGGGTGCGAAGCTGACCAGTGGAAAGCCACCCACATTTAGTTTTAATATAAAAGCAGGAACGGAGTTATAGTTAAACAGGTACAAATATTACGTATTCTCATTGGAGAAGTGCCATTCATAACTGCTAGAATCACTTCCTCCGTACGTTACTGAGCTGAAGGCGTGGGCAGAGCGGGATGGAAGGCTATCAGAAGAGACACGCTAAGGGAACTCGAGGGAGCAGCCATCGGAGGCAAGATACAACGTGTGTACGCACCACACCAAAGGAGCTGAAAAACGAGCTACAAGGGCCTGTACTCAATGAAGTGCAAGAGATGAGGTGCGCTAAGGGGACATCCTTTACGGCGCTCCTCCAGTAACACACACAAGTCTCCCTCCCTTTTAGCGTCTCCCCCCAAACACAAACCCAACAAAATAAATGACATTGAATTTCCTACTTGTCACTATTCTTTTTTTCAGATCAGCAGAAAACACACGTTCAGAAGATAATAACAAGTCTTATTCTGACATACTTGATTGCAATATGCAGGAATGACAACTTGCACGCCGCAAGTGATGTTTAGCACATGAGTATCATGGAATTCAGGTAGTCCAACCCCTAAGCTCACCTACTTTTTACCCTATCCTCTGTCTCTAAGCAGATAAAAGACCTGCTACGTACACCCCAGGGACTTGGGCAATGATGGGACTTCTCCAATTAACCCTTCTCAAGGAAATGGGAAAGAAAGAGAGCAGTATTTTGTTAGATCTATGGCATGGTCACGCTAACAGGCAAGACTGGTGAGTCTTAGAGGCTTGAACCCAAAGGAAATCTGAAAGTACCAACAGTGGGGCCAAGGAGGAAATTTTAGTTATCTACTACTTCTGCTGTATCCTCGTTTATGCATTTGTGTGTACTGTACTCTGGATTACCCCACAGTGCTCAGAGTTTAGCTTTCAAGATTCAAAATAACTATAAAGGCACTGTGGCACCTGATGGGCATTTAAACAATTCAAATTGTAGAGCTTCTCCTTCAAGGCATCACCATACGCATTTGGATGTTTACTGATAGCTGGGACCTTTCACCGTCAAACCTGAAATTCTGTCTGCAACCGTCATGAAGCTGTATCTTAAGGAAAAATCCTATAGGTTTTAAGGAAAATGAAGCTAAAATAGTTTTGAAATTCTCCAAAGTATTTTCACAACTTAAACCAGTAGCCATTTCTAATCTCTAATTCTGTCGCTGCTGGAGAAACCTATGGATGAAACCGTTACACTGGCAGAATAAACAAATGAGAACAACTCTGTTCAACTCTGTTTTCCAGTATTCAGATGCTGCAAGGCCAAGAAACTGTTGCCTTTGGAAGACTTGCCTGTTAAGACAATACAACCCCCAGTATTAGCTGCTTTTATACTTCAAGTCAGAAGTAGAGATGGAAGAAGGAATTTTAGAAGAAACTGCTAAAACAACCAGTAACAGGTTTCTAGAACTACACAGTTCAGCCAAGAGCTCTAAAGAAACTCAAACATGAAATTGCTGAGTTGCTCCCTTGTTTTCAACTCTGAGCTCAAAGGCAAATAATATTAGGAATTACTAGCAAATGAGTTCAGAATATGAAAGAATGCAGTTATGCTACCACGTAAATCTAATATGTACCCACAGCTTGACCACCCTTCTCAGAAGACATGGACAGAGGCACAGAGAAGAGCAACAGGGATGAACAGAAATGGAAAGTGGCTTCTGCCTGGAACATCCCAGCCTATGGTATGGTCACAGACCTCAGGGGGAGGGAACTATCAGTCACTTTCTCACAACACAAAAAAGCAAAGGTGCCTTCAATGAAAATATCAGGCAGCAGCTTTTAAACACACAAAGGATGTATGTTACCAATCTAACTAATGAAATTATATAACTACTCACCACAGATACGTTCTGCTTTTCAAAAGGGAAAAATGACTCAGTGCATTCATGGAAGGTCCCTACTGCTGAATACAACAGTCTGGATATGATGCCCGAGTCCCTCGTCACTCGCTCAAAGGAGAATATGATGGAGAGTCACATACCTCTCAACTGGTTCTTATGTTCTTTTCCTATATGCTACCAAGCACCAATGGGAACACGATGCTGGGCTATATGGAACTTTGGTCCGACCCATCACATTAAGAAATACGTTACCTATGTGCAGTGGGCTACCCTTGGTGGTCTGCCTCCTCTCCCTCTCTCAGCTGTTGGGCAGTGTTTGTTATCCCCTCTTGAACACGTTTCACAGGGGCACCTCCAGCATCCCTGGTGGGCTCTGCCTTCGGTGGCAGTGGGTCCAGCTCTATCCGACACAGGGGCAGCTCCCAGCCTCTTCTCACAGGGGCTGCACCCCCCACCCCCCCCAACCTTGACACATAAACCATACACGTGTATCTCCTGATACAACAAAGATGACAAGAAGAGTACTTCTGCGAGGTCAGGGGGCGACTCACGCACGTTAAGAAGAGGGAGGCATTCACAAAGGCCTAACGAGGCTCATCCCCCTACGCGCTGTGGGAAACGGCAAAAGAAGTGCTCTTCTAGAGATGTCCTGGAGGAGCCTCTCCACCCCCCCCCCCGATGACCCGAGAAGCCGAGGGACATCAGTATCAGCAGGCTAAACCTAATCCTTGTGAGTAACCCTGAACGCCTGCTCCCTGCCCTGTAATGCTCAGAACGCTCTGAATGAAAGAAACGTATGAGCGCAAGGGTTTAGGGGTATGCAAAGTAATGTCCTGTGCCCTTAACGCTCGGAGCAAAACATTAGCTCTTTCTTAATATGATGTTAAAACTATCAGCATATTCGGCACAAAGCTGTTAACCAGCTCGGTATTTGCTAAAAATGAGAGAATTTTCCCAAAGCCTGCAACTTCTTCCAACTTCGGAGATGCAACAGGGTTACTAAAAGGCCTGTGTGTGTATTTCAATCACTTTATCCCCTTAAGAGGAGAGTAAAACACACTGTTCCCTATATCTCTGTAGTGAACGATGATTAATTTCTTTAAAAAGTGTGTTTGCACGAGGAAAAAATATTTGTATTGTAACTAAAAAGAGGGATCTGAACCACTGACAGAAAGTAGGAAATTTTCTGTGTTCTATTCCTCCACGCCATAATTCCGTTTCTCTAATTTCACACCTATTTAGCATCTTGTCTAGGGGGCATTAGTGTATTTGGTGACGAGATGAAGGCAGCCTAATGCAGGTCTGGCAAGAACTCCCTGTCACCAGTCCTCCCGGGTCTGGAGATCAGCGTTCTTGAAATACGAGGATTTGATAGAGTTAACGCCATCCCCTCGAGCAGATGGTTTGGAACATTCTGTCAACGCTGCCGCCGATTACTGCAAACAGATCCTCGTTACGCTGATAGCCCCTCTGGGACCCCGGCAAAGCGCCGGCTACCCTCTGCTCCAAGGTGCGGAACGCGCCGTGCCAGCTTCGCAGCCGCCAGTTGCTCAGAAGGGCAGTAACAGGTTTTAGTGTGTTATATTTTAGGCTGCTCATTGTAGTCTTGCAAATGGAGACCAATTAACACCTTTTCGTTTTTTTTAAGGAGTTTAAACTGTCACAGCTCAGGCTTGGGCAGCGCCGGCACTCCCTCACGCAGCTTCTGCCATCCTGCCTACCTATCTGGTAGCAAACCCCTCTGCGCACTCCCAGCCTATTTTGAATGTATGAAATACGAGCTTATGTATTACATATTCATCAGCAACATTTTCTGCACTTCCTGAATAGATGTGATGAGTCAGACTGGATCACAGTTAACACCGCGGCAAAAAGCTTCTATAAACTCGCTCCCGTTTCTTATTAAAGTAATATCTTAATACATGAGCTTTGCATTACTCAAAACATTAACTAGCTTATTTAGCTGAAACCAATAAACAACACCTGGCCTCGATGGATTCACTACTGCACCTTTTTTTCAGCATTGTGATGCAGATCTATATTTTTTAAGTCTCTACTTTTCTTCTGGGAGAAGCTTGGAGCATCAGTTACCAAGGCTGCTCTTTTGTCCTGAATGTGGCATCTAACACTACAATATATACTGGTAACAGAGGAGAGAAAAAAAAGAGTCCAATTTATCTTCCCAGCTGGAAGTCATTCTGCAAAGCAATTAACTGTTCTAAGAAGGATTAATATGCACTTAGAATTAGGGATGAAGAACTGGTCTGAGAAACAGAAAAACTGACACCAACTTTTTGTTCTGTCCCTCAGCTAGGGCTGGCACAGAACAGCCGGGCAAAGCTCATCAAATGGAAAACCAAGAGGCTTCCTCACGCGTGCTCTGGCTGGGCTTGTGTCAGGGACAGCGGGCGTATTGCCTCGCAGCCGCCGGCATCTCGGCGTCTGCCGCAGAGGCCACGTCTGCTGCTTTGTGCCAGTTACAAGCTCATGCCAGGCAACACTGCTCTGCAACGCGCATCCTGGAGCACCTTGTGTTAAATACAAGATCCTTGGGAGGCTCCAGTGGCTTCTGACCCCTCTCGGGAACACACCAAGTACCAGACTCTGAGCCTCGAGAGCAAGGACGACTCCGACATCCATTAGGACCAAGGTGTCATAGCAGCAAAGTCCAAGGGAGCCACTCTTAGCATCCCCCGAAGCAAAATGAACAGAAAAGGAAAACCCTTGGCTCTCCTGAAAAAATGAATAGAAAAGGAAAACCCTTGGCTCTCCTGAAAAGCACCGCATCCAAGAAACCCACACAGGCTCTGAGCCTGCTTCCCACGCTCAGGAGGAAAAGGTATCTCATTGCCCCTAACAAACTCGATCTTTTTCCCCGTCTTCTTCCTGGTCTGCACCAACATGAGCACAAGATATTTTAGTAAGGTAAACCCAAACATTAACAAAACAGATACTGGCATAAAACCCCTCACATCATGTGCAGAGTCGCATAAACAACAGTACAGGTTTTGGTTTGGTTTGTTGGTTTTTTTTTAAATACTCTCTGACCGCACACAGAATGGAAACTAATACCCAAGAAATTATCATCCTCTGGTGATAGCTCAACAGCTTAAGTTGATGTGCTCAGCCTGAGTCTAGTGGGCAAATACTCACCAAAAAAGACAAGGGAATAGAAGCGAGTTCCCCTTTGGCAACGCAGGCAAAGACCTGCGGCAGGAAGGCTGAAGAAGCTGGGCCGTTGGGAGAGCTGGTCCGGCTGCCACAAAGCTGAGGTATATTTGACAGCTCACACGGCTGTTGGCATAGGCATCATGACAATTTAAGACCTTTTCATAAAGAAATTTCTTTTTAGCACTTTTAAGAAAAAGTGTGCTCGCTTGGCCTGGTTCAAGTTTACATTCCTAACTGCAAGCACCTGGACCAGAGCCCCTCTTGTCCCTGTCCGAGCACGTAGATCTGGTACAGAGCACACCAAATCAGTGCAAAGACTCACATCGTGCCTCGCCAACCAGAGCCTCGGAACATTGTCGTGATACGTGTAAAAGCAATTGGCTGCAGAACTGCTATTAAAACAGATGCTGTTTACGACTGCATTTCAACAATTCTGTTACTTCACCTCCACCAAAACCACGTTCGACTTTGAGCCTAGATAAAAATATTGCAGTTTGTGGATACATTTCAAAATTCAAGCAAGGCTACATTTTTCGCAGGTACTTGGTGCATCTGTGGTTTATGTTTGAGGCATTCTATTGGAGGAACCGTCCAGGAGGCCACATGGGGGTTGGTGCCACCGCGGGGGAGGTTGAGCTTTCGCCACGCGAGCGGGGTGGGTGACGAGTTACACAGCAGCGCCTGCTGGCAAGGCCACCGAGGGGACCGGGCCAGCGCCCCTCGCAGGAGCCGCGCTTGGCTGGAGAAGCGATAGCGTCGTAATCGCCAGGGGCCCCGATCCCGCAGCCCCAGCGCCTGCCTCCTCACGGTGTAATCCCAGTAATGTGCTTGGATCGGGTAAACAGATTAAAATGAGAAATAGAAACACAGAGAAAAAGGGGCTTAAAAGGGGAAAGATACACAGGAATATATGTGGGGCCACAGCAGCAACACTGCTGGCAGATTTACCAATACATGTTTGTAGGCTTGGACTTTGTGATTTTAATTTGTTTAATAATAATTTGTAAATAATTTCCATAATAATAAAAAGAAAATATTTTTCAGTCATATTAGCATGGACAATGGCTTTCATTAGAAAGGGTTCCTGCCTCTTCCCCATCGCATCCTCTTTCTATGATGCTCAGAACACCTGCACTAGTAAGGGGTTTTTTTCCTTGGAGTTTTTTGAAAATAAGAAAAAATTCACAAAGTAAAATTTGTTGACAGTCCGCCTAGCCCGCACAGCGGGTGTTCTACCTATGGGCTGTCACACCGGCCGTGCTCATTTCTGCAGGTGCTAAATACGTGCTGACAACAACATATGTTACCAGGCTGAAATGGGGGGTGGAGGGTTCTTTTTTTTAACCTTGTAATTAAAGAGTGCTCAGAGATGGCAAAAAAAACCCCAACACACCAAAAAAACCACCCCAGGTGAAAGCTGGTTCTGCCCAGTGTATTTAACATTCACATACATTCTCATCCTCCCTCTGTCTTGTGATTTGGGAATTTCCCTAATGATGCACAGGAAGAAAAGGCAGGGGGTGGAGGGGGAAGGGAAAGGATCCTATCTTCCAAACAGCAGTTATTTCAGAATAATATCAACAAATTTTGGGAATAGCAGCATGCAGAATAAGCACCGGCTCTCCCTGGAATCCTGCTTTTCCCCTGTGTCTCCTCACTTGTATTTCTAAGCTCTCTTTTTGTTTATTTCTGTCTCTTATTTTAATCTCCTTAGCCCTGCCAAGCGTGTTACACGTGGTCTCCAAAGGAGCGTTTCCTAGACATACCATTATACAATGGGACTCACCTGTTCGTCTGTATGAAAGTTGGACTTACCCTATTAATTATAGTATTATTATTTTCACCTCTTTAATGTATCACGCTATTATTCATTGAAACCTATACACTGCTCTTCAGGGCAGCACAATATCAACAATTACACATATAGATGGGGAAAACAGCATACTTCAGCCCAATGCATCAAGTTATATTTTACATAACTGTTCTCTGCAGTGTACCACAATACCTTTGGTCAGCTGAAATCAAGGTAGATCATAAAATTAGTTAGAAATCTCTCTAGAAAATAAATCTGATCACCTGCATATCCAAAAAGATGTGATGGAAAATATTAAAAGCAAGTAATATTATTTCATGTATGATCAAACTACTACACATTAAAAGAGTACTAAAAAAATATATCAAAGCTACAGAAAAATGTATTTTCTCAGCCTGTTCTGCCAATACGATGCAGCAGGTTTTAGCTATGCTATTTTAGTTCTATGCAAGCTTGAAACATTGAGATGAAAAAAAAAATTTCTCCTTGCTTTCTCTGCAAAATTTCAACCTTATCATAAAGATCAGGCTTCCTTACTTGAGGGGGGGGAAAAAAAAAATCTGAAGAGAACGCAAATGAGTTTACAGCATTTAAGGCCAAGGGAGCCCCTGTCACCCCCACACCGTGGGCCGGCTGGGCTGCGTAGAGCGCCCGCAGGACAAGGTGCCCCAGCCCTGCCTCAGGGGACGATGTGGTGGCATTCGGCTGGCACAGCACCGCCGCAGGGCGCTGCCCTCGACCGTGGGCTTCAGAGGTGGGGGGAAAATACTGCGCTGCTCAGCTCCAGGCATTTATATTTTAGCCAGTTAAAAAACAAACTTGAGCAAACATGCCAAATATTTGCCTTCATTAAGAACTAAGCCAAAGAGAGCGGACGTGCTGTAAAGCCCATCTGCAAACTGGCTCTGCAGCGATCCAGGGACCGCTTCATCAGCATCCTTCCTCAGGATCAGAATGGCAAAACTTAGTTTCCAAACCCAGACTACCCCACTTATACCTCGGACTCAAGTCCATCCTGGAATACAATGTTAACAAGTTTTATTAAAGGAGACGCCAAAAAAACCCCAAAAAAACCAAACCAAAACCCCAAGCCCCCACAAATTCAAAGAGCACCCCAAACTCAGACTTCTTAACAGTTAGCTTCAGGCAACAGAAATGCCTTCCCAGTCAAAAAATACACTGCTCATTGCACTGTAACACTGAAAATTTGTGCTTCGTACCCGATTTCCTTTTCTACCGGGACTGCATTCCTACAGCTTAGACTGATCCCAAACTGCATGTTGTATATCTGCAGTCAGACATTTTATTAGGTAAAGTGATATCTGCTAAACAAATGCACACTTAAAGAATAGCACATGTCGGTCAGCCTCCAAACGCACCGGCTCTCCCGGTTCAACTCTATGCAGAGTTTTCTTAAGTGTCAGATTCCACTCAGCCCTTATAAAGGGTTAAAATACAGATGCTGTGAATGGAATGTATAATCCTTAAGGCCCTGGAGCATTAAGACATATCTGCTCCTTAGGGTCCATCTCTGTCCATAATCAATTTCTTCCCTTGGAGAACATTAATTGTCTCTAATGATAGCTTTCCATCAATACATCCTTGATCTTAAAAGGCCTGTACAGCTTTTTCCTTTATTCAATCAAATCATCTCTACAATTGCCCTCCTTTAGTAAGATAATACCTTTTAAGCCTTGTATTTTAATATAAAAAAATAAGAGGTAGCAGCAAATTCTAATGGAAGTGCTAACATTTGAGAACCAGGATGATGGCTTCCATTATCCTAAATAATGTTTGAAGATTACGGAAAGCACTGTGTTTCAAAAGGTGGAAACTAATCCCCCACTTTCAAATTATTCCTTGTACAAAAATCTGTTCTGACATTAGGAATTTTTGTGCCCCAACTGCAGCACTGTATATTTAAATATTTGAATATGAAAGATAATTTTCAGCTCTGGAGGGGAAAAAGCAAATAATTACTATTTATAAGCAGTAAATGCCGAATAATTTGAGAAATTGACAACCTTAAACACAGAAGCCCTTTATTTTTTCATTCTCCGGTACAGGGGTGGCTTAACTGTTCACTCAAACCACTATAACTCCAATCAGAAGTTCCTAAAATTATTTAATTTCATGATGGCTCAAAAACTCAATCTCCTAGTGACCCACTAATGTGTCTTGCTTTCCCCACCCCCTTCTCTTCCTTCTACATGCTTTTCAAAAGGCGTGGAAATTCAATTTTTTGCCATTCAACTGATTTGTTTCCATTCAAATAGAGGATTTTTCTTGCACTGCTTTATCTAGATTGCCCAGCACCAAACTGTGTTTCCACCCATACTCTGACATGCTTTTGTGGGAAACGGCACCACTGTTTATAACGGCAAAGGGCCTCGGAATCAAGCACCGATGGCACAAAAGACCTCAAACCTTTTGAATTCTTTACCTGGTATTTTTTTCTATCCAGCACGAGCGTGACAGAATTTTGGTGATGCCTCTTCAGTATCGTTTTTCTCGAAGAAGGGCCACGGAGCAGCTTTTCTGCAATTGGCTCTCATCTACCACTGCCTGTAATATTAGAGCCTTCCTCTTACTCAAAAATCATTACACACACACAAAAGTAAATAAATAAAAGCGGGAGATTTACAGTCAGGAAACTTGTGAAAAATCTAACAAACAAACTGCATGGATTTTATTTTCATTCTCACACAGGCATGCACTTTACCCTGCCTGACATTCATTTTACTATTTGGTATTTTGCAAAATACTGATGGTAAAAGTCGTAGGGGAAAAAATAATGCTAGGAATATGAAAAAAATAAGAAATATAGGCAGGTAGATACAATCGATCCAGCAGCTATCAAACCTAAACAAAACAAAACGGGGAAAAAAAAGGAGACCAGTTAACAACCTAGATAAGAGATGAAAATTGCCAGTGAGGCAGATCAAGTTTATTCAATGCCCTGATAAGCACCTATTTGCTCTTCCCCATAATGCTCTCTCAGTATTTATAAATTATCATTTAATTATGCTGGCAAGTGGTAATTGTCAAATAAAGCTCAGATAGGCATAAGCCCTCAGGCTGCACATGACAGAAAAATATCTGTTAAAGCTGGGCTGATTCACACGCTTAGGAAATCATTTCCTTTCTTCTTTTTATCCTTGCCAACAAATTATATGAACTGGCACTTTGTGCTTTGTAGGCATTTTGAAGTCTATGCAGATTACAGGAAAGAAAAATTAGTTGTTTCAGTATCTACCATTCCTAAATTATTCTGCTGATTTAAGACACCATGTTCTGTTTCAACAAAAGAGTGCCAAAGATCGAGGAATCAGAGCCTTCCTCTGCTTAGAATTTAAGCCCAGGGTCACTTTCAATTGGGTAAATCAAGATTTGGGGAATTATTGAATACTGTGCATAATAGATTTGATACAGAGCAATAGTTAAAATATGACATTTATCCCATTAGGATAGAAACACTGAGCAATATTTTTTTAAAAAGTCTCTTACTACTTAGATTCAATTATAGACCCATTAAACATTCTCTGATATACACACACTCCGATACAGACGCAGGCACCCGCAGATTTGGAGGATTTCTTAGTTTACAGCATACATACCCAACTATTGAAGTATACCAAAAAAACCAGATGGAAAACAAGTTGGGTGTTAAATAACAATAAAATCAGACTCTCGAGAACTTTGACCTGGAACATGAGTCTGAACAACAGAAATATCAGATTTATGGCACGCTGCTAGAATATTTGCTATCAATGCCATTGCTAGATAATTACTGCCAAAAAAAGGCACCAACATTCTGTTTTTTCCCTGCACAGTTATTGTACTCGGAGTGACAGACAACTCGCATTAGCATATGAAGTCTCTTCCCCTGCAAGCACAATACTGGATGCTACTTTCCACGGGTACTTCTGGGCACGATAGGGCCCTTCGCTGTTAAAAGATTTCTGAGGTACTTTGGCCCCAAACAAGCCGCAGTCTCCCCTTTCTTTGAACCTAAGCATATGTGTATTATTTTTTCTCTCCCTCACGAGCAGCGTTCAACAGAATTTCTCTTGCATTTTTACACATGCTCTAGGCACAATTACCTTATATTCAAATCTGAGCTGTTATTAGTTAGCTGATATCATATATGAGGCTCCTACCTATGACATTGGTATATCCTGTGTTACCTCGGTCTGAAGAAGTCACTGAGCCTTCTGAGTCTTTCAGGAGCAGCTTGCTGATAAAGGACCTTAGAATTTTTCAGAAAAATCCATTTTCCTTTCAGGCTATCAGTAACCCCCAACTATCACCGTGGACAGTATACAGTTACCATATACTCAAGCACACAGCAAGAGCAATAACACTATTTATTATGGCAAGAAACACTGGGAGAAAGGAGGGACCACACAGGACAATATTCTCACTTCAGTGGGATAACCATGAATCCCTCTCTTCCAATGTACAGCTTCCACGGCTTTAGTCCACGAGCAACCCTGCGTACGGACTGCTTCACGCAGATATGTCCCATTGCTTAAAAAGTGCAGAAGCACTGCTCAACAACAAGCCTTCTCTCATTGCTGGAATGACCTACGGCCACTTCCCCATGTCTCATGAAATGCATCCTCTTCCTCAGGGGACACAGGGAGAATTAGCGTGAGGCTGGCCAATCACTGCAATGCACCCGTTATACCAGATGTTCCAGTAGCAGATAGCCAGAAGGTGCTTACTGGTGCTGTTGCAGCCAGAACACGCTACTGTCACATGCGGCATAAGCAGCAAAGTCGCTAACGCTTCCCATAGGAATAGCTTTTAGCTGCACTGATCTACCATAAAGGCTGCCGTACGACTGTAGTCCTAAATACACACAGCGTGGTTCTGAAGCTCCCTACCAATTCCCAGCAAGCAGTGCAGGAAGCACTAGTCATGCTATCAAACAACACGCTTCACACATTGAAGGAGAAATAGGAAAAACTCCAATAGGAACACTTCTTCATGCACGGATCCTGCATTCGGAAATTCCAGACATTGATTCCTGCAGCACCCGGCCTATAGCTATGGTGAATCGATGCCAAGTCAGAAATTTATGCTCAAGACTGCCGTAGGACAATCTGGAGAACTTTTGCCTTGGTAACTTTGCTCCTGATCTGTGGGATCCAACCAGTACATCAGCTGCAAAGTCATCAGAAGATAGAGCATCACTGAAGCTATCAGTATAAAGGCTTTAGGGTCTTAGACAGGAACGTGATTCTACTTTTTTTTCCCCGTGAGACTATAAACCACATAAATTAACCTGTTTAGCAGTGTTTATTTCAAGCAGTATTTTAGCCAAGGACATACTGTTTTCACTAAACAGTGAACTGAATTTTGTATCAGCTAAAGAGAAAAGAACATAACTGCTTCCGTAACGCCAGAGTACTCAACGAGCTGTAAGGAGCTGTTCTACAGTTGACAGAGAAAGAGAATGCAGAAAAATTTGGTGAGCTCTAACAGTTATTCTCAAGTAGGTTTTGTGCTGACAGCTGGCCAAAAACTTTTTCCCTCTAAATGACTTTTTTTTTTTTTTTTTTTCTCCTGGAAATCATTTCATACTAAGACTAACCTCCAGGGAAAAGTTACTATACCAAGACCGTAAAGAGTTACATTCCAGACTGGGAGGAGGAGAGTTACCTTCTCCACACACCAGCAGTATTTCCAGTCTCCCTCCCCTAATTTGGGTTTTGCAGGTCTTTCAAGATACTTTTTAGAATTAGCAGATGTTCCATAAAGAGGAAAGTAGGAATCAACTTGCCTGTCAAAAATACTCATCTACACATACTTTTTGACATCTTTAATCACAAAATTGACAGTGGAAAATGCATCATATTGCCAATCATAAGTAGCAACATAGGGAACTCAGAAACCTTCTGCTCCAGGGGATATCTGCAAACCCACAATCTTTGCTATCAGCAAAGAGCATAATGCCATTGCCATCAGAGTTTTATGTTTATGAGCTTTCGTTTTACAATAATATTTTGTTGCATTAACATGGCACGTAACATAACATGGAGGATGGCAGCAGGAGGAAGAGAGTCCTGCACCAACAAATTACTGCTGGTGCTGCTCAAACACATGAATTGGTGCCACACCAGGCTCCAACGCAGAGCAAAAAATACCCGACAGCACACTTCTACTGGCCCAGTCTGGCTTCCACCAAAACCATCTTTCCCTTGGTCACAGATAATACTGCACCTACAGCTGCTGGGAGACTTCTAAGGTCCTCATAGTTAAGATTAAGACTGAGAAAATTAGGCATGGCCTAATAAAATATAATTTGATATTCAAATCTACACGGACTGTTGGAAAGAGCCTGCTGCTGCGTTTTCTCATCTGGCACAACAAACCTCTAGCTGTGTTACGGCATTAGTGATTTCCTATATTTTAATTTGAAAAGAACAGACCACATAAAAATCCTGTCACAGTTACAGATTGACTTAAAATGGTCTCGTGTCTAAAAAGTATGATGAGCCCTGAGCATTTTTCTATCATCTGAATTGATAATTACATCCTTGCCACAGGATTCTGAGAATAAATACAGAAGCTGTAATTCTGCCTTTTTTTTTTTTTTTTTCTCTCTTTTAGAGTAACTTCTAGAGTCTTGCTGACTTTTCCCTCAACTTCAGGAGGACTTTTCCATAAGTGATACCACAGTGAGGACCAGAATTCAAACTGCTTGCTTTTACAGACTCAGGATGACTTTGCCTTTGGTCATATCCTTTGCACTCAAGATAGTAGGTATTAATTTTTAGTTTTAAATCTGTTTTGCAATATATTGGTTCAGTTCTAATTTAAATTGTCCAGAGAAATTAATATTAAGGTCATCTTAAAAATAGCTTAACACATCCCAGAAATTTGTTTATAAACTCATGAGAAGGTACTGAAACATCTTCCTGAAACATCATGGTGGATTAGGAAATATGGATTGACCAGCTATAAAAGTAATTTATCAATAACATCCGCACTCTCCTTTCAAGGATTTTTTTTCTTTATGAAAACATTTCACGATTTTTTTCTGCTGATTTCTAGGCCAACCTAACAGAACATTCATGGTCTGTATCGTGACAGCAAGAGCAGAAACACGGAGGTTTTTTCTCTGGTAACTTTCTGGAAGGATTGGTTTGAAAACATGAAACAACATGCTGACATACCATGAAACTGCAGAAGTGAAAATATCAGTATTCCTTAAAAATTGTTTCTCTGAAAACATTTGGGAGAAAACTTGGTGTCGCCTATTCAGAGGATGGTATCTTACTCTTTAGGGGCACTTTGGGGAGAAAGATCTTACTCTAAAAATCAGTCTCTTCATTTTTAATCCCTATTTAAAGTTAGGTTACTGAAGACTGGAGTTTAACTAGCTTACGATACAAACTTTCAAATTTACATTGATTAAAAATTACATATGTGGGAAAGTGGCGCTATCAATTAAACTGGAACTCTATACCAGAATATCAGTTTCCCTGGAAATAGTGGATATTTTGCCATACATTATATTCAGCATCATGTCAGCACGTGATTTAATTCCTTGCTCCTGGAGCAATTTACTTTTTTCTTAAGAGTTCTTTTTTTTTTTTTATTTTGCTTGCAGACTGCTCCCATTACAGTAATCCAAGCTCCCTCATACCCATTCTTGAAGGGCATTCCCAGGAGGCAAGAAATGGCATAACCAGCACATGCCATGACTGCTACTAGAAAACAGAGCATGCCCACTGGCTAGCCACTGGCTGCCAAACAGGATGCATAAGGTTGCAATCTGCCCAACTTTGCCCAAGTACAGGAACCAGTTTGGGCTTACATATCTTGCCACAAATCTCCACAAAACTTTTAGGAACACATATATCTGAGACTGCTACGGTTCTTTCAGATCTGGTTGAGTGTCCTGGTTTCAGCAGGGATAGAGTTAATTTTCCTCCTAGTAGCTGGCATAGCCCTGTGTTTTGGATTTAGGATGAGCAGAACGTTGATAACTCACTGATGGCTCAGTTGGTGCTGAGCAGGGCTTACACCAGGCAAGGGCTCTTCAGCTTCCCCTGCTCTGCCAGGGGCACGAGGGGCTGGGAGGGGGCACGGCCGGGACAGCCGACCCCAACTGGCCCCAGGGCACTGATCAGCAGGTGGTGAGCAAAGTGCATTGTGCATCACCTGTTTTGTATATTATTTTATCATCATTCTTCTTTTCCTCTGCTGTTCTATTAAACAGTCTTTATCTCAACCCATGGGTTTTACTTTTCTTTTTTTCTAATTCTCTGTCATCCCATGGGAGCAGAGGGATGAGAGTGAGTGAGCGGCTGCGTGGTGCTTAGTTGCCAGCTGCAGTTAAGCCACAACGTTGAGTTTAGCCAACGAGTGTCAAAGATACCAGGCAGAAATATGGACAGACACAGGAAGAGGCGGCATCACCGCACAACAGCAAAGCAAGCTACAATTTCCTAAGAGGTTCACATCAAGAGATCTGGAATCAGCTTCTTCCTTTGTTATTTATACTGTGAAGATTACTCATTTGGATTTATAAAGTGCTGAGAGACCCCGAGAAAGAAAAAGCTGTGAAAGTACTAAGTATGTTTATCAGCCTGTTCTTGTTCAGAGTATACATAAATGATTCAGGCAGCGAGGGCATCCTTTACAAGCACCAAGTTGGGATTCCTGGCCCCCTGTGCAGAATTACACCCTACAGTTACAGCCACAGTGAGGTGACATGGCCAGCCGTGACTTCTTTCTCTCCCAGGGACAGGCCCCACTCAGGCCAGGCAGCAGGCTGAGGACATTCAGGATATTCATGGCACACGTTGCATGTTTCTTACTGTTTCAAGAGATCTAAAACCCACTCACAGTAACAAAGCGCATATTCCTCTTTCTAAAACACAGTTGCTGCCTGGTCCCGCTTTCTCTAAAGGATGTTACCTTGATATGGGTTGACAAGGGTAAGCTCTGCTTTAATTGTATATCTTAGAAATTCTCATTGGTTCGCATACGATGCAGCCAAGAGGAATTGACACCAGTCTTCAGGTGCCGCTGGCATAGCTCAGCGCAGCCAGCAGGGCTAAACCACGCTGGACAAGGATCTTCGGCACAGGTACGAGACAGCCCCAGAGGAAGGTCTCGGAGGACAGCCCAAGAGAAACTCAAGAGATGCGTGCCTGAGGTGAGGTGGTTGGGACTGAAGCGCCCTTGCCAGGTTAAGGATGGTATTCCCTTGTATCTTAGGAAGGAAGTTGCACGCCGTGCCCTTTGAGCTCTCATCTCCTCTTGGCGATTGGTGCAGCTTCATGAGCAGCACGAAAAAACATTTTTGATTTTTGTTATGTGAAAAGTATTCAAAATCTAAATCTAAAGAATATTGTTTGGACTTGATGAAACTTTTCCCTCCCCTCCGTGTTTCTTCCCTCCCACCCCCATGTACTTTTCACATAATCTAACCCTTTTTATATTTTTATATTCTTTAGAAAGGTATCGATGAGCATCCTGCAATTACCACAAACCTGAATTATGAAAATACATAAAATATACTTAGTTAGGAAACTGTTGCAATTTGTCAAGACTTCTTAGGGAAGGACTATTACAAACTGGAAAGTACTTGAAGGATAATACAAAACAATTTCACAATTAAACCACAATTTAATAGCTTCTTCAGCTATTCCCTAACATACGTCTGATTTTTTTCATGTTACTATTGAAAAAGATTTTTCCCCCACAATTATACACTAACAGCCACATGGAAAACATAAAATATTAAGACTTGTAATTAATTTTGAAACTGTTGGTTGTATTTTAATTTTTTGTACCCAACTTAGCGTGCTAGAAAAATCCTAGGACTCATTCTGTGTGTATCGCTGTTAACATTTCGTTAGGAGACTGCACTTTGCTGCCAATAGAGCAGCATTGAAGCTGTCAAATTCCTCATGCAGCTTCTCTATTTTACAAAATACAAAGCTGTGATATTTTCTCTATCATCTAATTCCTACTTCATTATATAGCAGGGTGTTTATTAGTGTTCTTCAAATGCATTCTATGCTGGACTCTGCCTTCAATTAAATATTCAGAGAAGCCGTTAAGATCCTCCAGTCAGATCCCTCCTACAGGCTGGGCCCTACAGTTCCAGTTATTCCCGTCCTGAGCCAAATAGCGGGCGCTTGTGGCTGCCTCATCTCTGCTCTCTGGAGAGAGCGTATTTTCCTTTCTTTTCCATTAATATCCCGATTAATAGATCATCTTCTTTGCTCAAGTTTGGTTTTCAGTGTGACATATCATTTTGCTTCAGTAAGTAAACACACAAAGCGTATATCCAGAGTGGGGTTTGCAAGCCGTGTAACAACTGACCTATTCCAAACAATGGCTCCTCTACCGTGGATAGCTCTGCCAGGATTAGTGTGTTTCGATGAGATAATCAACTATGCATTTTGTGACCAGCTCACTCACATCCTGGCAAAATGATCTTGCTGGGAGGCAGACGGCATGCTTCGCTACCAGGGAATGGACAATGACAGATAGTCTGCATTTCCATTTACACGTAGCCTTAATTGTTGTCACTGAAAAAGACGTGCCAGATACTGACACAACAGATCATTCAAAATAAGTTATGTATTCATGTTAAGCGTTATTTATCTAGACTGCAAAGGAAAACAAATATTGCTCTTTCTCCCCCCCTTCCTAATTAGCCGATTGTTTCAAATGCTTTTTGTTAGGGATTCAGCAATTTATGTTCTTTAAGCTTGTCATAAAGATAACGCTTATTATGAACTATGCTAAGAATACAGTCCTAATTCAGATTCCTTTCTTTTCTGGCTACACCATAATGAAGATGTTTGCAGGATTCATTTATTTGATTCTGTCCAGGGAACCTCATGAAATGTATTTAAAAATAAACACAATAAAACACCCATGCTCAAAACATCACTGGCATTTTTTTTTCCTGTGACATCCTAATAACAGTGATATGGAGTCCTGTTTAAATTTGGTAAAAGAAAAAAAGCTGCATTAGCAGATAGGAAATTGGAAGAGAATAGTCTAGCTAATGCTATTTAAGAAAAGCTGAAAATTCTGCTAGAAAACAACCTCATTAAGAGAGCTTTTAAAAGGTAAACAAAAGAACCCCCCAAATCCCTAAAGATTAGAGATAATAAAAGTAACTTCTTAAAAACAATTGAATAATGAAAGATAGCAATTTCTAACACTGCAGACCCTCTGAATAAAATTAATTTGTAATACAGTGACTATTATTATTTTTAATAAAAAGGATTCTGGTCTTTCATTTCCTAAGCCACGACCACTGATCTTGACCATCTCGTGAAGCGCGCAAGGACTTCCTCAGCGAGGGTGAGGAGTTGGTCTGGGTCCCCACGTACCAACGCTCTCATCCTCCGTTCCGCCCCTGCAAATTTCTCAGTGACCACAGTTTCATCAAACTCAGAAATTAACAGGTTTCCTGAAAATGTTAAATTAGAAAAATCTTACCAGCCTGAAGACTGGTTCTAAACTGGTTGTATATAATGCAGGAGCACGATGTACAGAAAAGACCTGCTCTGTATTAATCAAAGTCAGTAAAAAAAAAAAAAAAAAACACAACCAAAAAAACCCACAACAAAAAACCCACAAACCGAAAACTCAAACCCAAACCACTCACTGTTTTAAAAAATATAATCTAGTTTCACTACATACTTGCCAACGTTCCAGTTTTATACTCTATTTCTTGGGTAAAATCGCCTTTCATGACAATCAGCCTATCTCCACAATTTCTTACAGCCCAGCAGGCAGGCCTACCTCTACAGCCTCGTTAATTATGAATCCTTTCTGTGATGCTAATAGATTATTCCTCTTTGAATGAGCATCCAAAATTATTTAGTAACACCTTGTTTAATATGACAGTTTTGTGATTTTACATGTGAAATAATTAATTTGCTTAAAAATGTGTAAACGATAAAAGAGCCTTCACTTGTGGCACCAGCTCTTTTACCAGCATAAGCAACGCTGTGTGCAAGTCACTCATTTCTTTGTGTGAGGTTTTTTTTTCGTGGGGGGTGTGTGTTTGGTTTGGTGGGGTTTTGGGCAGGTTTTTTTGAGTAATTCAGCCAACATCAGGTTAACTAGATCTCCACCAGGTCGGTGCACACAGGTACCACGGATGTGACAACAGATGGCAATACAAATGCATTTTGCATGTATGCAATATAAACATACAGTCAGCATCAGCCTGCAGCAGGTTCCATTCCTGAATAAGCAAACCGGTTTTAATCTTTAGAAGATGAAAACAGAGCGCAACTTATTTGGGGTTTGGTTTTGTTCCCACCATGCTTTTAGTTTAACTGTAAAATCCTTATTCTACCACCACAGCAATGGCCGGACTTCAGCACTGCTGAGCACCTACTCATTCTTCAGCCTCTCAAAGCCCAGAATTCCTACAAAAGGATTCAGACACCTGGCTCCATACACGTGTGTTCTTGCAAACACACCAGCCAACGCCGAAAACAACAGCTCCCATTATGGGCCGTTACACTGGCTAATCCAGTTTCTGTTTCATTGGCACGATGCCGATTGTGGCCCATTCCAAATTACCTGGAAACCAGATAAACCCCACTTTGCAAGCACGGGAGCTGTGTTACATGGCAGAATGAGAGGTTTGTAACTGCAAGTCAAGTTCTCAGAGAAGTGAGTAAATCACAGCATTAACATACAAGGCTCAGATTAGAGACTGCTATGTTCTCACAGTCACACAGATGCATTTTGCTCTACTGTCACTTAGCAAACCCATTTCAATGAGAGCTCTGGGAATTAAACCCTCTTGAAAATCAAGCCATTAACCCTTGCCTCAGTTTACCCAGTTGTAGCATCTAATGGTAAAATATAGATGCATTTCTCAAGAATGCATTGAAGAATTCCCTGTTTCTTTTTTATTGTTCTCTTCTAGTGTTATGGAAAAAGCTTTTGTAGAGTACTCAAACATACTCTAGGAACAGATGAAGGGCTCCCTAAAATGGTCTAGACAAACTTATTGCTTCCTGCTTACTGACCCTTTTCAGTGACTTCAAATTCCTGCGCCATTTCGGGAGTAACCTAGGGAAGGAACGATGAGCTGATGAACCATATCCCTGGCACACCTGGGTCACTCAGTCGATACCTGGTGGTCCCTAGACTGTTCAGATGAAGTAGCTTTAGACTGCTAAGGAGAGGCAATTTATTTTTTACTCATTAATACAGTTAGGCATTTCCCAATGTCACAAACACTGTTAAATAAATTAGTGATATTAAAGCTCTATGGGAATTGCCTGTTATCCATTTACTGGTCTGCATAAACATCATTAGGACATGCTAGCCAAGAACGGAGGTCAATGGACAGATTTGCATCCACCCACCTTTCTACAACCATTAGATCAAAAATTTGCTACACACAGACAACTTCACTGTAGAAGAGGAAAATCTTTTTCACTGTGTCTGGATTCCTTTGCACCCAAACCAGAAACATAAACGAACAGCACTTTGGCGTAAGAGTGCTCCTTTCTAGCACAGCCCCTCTCTCGATCCACTGAGGCAAACCAGATCGCAGGATGCAATCGTCACGCATCCTTTTTGTAACAGGTTGTCACGAAGGCCAGTAATGGCACATTATTGCAGGCCCAACGTTCCATTTAGCAGACAGCTGTGTACTGATTACAATATAGTTACGATATTAATATAATTACACATTCTATACATAATAGGCATTTTAGAATATATAATAATGTAATATTGCAACAAAAAACAGTCTGGAGTAGAAGTCCTGAAAGTATGCACAGCTATTTTAAAATTTATTTTCCTAGCCCGATTTTCTCACTGTTCTGGCTACCCCCATTATGTTGAGGGAAAAGGCAACACTCACCCAGGCAAGGTCACAAGAGTCCTTTATGAGAAAATAGCGCACCACAACCTGAATCACAACTGGCAAACTCGACGCAATCCTCCATCGGAACCAGACAACTCTCCACTGGCTTAAGGGCAGAAAGCACCAGAAAGGTGCAAGGCTCCAGACTCCTCAACCATGAGCTTGCTATCTCTGCAACACCCTCAGGCTGACTACATTAGAAACAAGAGAACAACTCCACGAAACAAACTCTCGTGTAATTCCCCACATCATTACCGATGGGCTAACCAAGTCATCTAAAAGAATTTCCCCGTTCATTTAGCTTTGCATAAAATACCCAGCCCTTACGGCGCAAGAACAATACAAATGGATAATCAGGGGTATTGATTTCATAATGATTAATGGATATTGTACAGTATCTTCTTTGCACTCTGCTTTCCTTACACAGCCAAGGCTTCCACTAACGTCACGGGGAGTTTCTGGAGTGAAGAATGCTGGACTAGGTAATTGTTTTTGCACTTAAGGGCATCTTGCTCCATTTGTTTTGTGCATAATAAAAGCTCATACTTGTACCGTAATTTAGCATTTCTGAATAAACAGAAATTGTGATTCATAATTCTCTATCTTCTTGTCCTCATTTCTTTAAAAAAAAAATTGAGTCACTGTTGTTTAATCCGATAATTATGCAAACACTAAATCTTACACTGGAGCAGAAAATGTTAACACATATTGAAAAACCAAAATGCGTAGAACTATAATCTGTATGATAAAATGCATTACTCTGTTTAAAAGGATTGTTTTACAGAAGCAATTAACAATCAGCAATCATATAGTTCAGACCGGTGTTTTGATGCCATCTGTTGGAGTAAGTCTTCACATTCCCTAGAATGAAGCTATAATTTTCCGTTTATGATTTCATTAGATGCATGGAGTGTAACAGCCACAAAAAGAAAGAGGATTTCACCAAACGCTTTCCTTTTAGAAAGAGCTGCTCTAAACAGTTCCGTTTGACACAAATCTTTTCCCAAGAGGACAGAAAGTTAGAAAATTTGCAGTCATTCCCAGAACTCAGTAACACATTCAAGTGTCTAAAGAAACGTTTCAGAAGCTTGATTTCCTATCAGCAAATTTATTAAAAAAAAATTTTAATAAACACAACACGTTTAATTTCCCCGGAAAAAACTGTAGTATAAAGTACTCAGGAAAAAAGGTAATTTTTGCTCCTTTCTAAAAACTGTAGTGGCATTTTTCCAATGGAACAGGGTGTCGTGTTATATGTCTCACAAAATACATTTCCTCATTTTATTAATTCATTAAATACTTGATTAAGTCTTTGGGGGATTTTTAATACACTAGGGGGAGCTAGATCACTACATTGTACACAAACAATTAGCTGAAAGAAAGTTTAACCCTCTAAAAAGATCTTTTAAAAATAGTCTGACAAACATCTCTAGCTGATAAACACACACATTTCTGTATGACAGCACTGAAACTCAAGTCCCACAATGTACCAGGGAATATTAAACAATTAAAAGCCATAGAAATAAATCAAAATTACTCTTATTCTTTTTAGTTATTATTCCATTGTTATTATTACAGAGACTGGTCTAGTAGATCAAAAAAAAAAAAAAAACCCAAACCCTTAAAACCAACCTAAAATAATTCTGCTTTCTTTCCCAGTACCACACACCACGCAGATCCACCTGGCTAACGCTGGCCACTACTCTATTAATTCAACAGTGGCAAAAATAAGCAATGCTGCTACACCAAATGCTTGCCTGTTACCTTTTTCTTGTGCATTACTAATCAGCAATTACACAGAATGTTTGGCTAAGAGGATAAAGAATAAATTCTGATTTTACATATCATATGTCTGCAAGTTTTAACCTTCTAAAATGCACTGATTTGCAGATTTTTCATTTTTAAAGACCCTAATCAGTTTACTCTATGATAGCAGGAAAATTCTTTCCTAAAAGGAAAAAAATATTTGATCTGGTAAATCATTATTTTAATTGTTGAGTCCTTTCAAGTATTATGGTGGAAATTGCCCACTCAGCTGCAGCTTTCAAAATTGAGAGCAGACTGGTACATGGGGCTGTAAAATTTTGCCCAACTGTACAATCTACAAAAAAACCCAAACCCAACCAAAACCCAGCAGCCCCAACCACCCCAGTTCCACAGATGTGGATTCCTAGAATGAGGCAAAACTACTCATGAAAGGTTAAAGGTCCCGCAACGGCAGGTGCCAGACAGGGAATCTCAGATGCTGAAAAAGATTGAGCACATATACGTTAATCTGCTACTAGAAACAGTTAATTTGTTTAAAAATAGGTTCCAAGTAATGCCAAGGTTCTCTCGTTCAAATAACGAGCTGGTTATTCACTCCCAGAAGTCAAATATCATGCAAACTTTGTACGTGACTGAAGTTACATTCATCATATAAAAGGGAAACGTAGTGGTTTGTAAGTGTGGGGGGTTTTAGTGGTGTGGGGGTTTTTTTTGTTGGTTTGGGGTTGGTTTTTTTTTTTTGTTTGTTTGTTTTGTTTTGTTTTTTAAGAGACTTGGCCATTGAAAATACGGTATTTTCTCATAGGCCTGGTGTGTTTTATTTGTATACTCATTTATCTTTGTTTTCGTTTGCTATTTGCTTGCCTTACTGTTATAAATGTGGTTTTTTTTTTCTAGAATACATTTTGCAAGAACTGGGTATTTGATGAAAGTGCTTTAACCTTATTCTTTTAAATAAAGGAATGCATTTTAGTACTGAACAACACTGGTAAAGGTAACCAACAATAAAAATATTTACCCTAACAACAACAAGTTAAAAAAATAACAGATTATTTTACTACTTTATTTCTTCTTCTTCATCCCCTACTCTCTATTCATATTACTGAATATTGCATATTACAAGAGAAGAGCTGCCCTGTACGTTGTGTCATTGGTATTTCCAGCTAAAACTCCAGTAAAGCCTCCTAGACCCTGCTTTAATATCATTATTTAAAGATGCTGACATGACACAGAGACTGGTGCTGGCAATAGTCAAGAAAGAACAGTGTTTTATTCATGAATATGGATCAACACCTCTGAGAGAAGGAATCCATAGAACTCTTCAGACCAGGGGTTCCCTGGATAACATTTCTCCACAGCCCCCCAGTGTGTTATGCTGACAGTTGCAGAAATAGTTGCAATAGAAAGTACTGTGAATTCTTTTGAAAACTTATTAAAAAAAAAATAGTAATGCTACTATCACTACTTTTCCAAAAATACAAATACCCAGTGCATATGGATTTTGCACTCATTGCTCTCTTGTCCTGGCTCCTCTACACTACAAGAAACTTCTCTCAAATTCCACAGGATGCACACATGCACTCTATTAAATCAACAGGCTAGAAACTTTGACAGAAAACCATCTGCTGATGACAACGAAGTAGAGAGGCAAATGTTATTTGAGTGGAATGGCCAATTTGTTTCCCCGTGCTCACTCCAATGCAAAAGGAAACATTTCTAATTTCAAGAGATCTCGTGATTGACTGATTGAACCTATCAGCTTTCTCCACTAAAAGAAGATTTAAGGCAATTTTCATGTCTTAATTCACTGGCAAAAATAAAGTAGTTATTTAGTATAGCAAGCACATAGACAGCAGACAGTAGGGACAACCACTGCAGATCTTTTTCTAGGACAAAATGCAGAACCCATAAATCTGGTCCTGTGTCAAAATGCTTGGGGGTGTTGGTTTTTTTTTTTTTTTTTTTGTTTTGGTTTTTTTTTTTGGTTTTTTTTTTCAGGCATTCATAATTCTGTGAACCACTTATACTGAGTGAACTACTTATACTGAGTGAACTCATCACACAAAAGTTACTACTACAAGATTTACTTGATGGTATAGTATCTCGCCGAGAAATGTCTCGGGCACGTTCTAACTCTGTGGAAGACCAAATATTGTAGCGAAGTGAATACTGGTAGCGCCTGCTGTGGAAGTGTTACACTGCCCGGCCACTCAGAGGGGTTTTGCAACTGAAGCAGCTCAAGGACTTCACTGAAACAAAGTGTAGTTTTCACTCTGCAGTTCCAGAATTAGGAACTTCTTACAGAGCAAGAGTGCTAAAGAGCATGTGATTACAAAAGCTATTTTGAGCAAAGGTTTGAAACAATGGATATAAAAATCACTACTGAAAACATATTTTGATCCTAGCCTCTCCTGGCTATCAGTAGCCTTCTCTCATGTACTTTGTTGCATACTGACCAAGTTACTACCTGACTTTGGGGGAGGGAGAGATTAAGTAAAAGGTTAAGCTTTTAAAAATCTCATATTGTAAGCCAAGTTTAAAAAAAAAAAAACTACAACTGTATAAAGTATTCCAATAAAGTTCTTGCTCAGACCATTTGTGAGATAATTGCCTTAATAATTCCTTACTCCTAGCACTATCAGCTTGCTGATATATGCAAAGGCTGTTCTCAATGCCTTTGCCCCAGCATTATGCTGCATGACCACGTTTTGCTGCTTATTTAGTATTAAGATTAAGTACTTTGTGGAAGAAAATGCTTCCTGGGATACAGCCCTACAATTTGCATTCCTATCCCACAGGAACTACTACACTGAGAAAACAGTGGTGCATCATCCTGCAATGACTCCCTGCACAAGCGTGAAAATGTGTCCCAGTTTACAAGCTTCCACTGCTTCACTTTCCACATTTTCCTCTGGATTTCTTGTTTAGCAATGAGATGAACAGGAATAGGTGCTCAATGGGAAGTGCATTACAAAGGCCCTCTCGGAGGTACTGCATGCTACTTGCCACCATACTGTTCTTCTGGAACAGATTTCCCAGGCATTTGATGCTGGCTCATGCCAAATTAAATACACTATCACGTGGAGCATTGCTCCAATGCGATATCCATAGTTTCTAAATTCTTGGTCACAGTTTAAAAGTTCTTGTAAACAGAAAGATGGTAGATAACAGGCATGGGTAATAACTACTCACACATGCTATAAAGGAAAAGAAGGAGCTGGAAAAGATCCCATACACACTAAATGACATGTCCCTGAGATGTGAAGAAGGAAAGCATAACTTAAGGCAAGCAGCAGCAGTTGCATTCTCTCCTCTTTTTCTGAGTTCTGTTGAGAAGTAGAGAAAAAGCAGATGTGACCTGTAATTACAACCTAGATAAAGAAACATTTAAGCCCATGAAGAAATCTTCTGCATGTAATGACAAAAAAAAAGACTGAATATAAAATTTGAGCTACCTCTAGGCCACACGTGTGGACCTTAAGAAGCACATTTACATGTACGAGTACCAGTGCACATAATTAGCTCTGCATACCAGAGAAGGAAGAAAAAGGTGCATAAGCTACTGCCACAACAGGCACGATCTATTCAATGCAGTAGGAGTGGAGGCATGTTGTCTGCAAGGGCAATGTTTGATAAGCAAAAGACCAGAGGTTAATTAATTTAAAAATTAACCTCCAATGAAAGTCATAGCTGTTGCACAAGGATGTGACACTCACTCATCTTCCTGTTGTCTCATCCTGGACAGCTCCTGAGGGCAATGGTTTACTTAAGTAAAAATAAATTTCCAAACAAACTTGCTTGTCAGAAGGAGATTCTGATGATTTTTACTAATTGAAGCAAAAGCGACAAGAAAAAAAAAAAGATTTTAACTTTTTCCCCCCATAAAATAGGAATAAACTGCTTAGAAGCTTTCACAAATTTTAACACCATATCACACCACAGCATCCTGAAGTCCATCAGCATGACTAGTCATGTTATCTTTTTCTAAAACCATAACAACTCATTACTAATTCAGCAACTATTATGATAAAGGACAGTCGTTTCCACTGATTGGATCATGTGCTGGATCAGGTGGAGTTAATGAGCAAATTCTTCCCACAACCTACGTCATAAATACCTACAGGAACGCCTACTATGAATTCTGACACAGGTGATGGACAAGGGCCTCTAATTTTAATTGAGAGCAAAAATCCCAATTTCATTTCCAAGACATTTTAGCACTCAAACATTCCCTTTAGACAGTTCATATTACCCTGCCCTACGCCTTCCTTCGCCAGACTCTCAGAGCCTGTTGCAACAGAGCTGAGAGAAGGCAATGGGGGTTTATTCCTTGCAAGAACTTAGTGCAGCATTACAGCCTGCTCATCCAAACCCACTGCGGAGCTCATCATCGGGTACCAAATATTCCTGCTCAGCAGAGCCTGTCCATCAGTGTGAAGTTCGGTGTATATATATAAGTCTTACACCTGGCTTTATTTTATCTAAGGATTCTCTGATTTATCGTACATGAACAACTCTAAAAGGACAGCTAGGGTGATTTCTACGTCAGAAAATTCTCAAAAGATGGCTCAGAGTTAGAAGACTAAACTCTATAGATTTGACTATGTTAATGCGAGTCCATCACTAAGTAGCTTCTGGAAAGTGTATCATCTACCATTAATCATCTTAAATATCATTTAACGTCTACACCAGCTGAAAATAAAATAGATTCAGTTGTCTCAATCTAGTCCCAAGCAGATACTTATCAGCATAAGCAAACTGCTTCATGACTGCATACTAATAATAGTCTATGTTCATGACTGACTGAAAAAATCAGAATGATACAGACCGAGGTGCAAATTTCAGAGCTTAGCTTTTCTGCTGTGTGTGGGTTTTTTATTGGATTTTGGTTTTTGTTTGTTTGTTTGTTGGGGTTTTTTTTGAAAGACAGACCCTCTCAAGTGTATCACAGCATAACATAGGTAAAGCTGGACAAGAAGTTGTATTTCACACGCTCAGATTCAGTAGACTCAATATCTCTCTCCTATCAGTGTAGAGTCCATCTGACATTTTTTTAAAAGGCAAATATATTTATGTTCTATTGAAAATATAAGTCAATTTTAATGGTGACTGCTCGAGACAAAAAAACCCTTGAAATCAAACCTCTAGATTTTAAGAGCTGCTAAGATTATAACCACATGTACTGTCTGTAAAAAAATAACGTGACTATACACATTCAGATAGCTATGAAAAATATCACCAAAAGCGAACTTCTAATCAAAGGCACGTATAACACCTTTGTCTTCTGACTCTCTGTCCAGAAGACCTCAGGAATATTAGTGATCAGTTATTCCAGACAAAGAAAATAACAACAGGTTAGGTACTTGTTGAACCAAGAAACATCATCAGCCCTGTGTGCTCTTAGTTTATTAATACACAAGTCAATAAACGTGATCTTAAAATACAAATATATCACGTATCGGAAAGTATCTGTACCAAGCAATTTCAGTTCGGTATTTAAAGTGATTTTGAATTCTGCTTGTTGGTGAGGTGTCTCATCTCCACAGAGAACAGGAGAGAGCTATTTACCTTCACTTTATTTTCTACTGGCAGAAACAAAACCTGATATAACTTATTTTCCTTAGTCCCTTAAACCAGCCAATCTTTTCCTGAAAGCTTTATGGATAACAAGCATTCCCATTTAGCAGCTAAACCAGAAGAATATGTCAATAAGCATAAAGCATTCCCTCCTCTGGCAAGACCTAATGCAGACAAGATGCAGGCTTTGTAATTAAAAAAATTCTTAAGAAACTTAGTGGTTCAGGCTACAGGGGACAGAGTCTTCTCCTGGTCACATGAAGAATTTGCTTGCAAGAGCATTTATTGAAGGGAACTCACGCCTGATGGTCGCTGGCCGAAGCCAAGCCAGAGCGCGGCGCTGAAATGACATCCTTGCTTTTGGAGCACAGGCGAGTCCAAATGCACTCCCCCGTTGGCCTTGCGGCTCAAACGTCACCTAGCTCCCTCTCACAAGGCTGCCAGGGGAAAACGCAGCCCAAATACAAGTCTCACAACATACATTGGTTAAAGCCCTCAGCTGAGACATTTCTCAAGCTTTTAATTTTGATAAGAACGTTACTAAATTTAAAATACAATTCTGTTACTCGCTCAGCATTCGGGAGGCCGAGTAATGAATGGATGTTGTCCCTTCCTCAAACGCACACAGAATTCACGCTGCAAGAGAGTAGGACTACTCCAGTATATCAACATTTTATTCACTCTTTAAACATGAATATTTAAACAGAAGACATTTTTCCCCATGCAGAAGCCTAAATAGAAGCTCTTATCTGAAATAGTAAAAGCTGTTATTTTTTTTTTCAAGAGGTTTTAGACTGTATAGAGATAGTTACATACACAGGCATCTCAAATGAGAGGGCACCATACATGCATGTAATTGGTTGCTTTTTCTTTTTCCTCGGCAGTCTGTACAAAACGTGAAAATGTGCCTGCTTTTGCCTAGCCATTAAAAGGCAGTGGCTGCACCATACTGTGATTTGGGGAGCTGAAGAAAATAGCCAGAACTGACTGATATCTGATAAACAGTAACAGGAGTCAGTTTATTGCACCAATCGTTAAATAATGGTGCTGATTATAAGGCTGCTAACTGCAGATGCTGTAATTGTCTGTCATAAATCTTAGTCATTTGTGACAGGAGCACAATGAAAGAGAGCATCTGCTTGAGGGCAAATGACTTCTGATAAATATCAGCTCTGCTAAAATGTACTTGGATGTGTCTCAATATTTTGGAGAGCCATTCATGTTGCTTCCACAAATGTGAAGTTATTATTGGTTTGTATTGATTTTGCCACCTTGGGCTTTTTTTTTTTTTTTTCTTTTTAAAGAGACAGAGTCAGAGAGTGACTCAAGGTTGAGTTGAATTGAATCTCAGCTCTTTATCTGATCTACTCATTCCTCTCAAATGCATGTTTGAGTGGAAAAAAAAAATTGCACTTTTTCAGAAGATTGCTGTGCAGAAATACAGCCTGGAAAATTCAATATGCGGTGCAGCTTTTTATTTTTTCTCTTAAAGCAACTCCTTACTGAAGGAAAAGAAACATTTTTAAAGCATGATTTGTTAACATACTATTTTTAAAGGATTTAAAGTAGCTGAAGTCAGAGTCAATTAAGCTATTTCTGGAGGATAATAAAATGCAAATTAAAAAAGCTGGCAGAAAGTAATTTTTTGTTTTCAGAATAATTAACATTTTCACTACCTGTCCAACCTATAACAATACAAGGGACCCCATCAAGTTCTGCCATCCTGGCCCTTATGGAACAGTGCTTTAGTTCTTGATCTTATAAATGCTTATCATTCTACTTCAGTCTAATGTCACCATCACTGAAAGCAGTGCACATGCATATTGATATTTAAATATGCATTTCTTGCTGGTATTCTTGACACATCATCAGGATTACACTCAAAACATTTTAACAAGTTAATAAAATTGAACCTGAAATTTAAAATTGGGAATTTTGCTGGTAGCTGACCATTAGAACAGATAATGGCTTTCCCTTCCAGCAATTCCTTCTTAATTCAATTACCATTGCTTAACCTTTGTAACAAATCAATTTGGGACTCTACTGGCAGCCGTTTCCTTCACTGCACAATTGCAGTGTTGCCAAAATGGGTGCAACTCACACGTTGAATATGCAAAAGCCAGTGGAGTGAACTGATTGCAGCCACCTGATGAAAGCCTGACCCATGCCATTCACAAGTCAGAGCATCACCTAAAGGTTACACAGGGTGGGTGTAAAGAATAAAGCTGGAAATTCTAAATGTAGTGAAAAATACAATTTACTGATTTTTAAATAACTTTAGTAGGGGTTAGGGCAAATACAGCATGGAACCATGTCTGATCAGCCAACCTGGGTCCTCTGTGAGGTTCAGACTTGGAGGTTTACAGCACAAGCCCCATCCCTTGATCTAACAAAGCTGCAACAGCAGCATCCCCATCTGCCACGTGGGCCAGCACTGCAAACCGCTCAAAGGATGAGTGGCAGAGGACCCCAGGATCTGCAGTATATTCCAAACAGACACCTCAGCCCCAGACTATCACAGCCCAGTCTGGGTCATACTCTCTTATGATCTCCTCTTTTGGTTCCAACTAAGCTCTGCCCTTTGCAGCTCTTTGGTTTCTCTTAATTTCAGCTAATGGCATCATTGTATCACTCCATAATCCAGTATGCCTCCTTACTCTTCTGCGCTGCTGGGACATCAGCAGCAGAGGTTTTAGGACAACAGACTGTTTCTGTACGCAACACCAGAGCAACTCTTGACGAACAAAGGACAGCAGAGAAGGTTCTGGTCAGCATCTATGGAATACCCAGTACCTCCCCAGGACCAAAACCGACAAAACAAAAAACCACCCCCCAGGCTGAGTTCTGTTCTGGCACAGATCTTAAAATCCCAGCACAGGCTGCAATGCTCAAACTCCACTAAGTACTCGAGAACAGGCAACAAAAAAAAACAGGAAAAAAAAAAGAGCACATCTGGGGGGAAATAGCGTACCCAGGTTACACGCCAAAGGTCCAAAGAGCTGTAAATAATTTTTCTTTTTCAAGTTTTTGTGTTTTTTCCTTTGATAGGACCCAATCAAACTCTCATTAAATCTGTTTAGTGGGAGCTCTATCCTTTGTACCACGTACTAGAAAGCAAATACAAGTGTAACATATGAAGTAACCCAACTGGAGGGCAGAAGTAGTGATGTATGAAGGATGGTAGACAATTTGGCTCTTTCCGATGTACTTCCACACCCATGACACTGCAAGGATTGTATTTTCTACCAGAGCTGTAGAAAACCTCGAGAAAGAGAGTGCAAGAGACAGATTTGCGGGGGTGTCATCTTTAGGATTCTAAACCACTTATTAGTCAGAAAGACTTTAATCGTGTACTATTTCCCTCATGAAGAGATGGTGCTTTATTGTATATTTTACTCATTTTCCATAGCAAAGACCAAATGACCATGCCCAGGGGAAAATTCTGATGTAAGATAGAGTTTAGAGAACAGAATGATGGGCATATAAATACACGACACCCGGTAAAGAAGAATCAGTATGCTTTTTATAAAAAGCAGCAATCCTTCAGAAGTTTATCGGTGTTTTAAAAAGAATTCAAAAGTTACATGTACGGTAAGGTTTAAGTGATAAAATCTTGAGATTCAAAAAGGCTGTTGGCAAAGTCCACTGTAAAAAGCTATTAAAGAAACTAAGTTGCCATGAGAGAAGAGGGAAGGTTCTTACCCAGATAATAAATAAAATTTAAAAACCCAAAGCAAATAGAGCGTGAGGAGTAGGCAGACAATTTTCATAGTGGCCTGAGGTCAGCAGTAGCACAGATCTGCCTGAGCTAAGGCCCATGCTATCTGTAGTATTCAAATAAATTAGATTACTAAAGTTAGTGGGGGGGGAAAAAAAAAAATCCCTAAAGTAGAGAATCATGGAAGAATGTTACAGTGACATGAGAACAAGCAATAAAATGGCAGATGAAATTCATTGTGGATAAAAGTTAAGGTATACTTGTAAAGAACAAACACTCATTTTACCTACGCATATGGGGGTTCCAAGATGACTGCTGCCACTGAGTAATAGATTGCTTTATGAAAACACCAGACCAATGCTCACTTGCAGTCAAAAAGTCAGCTAAACATTGTGAATACTTAAGAGATAGAAAAAAAATTAGGAAATGACTTGGTATTTCTGTATCTTGAAACCTGAACGCAGCTCTTCGCTTTCCCTCCCCAAAATACATAATAGAAATAGTAAAGATACAGAGAAGGCAACAAGGACTGTAAAAATGTGGACTAGAGTCTAGAGATGAGAGAGGTTAAAAAGCTGCAAAATTTAACATCCATTTTACAAAATATGTGATACAGCAGCATAAAATCCCCTGAAGGATGGTCCAGGCTACGGGTCATACATACAAACTGCTGGAATATGAGGGGATGTAACTTAAGTATGTGTCTAACTCAGGGCATCAGATGATGCCAATAGGAGCCAGGTTCAAAGCAAAAGGAGGCAGCTCCTTATATTAAGGGATAACAGACTGCTGGAACCCGTTAATGAAGAGCATTATGGCTGCTAGAAGTTTGTGGGATCAAGGGAAGACTGAAGAAATGGAAGTGTAATCATTCAAGGGTTACTAAGTAGACATAAACCTAAACTCACTCAGCTGAGCTGAAAAATAAAATTTAAAAGCAGGAACGTCCATGAAGTTTCACACGTTTTTGCCCTGAACTTATGCTTTGTTAGGGAACAACTCATATTTATTGTTCGAAACAAGGCACTGGGCAAAACAGCTTTTTGGTCCAAACACATTCTCACACGCATCAAAAATCCTTTGGTGCACATCTTTGTGTTACAGGAAACACGAGGGATCTTCCCTCCCCATGGGAAGGAGAGGTGCTCCCCTGGAATAGGGGCATACAGGGGCTGACGCTGTGAAAGGGTCTGCTCGAGCTTACTCTCCCATGAGCTGTTTGTGCGGCCACATCCTTTTATTAATCTTCCTCTCGTTGCTTACAAGAAGTGCTTGTGATTTCAACCCCCCTATTTCAGCTTACATTTCAACTAAACCCATGTCACCATAGATAAGAATTAGCCGTTAACTTTACCATTACTGACAGATATCAATGTTTCTCATTTTTATTAACTTCCGCAGATTTCTTTAGCTAGCTTGCTTGCCGTACCAGTTAAAGCCCTCTGGCAGAGACACGTCCCCAGCGACAGCAGCAGCTCATCGATTCGGTTGCTTCCCAGAACGCCATCCGCTACCCGGGCGCAGGAGCCTGTTCCCCGGACTCCAGCCGGGGCGGTCCAGCACGGCCACCAGCAGCCTGACTGTCATTTTCCCAGGCTGTAATCCAACCTTGGCAGCAGACCTTTGCAGCACAAATCTTGGCCAAATATACTCAAGAAAACCACTACAAGCATACAGGACTAGGATAAATCACACGGCCAAGTTCGCCTTGGGGCTAAAGCAATCACTTAAAGTGTAAGTTTATTTCGGTTTAAAAATAAAACCTGTCACCTCTTAATCAGTTCCAGTGAAAATCCTCTGTTAAAAATTACTGTCAGGAAGCAAGGGAAAGCAGTATTCAGATTTTAAACTGTTTCCAAAAAATGCTTTAAAAGCTTTCACAAAGCCCACAATGAATCCACCCAAATGACTTTCCTGGGACTGTTGAATCAGATGCACCACCACTCCCTGCCCCCAACATTCAATATCAGGTTAGTGGGTGTCTACAGGAGTCTTTTCCTCAGGTTTTACCCAGGGTACATCACTCGTCAGAAGTACACCAAGATATTTTCAGACCCATAGACAATTGGACTTCTTGCAGTTTCTTTAAAGGAAAAGATGACTGAGAACGTTGTGCTTTAAATTGAAGACAAAAATTTGGAGCTGGGGGCAAATAGGTTTTTGTTGTTTTAGGAGCAGCCCAAAGGAATCTATTATTTATGTGAACAGAATCTCACCTATCCTTCTAATGAGTCCACATCATCACCTCAAATCACTTTTACTAGATGATTTCATCAAATTAATGGATTTTTTCAGACCAATCTGCAAGCAAACTAATACGCTGGAAGAGCAACATGGCTTAATTTCAATTTAAATTTTTTTTTTAAATGATTCTTAAGCTTGAATTACAACTCTTCTTAGAGCCATCTATTTTTGTATCAGACAAGACTAAGATGTTGTGGCCCTGAAGTTTCTTTAGAATAAGCTTTCAATTAGGCCTGCGCGACAGCCGTTGCGAGGCAGAGTCGCCCCTGCCGGTGGGATGCCAGCAGATCAGCAGGGTGTGCAGTCTGTATCCGTGAGGCCACATGGGCACTCTTGCCTCGAGAGGATGAAGCCTCTCCTAGGGGCACTTAACGGGTTAAAAACCACTGCAATATGCATTAAGCACATGTTTCAAGTCAGCAGGGTGCCAGTCTAAGATGTCCTCAAAGCCTAATTTGATAGATATTATGCCATATGCTGCTGCAAGTAGTTAGTAATAAAGAAAGTAAAAATTTTATGGATGAGCAAAATAGGAGCTCTTATGGATGGAGTGTTTTTAAATCAGGTGTATAATTTACCTACCGTCAGACCACATGTAGAGTGCATTACTCAATTGAACTTACGAGCAGATAGGAAGGCAGTTTCTTTTAATAAGCACTTCTTCAACTTATTGGCTCTACAATTACTTGCACCAATTACCAGCAGCTGCTGCCTGTTTGGTGTTTTATCTTAGACAAGGAGTTACATTAGTTTCTAATCAACAAACCATTCAAGGACTCTTTAAAAATATTTAAATTTAATTTCCCCATTTATTTTGAATTAACTGAAATACTGGATATTTTCATTGTAGTACTTAGATTCTTCTTCGGTTCTTCTTCAAACACAGATTTATTGTTGTAACATTAATTTTATCAATTCTATAAATCCAAGAATACACATCATAAAATATTTGATGCAGACATATATATGCCTTCAGTATGTGCAGCAGCAGTCTTGGCCTTATTAACCATATACAGCAGTAAATATACACTTGATTGTTACTGCTTTTATAAAACATTAAGCTTGACTCCAAGACCTTTATGACTTGTTCAAGTCTTCCAACTTTATTTAGTATTTACCTGTCTGACTCGTACTTAGTAGGGCACTGGCTAATGTACCAAGGTAACAATTACCAGAGAAAGCATTTTAATATTTTTTTAAACAAATGAAGATATGTTTGGTGAAGGGACGATATTTTTCTTATTTATCTCTAGATTTTCAAGCACCTTAACGGCACTTGAAAAACACTTTCCTGTAACATGAAAGCTGGTACTTCTTTTGTAGGTTTTCTTCCCAAATATCTCAAGGGGAGAAACAGAATAAACCAAATAATTTAAAAGTGTAAGTAGTAGAAGTAGTTGAAAAAACAGATGAAGTTTTTGCAAATAAAAGTAATAGTTAAATAAAAAACAGGGTCCCTGGAGGCCTTGTCTAAATTGCAGAATTGCCACCTCTGCTCTTACACCTGAAGATTCTACCAACATAGGGTACAATAAACTCTCCAGAGAATTCCTGGTGGCCTAACCTACTCCCACCTCACCACCTGCCCCCCAAGCCCAAGTGCTAGGGGCAGGGCAGCTGCTGCAGCTCTGGTGCAATGCAAGAGGCTGCGGTGCAGAGCTGTGGCTCAGGAGCAACAGCAGCTGTTGTTGAAACAGCCTTCCTCATGGCAAATTCCCAGGAGAAGTCTGCCTTTCCAGGGAGAAAGCTACGTTTACTACAAAGAGGACAGTCAGATAAAAATAAAAACCGCAACAAAACCAACCCAGCAAAACCAAACCACAACAAAAACACCTTTTGCATTTAAGTTCTTACACCAAGCACCCCACTTTTTGAGTTTGTCTCTTCAGGTATGGGGACCTCCTTCACACTAACATGAGCAGCACGCTGGGAAGCTTAAAATCTGAACAGATGCTGCTAGGATAAGAACCCTTAGTGCTCAATCCACTTTGAAGGGTACGTCAATCGCCACGGGAGAGAAAGCCAGGAAAACCCCAAACCAAACCATTTCTCTGTAAGAGGTAAAGAGAGCTACCTTGGAAATTTTAGAGCACAATTTTCAGAACCAAGACAGTCAGGAGAATCGTTTGGTAACATGATGATGCAATTTAGCAGACAAACGCTTATGTATAGCCTGAGTTAGTTAAATCCCACATATACAAATCTTGCAACACCAGCCATCTTCAGGGCAGTATCATGATTCCAGGTCTAACGCTCAGGAAAGAGAAGATGCCAGTTCGGTGCCGGCTCTCAAATCCATTGGTACCATGCAATATAAGCCCAAATCCAATAAAATATTTCAGTTTCCCCATTCACAGGGAGTTTGTTATAGACATACAGACATAGCAGCTGTTTGAGGGAAACACAGAAAACCCTTTCTTGTTCCTAATTTTCAGAAATTATGCATCAGAGCATGCAAATCTGGCACCTTCTGTAAAATAATTAGGGCTACATAAAGCAGCCTACTTGTTTCATATTATTATCTGTTAAAAACAAATAATCTAGACTGCTAAAAACCCCAGAAAATTCCTTAAAAAAAGCTTCAGGATCAACACCTCATGTAATAAAGGAGTCCTCTGTAAATACCAGGACACCACAGCTATTTTCAGAACCCAGTGCCAGGGGTGTCTTCTGGTATACTGTACCCAAACATGGACTTCAAACTGTAATCCCAGAATAATTCAGGTTGCAAGAAACATTTGGAAGTCACCTGATCCAGCCCTCACACTCCCCACACAAGGTCAACTGCAGACTCAGTCTTGAATCAAATTGCGCTGAGGATGGCAACAGAAAATGGGAAAGTTACTCTGCAAATGAAGACATTTATTTAGAAACTTTGTAGCGAGCGTCACTTGAAAACAAGTGATGAATCACCCTTACGTGCCTCCGAAGTTGTTACTTGAATATTCCTTGTTCTTTTTCTTCACAGCATGCTAAATAAACTGTGGAGGGAGGGAGTAATCTTCTAGGATTTTAACAGTCAAGTCTTTTTCACTCTTCCAAAAAGAAAAAGCCCTCTATTTTTCACCAAAGAGGAAGGCCCTGCCCTCTCTCTACCAGAGACTTACAACTCATCACACTAGCACTGTATTACAGCCACCCAAGACCATAAAACATTTTTTTATTGAAGTTTAGAAATAAACACATTCATATTTTTATCACAAATTCCTTTAACTCACACAGTTAACTTAGAAATTACCCATCTTTTAATGTGATCTCTCTCACAGCTGGGAAAAATCTAACCCTCTCAGGACTCAGATACATCAATTTGTTTAATTAACACTAAGCTTAACATCTCTCAATTATGACTGCAAACACTTTCTTAAACCAAATCAAACTCACTAACTTACAAAAACAAAACAAAGAAATCTTACACCATTTAAAAATTACTCACGTAATCTTTGAGAAGATTAATTTGAAGCTTCTTAGGCATTTTGAATAGATAAAAAGCATAAAATCCATAAAACCTGAGGTTCAAACACCAGAAAGAGCTGCCCAAGTTACCTGCTTGTATCCCTTCAAGGTGCAAGTAGTACAGCAGCTTATCATGTGCCCTTAATTTACAGGGGACCTCTTCCCACAGATTCCCCCCAGCGCACACGAGGGGCTGTATAGTGTTCCTGGACAAATACAGGCAGTTCAGGTGTTTCTTGAAAGAAAGGTGGTCCATCACATTAGCAAAACTCAGGTCACCAGATATACATTTTGCTGCTTGTAATTTAAATTCCACCTGGTCTTCTGATACTATCCTGAGGAATTACATTATTTAAGCACATCGACCCTACAATCCTGCAGAACATGATGTGAAAAGACACCAGGATTGCAACTGCTGCTTTCTCTAGCCGAGACGTTAAGGTGCTCAGAAAATTGTATGAGGATCTTCCCCTCTCTCTGGATCAAATCTACAAAATGCAAAGCACTCATTATGCACAATCCTTCTAAGCACATTAGTCATCCTTGAGAATGTATGTTTACCACATAATGAATTTCAGACATGTCTATAATTACAAAAATTGTTGTTGTTTTAGAGCTATGCTTGGAGAGAATGTGCAGATTATGTAAACAAAAGGAAATACAAAAATATGGCCTCACTGATGTCACTAATCTCGCCGTTCTGTAGCTCACTACCTGGACATCGGTATGCACCGTATTGCATAACATTTTTTTTATTCAACTATATATAGTACAGATAAAGGCATAAAAGTGACTATACTGCGTTGTGTTTTACAGCTTACCAGCTGAAAGGGACTTGCGGCCAAAGAAACACTGTTTAGCTTAAAGTAACTGTATCATGCCCAATACAAATATCAGTTTGACAATAAAAGCATTAGACCTCGCTCCTGAGCATGGACAGCTATGTATTTAACTAATCAAGGACCTAATTCTGCAAACTCTTTGCCTGCCATACTTGCAGTGACCTCCGAAGGGGTCAGCAAGCAGAAACGTCTGAAGCCATAGCAATAGAAGCTGTTTCCTAGCTTATTTAAAGTCTTTCCCTGTGGAATATTGGAGGCATACTGACATTTTTTCAAAATTAAAATCCATTTTGACTACCTCAATCAAAAAAGAAAATTCAAAAATAACCAAGGCACCCAAATGGCAGCCAGAGCAGCCTCCCTCCTCCTGCCAAGGTTCTTCCTCTTGGCGATTTAACCCAGAAAATGAAGCAGTAATTGCCCAATGTGCTGCTTATTTTTCAGGTAATAAACTTGCTTTTATAAGATAGAGAAAGTCTAAGTGCTATTGTAATGAACACCTAAAAACCTGATTTCTCGGTTGTCTGGAAAGAGGCAAAGAAGTTGTATCATTGGGCAATTCCCAAGTGCCAGAAATACCTGGAAAAGAGAAAATTTAACATCCTTTATTGTTTTAATGTTACTTAGCCCTTAAAAAGATGGATGCAACAACACTGACAACTCCTTCCATTACCCTAAAATTGGAATATTCACCATGACAGCAATAAAGCCCTACTTTCAGTTATTCACACAAAATTATCTAGGAAGAGATCAAATAAAGATATTATCTTTACTGTCCATCTAATAAGACAAATTTGAAATCTCCTAAAACAGGCCAATATCCCATTCAGTTCTGCATGATCAAATTTAGGACTCCAGCGCCCCTCAGACAAACTCCTAAGCCACCAAACACCACCACCCCCGAAACCAAGCCCGAAAAGAAGTCCTCCTACTTAATACAATGGACACTAGTGTTGAGGCCACACGACAGAAAACAGATTCAGATTTCTCTCTTGTATTTCTCCACAGATTTGACCTAGGACTTGCAAGATCAAATCTACTGGATCTTGTTAAGTAAGTATCCATCAAAAGTAAACATAGAAAGAATAAAAAGGCGGATGGATGGAAAGGGAATATCAAGCATTAAAGAAAGTCTCAGGGGGGGTTTCCTGTCCCTTTCCTACAAGCTCTTTAACAATACCCATCTTGGGTTCCTCGAGGAAAGAAAAAACCCAAACAACAACAAACCCCCACACAGCTCTTGAGTAAAGACAACACGTTTGTGCATGAAATTTGTTTTTACAAAAATAGCAGCAATACAATGGTCATTTCTTACACGTCAAACATTTTTTTCTTTACAGAATGGTAGATCTACAGCTGCCGCTCATGTAAGCATGCCCAGGAAGGGTTTAAATCATTTCGGTGGGCACCACAGGGTTCTCTGCTGGACAGTCAGGGGAGAAATGGCCACTCTCCAGTCATTTCCAGTATCTACACAAACCAATCTCCAAGTGCAGCTAAGAACTACATTGTAAACGTAAGATAAGGAAATTAAATCAATTTTTAACTATTTTTGTCAAAACAGAATTTACAGACTTTGGCACTTGTTTAAATTTGAGGTGATGCTGCCTATATTTGTGGTTTGTTTGTTTTTTTAATTATAGCACACCTCTTCTTTTTAAGCACACCTCTGATTCTTCTCATTATCAGATACAGTAATATCTATTATAGACATATTTAATGAGGTTAGCCTTACTGAGAAAGATTTTACTCTTTAAAATGAAAGCTTTTCAATACGATGGAAAATTTTCTTTTAAAAACCGGAATTAATGTGCACTGCACATAATGTGTTGTAAAACAGGCAGTGCATCATTATCACCTCCTACTCAGAGCCATTTTAACGATAATCTCAGTATTTGGGTAGCTCAGCTAATTAACAACCTAGTATTACTGTAAAGATGAGATTGTCATGTTATTTCAAGTGGTTTTTAACAGTCTTTGAACACTAGCTCCTAAATTTGTTAACAGTTTGCACTATTTTAAGAAGGAAAAATTATATAATTTTTCAAAATTCTAGAAACTGAAAAAATATATAATTTGATTAAAAACTGCATTTACATTTTTATAAAGTTTTTGGGGTTTTTTTTTGTTTGGTTGGTTTTTTTGGTTTTTTTTTTTTTTTTTGGTTTTTTTTTTTTTTGAAACACCCACATTGGGCCATCTCTATAGACTGCTTGCTTTAATGGACTCCAGGGTTTGAACACCGGCATTTCTGACATTTCCTCTCCTTACCGTTCCAAGTTGCGGCCTCATTTCAGCTAACACTGAAAACACAAAAGCAACAAGTAGGAAAGGCTATTTCTTTATCCGTGCGTGTGTACATTGAACAACAAATCCAGGGACAGTCAAGCAACAAGGTTCAAAATCCTTATTTGAGCAGTCAAAAAAAAAAAGTAACCACTACCAGACAGCACAAGGCAGCTAGAACTACAACTTTTTTCAGACCCACAGTGTCAAATGATGTAATTTCCTCACTGCTCGGTGACTCTAAGGTTTCCAGACAAAAGGAACAGGTATGATTTCACTCACAGGCTGTTCAAAACAATTCAGTCACTGGATTTCAGCTTTTATGCATTCAGATGTATACTGGGGTTCAGATATCTGCACTGGTTTATGATTAGTGCTTACTACGTAGCCCCTGTGACGTCCCTTCCTCAAACATGACCTTACCAACGCTTACCTTACTGTCTTTCCTCGCTGTGGTCAGAGCTATTTTACCAAAACAAATGCTTTGTGAATACATAAATTAATCTGATCAGCAGTGGGACTGTTCACCCTTTTTTGTTTCTAGTCCCAAATATGACTGAATAGAGGTAGAAAGTTAAGAGGCAGGAATTCCTGCTTCACCAGAGGAATCTTACAGCTCAGACATCTGCACGGGCATGGAATTCCCAAAACGTCAAACGGTCTCTGGCGAAGCATACTCGGACCAGAACATGTTTTTCTCTAATAAAGCATCACAAAAGCCAACCACCACTTCTCATTTCAAAATATCTAAATGACTGGAGTCCCACTTTCAAGCCACAAAATCCCTTGAGTTAAATACTGAGTTACTATCACATGTGCTCAGTGCACAGGTTTATAAAAGAGAAAAGGAAGAAGGTAGCATTGAAAAGTACTTTTATAAGAGCATCTTAAAAATAACAGAAATATGACCTCTTGTATCAAAATATACAAATTGGTTTAAAATATTGTGCCATGTGTGGCTGCTTTCGCCACCTTTGATTAAAGCGTAAGTAGTCTGAAGTAGAAATAAGATACAAATGCTAAAAAAAACTGAGCATGAAGACAACTGAAAACCTTTGCCTGTGAAATACTGTCCTCCAGCTAACACTTTTAACACTAAACTAGCATTTTTCCCCTACTATTGTGTTACAAAAACTGCCACATGAAGCAGTAACGTTAATCGAGCACTGTATTAGGTGAGAAGCTTATGATATTTAACCTTCATTCACACGTTAATCGAGCACTGTATTAGGTGAGAAGCTTATATTTAACCTTCATTCACATGCACAAACCAATGAGAAGTAAATTATTCACTAGAAAGCTGAATGTGAAAGAGATTCTCAAAGTAGCTACCACACAGGTACAGAGGGGAAAGCAGTGCATCAAACAACCCAGGCTGCTGACATTATGGGCAAGAAAGATGATAAAGTAGTACACATTTTTGAGAACCACAAATTAAGAGGAGAGTGGTTTTGCAGCCAGAGTTTTGAAAATGGAGCCCCCATGATCTGCTAAAACAGACACACACAAAGACCAGATGATTCAATGCAGTATTAGACTGTTTATGGAGTAAACGAGATAACGTTTACATATAATTTAGGAATTACTCATTAGAATGATTCTTATTTCCTTCATAATAGGAATTTAGAGGATTTAGAGTAGATATTTCATGCAACCATATATGCTGCGTCTGGTCAGCAACCCCCCTTTAAAACGTTCGCATCAGATTTTCATAGGAGTAGGACTAGAAAAGGAACCTGGAAGAAAGCAAGTACAGTTGACCCAATTCTTCACTTAAGTTGTACTTTATATATTGAGGCTAATTGGATGTAAAATTATGGACTGATAGGAGTGAACTATTAAGTGCAATGCTTTTTCTGGCAGTCTTATAGTGTATCTGATAAAAGCCCATATACACGATCTACTTACTGATTAAATGTACAAAGGACTGACAATACTGAGAACTCTTCCAAATTAAAATCAAAAAGCTGTTTAATTTGGAGCGAAGCGTGAAAGGCCTACTCATTTATCACTTGCCTTCCTGAAAGGTGGTAGAAGTGAAAAGCCTAATTAATTTCTCTTAAGTAAAATAAAGGACTATACTAGTATTTATTTGTTTATCCTACAGATTGTTTTGTATTGCAGGATAATTGGGGGATTATCGTTTCCACTAAAGGGAGAAATGCATTTATTTGTTACCATTGCATCAGAGTATTATTCCGTACTGTTCTGCATGAGCAGAATTCATCCATCCTACACCACATTCAGACAGAAATTCATTTGATAAAATCATATTTTAATCTCATGTATGGATTTCTCAACCTACCACACACAATTTGTCTCATTACTTATTCCTGTTTGACTGCAGCAGCTTCCTGGAAGGCCAAGTGCAGGCACCCAAAGACACAATTCCATCACTAACACCAGTTAAACCTGAACTACAGAAGCCACAGTCATCACGCGTGGAGATCCCCTTCTCCCCTTCCTCATCACCCCTCTAGCTTTCATGCTGATTAAGCAGAACTCCTGTCTCACAGGTTTCCACATTGTGCCTGCTGTGGAAACATCACAACATCTAGATTTCTCAGACCCATGATCATATTTCCAGAATGGTTTCAGGGCTGATTCTGCTTTCAAAAGGTGACATTTTTCCTGGCTGGAATTGTGCAGAATTCCATAATACACTAAAACCAGAAACGGTTCACTACTTCTATGCATCTCTTTCTGTGCTCTGTACCTACAAACAGGGCCTTTCTGAACAGAACAGCATTTGTGTTCATAAGGCAAAATAAATTGCAAAAAGCACAATGGAAAGCTCTCCTAAGACTTCATTGCTGAGGTCATTATTCAAAACACAAGCCATTGCCAAATCTGCAGAGCAGAATAGCACTGCACTCCCTGCCTCCCCCTCCTCCCCTGAGCTGCAGATATTGATTGCAAAATTGACATTAATAATGCAAAGAATAAAATATGCAAGATGGAAAGAGGGTTAAGCTTCTGAATTTAAGAAGTGCCCTAAAATTCTAATGGAGGCAAATAAAACAAACAAACAGAAGTCTCTAGGAAAAGGCAAAACAAAACACAAAAAAAAGACAGAAATAAAGGAGGTATTCTGGTTCCCCAGATAAGCATTTTACGTATCCAGATTTGCCCAGGACTAGATCCTGCAAGGACTAAGAGAACCGGTCTCACTATGACATATACAAGTAAGAATTTACCCAGTCATAAACCTCACTAAAATTAAGTAAGTTAATAGTGCTCGTTTGTAGAATCCAAAAACCTGTGCCTTTTTAGCTGCAACTTTTTTGCTTCCTTGAAGCACACTTATTCCAAAAGAAAAGCTTTCATGTGAGGAATTTCTGTTGCATTGCAATATCATAAGCCATCTCATTATCAAAATCACTTTACAGGAAACAAATGAGCTTGCAAATTTAGCACAGTAAGAGCAGGGTGCTAAAGTCACATTCACTCAGCATATACTTTGCCATAGATACAGCAACTATAACATACAATTATTCATGACTTTAGAAGACAAAGTTATTTCACAGTTTGTCCATTTTAATAAATGTGCTAATTTTTAAATTTTTTAACTGTTAAAATTACAAAGATATCAGATTCTGAAACATTCTGATTTTTTTCTGACTTTATATACCCACAAAACTATTTAATCCCATTACTATGCACCACTACTGAACGCACAAGTGCTGAGATCCGCATTTGGACTGCATACAAACTGCTATTACAGAAACCTTATTTCTACAACAACCACTCTTTAACAGAACCTCTTGTCTTCTTTTAGTCTTAAAGCTACTTTAAGGAGCTCATCTGTGTCTTGTAGGCATTTAAAAAAAAAGAAGCATCAGGTACATTACCCAGATGATGCTATTGGAGGCGTAGTCACCAGTGCAGCCGTGCTGCCGCTCCCCAAGTGCCACGGGCTGTCGCCCCATGGCCACGCCGTGGAGGCTTGTAACTCAGCCCAGAGACAGAGCACAGCTCCTTCTGCCACCCCTCCTTCTCACAACACCCTCGAGGAGTTTAGCAGAAAAGCTTCAGGACATGTTTTCCCCCTGCCTTTCAAGATCTCTCAATAGTTTACTTGTGAAGGCTGCTTGGTTGTCAACTAAATTCCTCCCGGCTGAGGTGTGCTAATTGCTGCTGGATGAACAATGCGCAGCTGATACCTGGGGCTCTGATGCAATTTACCTGGGCAGTCAGGTGCTGCCATCAGGCACGCTGTTATCCCTTCCCCACCACAGCTCTACATCCTGCACTTACAGCACTTGGTCACAAAAACAGGAGCAAGAAAGTTTTCCTTCAAATGCACATAAGAACACAAATTCCTTCCTAATGTGACTGCACTGAGTGTAATGTAATCATATCGGGAATATAACCCAGTGTCTTTGCTGTCACTGGATTTCAGGATTCCCTGTAGGGCTTTAAGTTAAGAAAAGTAGTGAGATACCATCCAGTATTTACAAAAAAAAAAAAAAGAAAAAAAGAAAAAAAAACAATAAAAGGAACCTGGCTTTATGCCATAAAAGCTATCATCATTCTCAGCAAGAACTTGGTCCATCATGTATAAAGCATCCTTTAGGAACTCTATAATCAGGCTGGATAAATTTGTATTTATGCTACATAGAAGGAGAAAGACAAAAGTCAATGCACATAGAAATATCAACTCGTTGGAAAACGGGACAAATTGCTTGCCCCTGTGCCCTTCACACTCCACCCTCTCTACATACACAGAAGTGTCATATGTAAGAATATGTTTCTGATATGAACCACAAACCACTCGTATTCTGTCCACTGAAAAGCAGGGAATTTGAGAGGTTTATTGCATTCAGGAGTGATTGTTAAAACTTATTTAAAGCTGCATTCCTAGAGCAACTCTTAATTATCCAGCATGCGCTGGATAAGGAGATACGGTTTGCAAGATTAATATTGTTCACGTAAGAATAAAGGAAAACAGCTAGTTTCACATTTATAGTGGTGAACGTTATATTCATCCTGATCACAAAAAGCAGATAATTTTAATATTAAAAGACATTCAGCTTGGATCTCTCTCCTTAGAGGGCACGTCACTCCGGCAGAAGTCTCACGGAGAGCACTGATGCCAATTCCTGCGGCGAGGTTGCGCACGAGGCATAGCGCAGCTTCTCCGCTCTCAGGCGGGTGAAACCTCGCAGGGTTGCGCGCACTCAAAACTCTCGTCTTAAACCGCTACCTACAGCCAGGTTGCTGCTTCTCTGATTAAAGAAGTTAGCGATTCTGCAGGCCTCTTCTTGTCTGCGCCAGCAAAAGCAGCTTACTCTGCTCCTTCACCCACTTCAAAAGACTTAGAAATAGCAAAATCATGAAATGATGCTCCTACTTAGCTTTTGAAACAACACTGCAAACCGAGATGCCGGGTGGCGAGGAAGAAAGCGGCCATTAACCCCTCAGACACCCCCCGCGCAATACTGCCGCCCCTTTGAGCCTCCCCAGGGCGAGCAAGGCAGGCGAAGCGGTTTGGGAGTCACCCCCGGGCGTTGCGGGGCGGGGGCTGCGGGAGCGGAGCCCTCGGGCTACCGGGCGCTGGGAAGAGGTTGCCCTTTGCGTTTGCCAACAGCGCCCCCTGCCGGCGCGCGCCCGCCCGGCTCCCCGCGTTTCCCGGTTCCTACCGTGCTGGGACAGCTCGGCGCGCGCCGCCGTGACGCGGAGACACGTTTAGTGCAGCCTTACATCTTTAGGAAAGGTTGGGGTGTCCCGAGGAGCAGGGGCACGCAGGGGCTTCTTTAGCCCTCTCTGCTATTTCAGAGGCGAACACGGCGGACGCGGCCTGCGAGGGGTTTGGATCAGTAAGGCGCTGAGAATTGCGGCAGAACTGGGACTGCAAAGGCCTCGGTTCTCGCTTACGCGCTTGAAGTCGTTCAGAGTGAAATATTTCGCGCAGAAAGTTGGGACGTGAGCTCAGTGCAAGAGTTCCTCCACCACACAGCATTATTTTGCTCAACTGTGCTGATTAAGCAGCAACCCCACACATCAAAGGCACAAGTATTTTGGCTCCCGATAGTCAGAGCAAATATCGATGCAACTGTTAAAAGTAAAACACGTAATATAAGGAATATTCTTTTTACGCTAGTGTTTACTCACTGAAGTAGTTAGGGTGCATTAGCTTCTTTTCGTACTGTTTTTAACACACAGAGTTCCATGCTATGTATGGATCTTATGCAAATGCTCTTTGATTTCAAATGAGACTTTGCATACTAAGGAGTCTATTTTCCCATCAATGCAGAAGAGATTTACGCACATAAGTCCCATTACCATTAATGGGACTCACCCACATAAATCCCCTGCACATTGATAGACCCTTAGGATTTACATCGAAATGGGTCCTTTAGAGCCATTACAATGTCAACCTTTTGCCAGGATTTTGCGTATTAACAATACTAAGCAATACGTTGCAGTCTTAATGTGTAAAATCCTAGCAAAAGGCACAACACAGAATGATATGAACAAGGCAAAAAAAAAATCTTACTCTTATGCTATTTAAAGATGATCTCTAATTATTCTTTACCTGTCCATACTCCTATTGGTTGTTTTCCATCATTACTTTCCTTATTAAAAATCCTACTTTCCATTTTACATGACCATCCTCTTTCCTTAACAAGCACTGCTCAAAATCTGCTCCAAAGCGACTTAATAAAAAAAAAAAAGTTTCCATTTTTCAGCTGAACAACTTTCCTCCTGTTAACTTCCCTTTCAGCTGGTTACAATTTCTAAGCTTCCTTACTTTTTTTTTTTTTAACTGATAAGCCTACATTACCAATGCAGCAGCATAAAACCAGCAGTTTAACTTCAGTGAGTGAGAGCGCTAACTAGATGGACCCAGGACAGCAGCAGTAGTCCATCAGTTCATAATCACAAATTGTGCCCCAGTATCACCCTGTCCCTCGAGGCTACAGGCAAGCAAAGCAAGGTCACCTGCAAACCCCCATCCGTTAAGAACAGCCACATGCCACCAAACTAAGCTAAGGTGCCACTAGGAAAGCAACATCTGTCACCTCGCCTGGCAGAAATGCTTGAGGCAGATCTATCTTCTGTACACACACAGCTCAACCCCTAACTCGGTGCCAAACGGTCCATAGATTCACATGAGTGCTTTGGGGTCTGAACAGAAATTAGAAACTAAAATATTTCCCCAGAACTTGGTCTACTAGTAACTGCACTGCTGAGCAACCTGCTCTCCAGAACCACAGGCTCGCAAGGCTGTTTGCCCACCACTCATCACCCTGTGACGTGATCAAGAAACAGGAGGGTAGGCTTGATGAGCAAGGACATTTATTCCACTTGAGAAAAAAAAAAAAAAAAAAAAAAAAAGAAAAATCTTACGTTTAATTCTTTATTGTTTGTTCTTAAGACATTATATATATTCATGGAGTGGGATTACACTGCCAACACTTTGCTGCTCAGGAGTCACTAAAAGCACTGAATTGCTATGTGCCAGGCCCCAGGGAGACAAGCTCGTAAAGGGGACTGCCAAGGAGAATGAAGCTTCATCACTTAGTGGCAAAAGACTCCCTTCTCAAACACTAAACCAAAACTCTGACTTGCAGTTACACAAAATTTAACATCCAGGTAACAGCCCACCACTGCTGTAGGAGTCCCATAGTGAGAGGGAAATGGTGCTGCAAACAACAACTCCTTCACGTTAATAAAGCAAACAATTCTCACTTGCCAAGCAGGGATGTGCAGGCCAGGAGGCACGCCCTGAGTGACCACCGGCACTTCCAGCCCATCCTCTCAGCCCTGCTTCCTGATGCTAACGGATACACCACTGCTGCAAAGCAGTAAACATCCAAAAGGTTCCTGACACTATTTCACAAAGAAAATTGTTTTACACTGTAGATTTAGTATCCGTCTTCAGTGTAATACAAAATTTTTTTTTTTAAAGGAAAAGAGAGAGAGAATGAGAGAGAGCACGGAAAATACCGGATAAGTAACCATGGTGATTCTTGATCTCACACACAGGACAGACTATCTACATTGTGTGTGACCTTATTCTGCTCCACAGATGAAGTAAGACTCCACCGACTTCAGCATCAGTGCTGTGATATGTCATGATTTCTGCAGGATCAGGCTCTTGGGACCAGACCTGTACAGTTTATTATGTATTTAAGAAAATGAGAGTTAAGCACATAAATATTGTGAATTTGAGTCTTAGTGAACAAAACCAAACAACAACAACAAACCCCAAACACAAAGCCACACCGCAACCAAGTGCTGTGGTCCAGACCCACAAAAGAACCCCATCCCAGAGAGGGGCTGCATGTCATTTAGCTGCCAGAGAAATAAAACCTGCAGAAGAACTGCGAGCATTTTTCCCCCAAGCTTGGCAAATCACCCCCTTATTCCTTACAAGGAAAATCAGGGCAGGAGATCTTTTCTTATTCTACGGTAGGCCTAATAAGGATCCTGCCTAAATAACTTTCTGGTTAAATCTCCAAGCAGTCCAGTCCAACAGCGTGTGCCGAGTGGCTAATGTACCTACAGGGCCGTCACTGTATCTGTGATGGAGCTCGAGCTCGCCTCCCCTTTCATTTTAAGGGAAAACACAAGATGGTGCTAGAGGTGGTAATGCTCCTTTTCTTGCACAGTATTTCAGCCCTCAGAGCACTGCCCAGATTTTGTAACAGCAGTCACCATTTGTCTGAGGAGGTTTGCGCTCTCATATCCCAGACGAGGGCCTATGATCACCCAGCAATACGCTAGCCGGCGGTACAAGCCTTTTCAATCGGAATTGCCCCGTTTGGCAAACGCATCACGATTCAGCACAGGGGATCAAACTGCCATAGCCAGGGGAAAGCCCTAACCCAGGAGAGAGCAGATCAGGCCCTGAACTTCACATGAGCGTTTACTCACTGACTGTAAGTGGAATTGGGAGTCAGACCCATACAAATTAACCAGCTGGAAAACCGTTCTTACACAGACACTGTCTTGCAAGTTCTGCTGAGTGCCGATAGGAACAGGACAGAACTGACTTCCAGGACTTGATGCAGTTGTCCTATGATGCTGCTTAATTAGCCCACAAATTTAAAAAACTCAATTAAAACAAAAATCCAGGTTATAATGGGTTATTCTTGCTTTTGCCAAGCAGCTATGCTTCTGTGAGAAAAAGGCACCATTAACATTGTCCAGCTATCCTGATTTAACTGAGCTGTGCACAAGCTCTTAACAGACCCCCACCTGCAGGCTCTTTGGGTTTTGGAGTTCAAAAAACCACTGTAAACCCTGTATCTGTGTTTGCCATGGATGTCTGCCCATCTTCCCACCTAGAAACAGCCCGATTTCTCCCTTTCCCAGTTACCCACCTTCACCCAGCCCTCCGAACTGTATATAGTTTTTCCCATAGTTGTATTTGTCCCTCCCAGAGCTACGTGGAAGCTGCAGTTTCAGTCCTCAAGCTGCTGCTTCCTCCTCTTGAGGCCAAATTGAGCAAAGAGATGGAGTAAAGACAGAAAGGAGAGAGACCAGCGTGGAGCTGAAGGTAGCAGCCAGCCTGAGAAACCAGACTTCTGCTCTCCTTCCTTTCTTTGCAAATGGGTTCAATCACTGCCTCCTCCAGGGGAAGCATACCAGGCTTGCCAAGAGGCCCAAAGAGCTGCTGTACTCACGGAAGGAGTAGCCAAAAGTACTCCTTTGGGGAGTTAAGGTTAAAGTGTGTCCTCATCTTACAGGGCTGAAATCGTAGGTTTCTCACAGCTTGCTCCAACCTCAGTTAAAATGAGATTAATGGGAAGAATTTGAGCAAAACAGGTCCCAGTCGTCAAAATGACATTGCTCAGGTTCAGTTGGTATCACTCAAGACAGGATCTCCCGTCATCAGCTGCTTCTACAGCCATCTTCATTTATCTCTAATGGCTGTGTACCAGCAGCAAATGTACATCTCACTGCTGTTTTATTTTCTGTATTTTTGCCACAAAGCCACCTTGCTGTGATGACATGGCTGCTATATTTAGTTCCTGCTCTGTACTAAAGTGTAACGCTCAGCTAAAACTTTTTCCCTCCCATTGTGTAGTCTATATATAAAAATTTAAAGCATAGTTTCTTGCCAAAAGGCAGGAGGTGGTGATATTTCTGTAGCTATAGATAGTAGTTACCAAGTACTCAAAATTACACTTGTATTAAAAAAAATGACACACATTAGTATTGCACAGTGAACTTCTATGACTTACGTGTCATCTTCTTAATTTTACTAGTCAAAATACATTTTTAGCTATTGTTCCTCAACAAAAAAAATGTATATTACTAATGCTAGGGTTGTGACATGAAGTGACAGAAGCCAGGAAAATTCAAAGTTAAGGCTGACACTGTATCCTTTACTCACACCGCTGGGTTAAGACAAGACAACCACTGTCTACACTTTGGAATTCCCAGGCTTTATTAAATATGTTTCATAACCCTCACATTAATTTTATAAAAGCTTCTCTCTTCTTTTTTCCTTTAAAAAGGGCTTTTAAGAAGGTTTTTGTTCCTCGATACAATTTGTAAAACATTAAAGGAATAGAAGAACACGCGATAGTTACCACTGTAAAATTCAGATATACTTTTAGATGCATATTGCACCATCTTAATGACATACCAGGTGCAATTCTGCACTGCAGAAAAGCCAGGCTTCCTGTTTCTTCCCAGTTCCTTACTCCTTTGCAACATACAACACATGGGACTTGCCACTCCCAACCCGTATCATTCTTTCCTCTCTTTTGGGGAAGCTCCTGCAAGACTAAAAGAAAATGAAAAAAAATACTCCTTTTGTCTGACAGCCTCTTGCATGCAAAGGGATGTACATCCATCATCAGCAAGGAGAACACTGCCACTTTAGCCATTGGAAAGCACGGGGTTGGGACAGGGAGCTCCACAGGATGTCCACGTAAGGCCACACAACCTACTGTCAGCAATAACATTCCAATACCTCGCAGGGAGCCTGGGGTGGGCTGTGCCTGGAGGACCGGATCAGAATTTAGTGCTAGGCGGCCTGAGTTCAGTTCACTACTCTCCTCAGAAGTTTTGTGATACCCTAAGAAAAAAATTGGTTTCTGCATCCACAGTAAAATGGGAAGGTAGGGCACTGAGAGCGTAGGTGTAAGTAGCGAGGTGCCCAGGTAAGACGGTGTGGGGAACCAAAATATCTAGAATAAAATGCCTAGCTGTGGAAGAGAACTATACAGTTTTATACCCTGCTGTATCAAAAATCTTGATAATTTATGCAACTCTGATCCATACACTTTAAAGTACTTTAAAAAGTGTTTATTTATCATCAAAATACTATCCATATGAGATTAGCTATCAGTGGAGAACAGAGAGATGAAGTGAGTTGCCTGTGGCCATTAAGATGTCTGTGGCAGAACAGAAACTCTGAAGCAATTTCTCCATCCTTTGGCCGTCTCAAATGAGGACTGCAGCTGCTAAGAATATGCGCAGATACCAATGAAAGAATTCAGGACCTATATGAAGGTGTTTGACTACATTACAAGTTTGATCAAGTATCAATCCATTACAGGGATCACCTGATAAAATTACAAACACACACACAGGGAGCACATGGAATCCAACTTTGCTAATATACTGTAATCGTTTCCTTCACGAGCAATCCAGTACACACAGAACATATTTTGCTATCTACAGTTATGATGTACGTAGAATACGCATAATAGACTGTAAGTTTGGAATCCATCAATGCATTTTACTGCATTAATATCTCCCAACTTTTACACAATATCCCTTTAAAATTACTATGTCTAGCTCTTTATTTTAATGGTATGATGTGACAGATCTTAAGGAATCTGTTCCAACCCAGTAACTCCTACTTTCACTCCCACCCAAACATTCAATCTGTGTATTACAGCTACTTTTCATTTCATAACTTCTCTTTTTCATTTATCTTTAATAGGCTGAATTTACAAGGCAAGTTCCTGAAAGCAAGCAAAAAAAAAGATGTTGCTGATTCTGTTTTAAATCAAATACATTTTAACTTCACACTCTGCAACAAATCCATTCAGGGTTTACACTGACTTGACAGTTTCCTTCATCCACTTTTTTTATGCTACCAATCCCTTCATGCATTTCTCTTGCATATGCAGGCTATGCTTTTTCCATAGACAGAGTCAAATACATTTGACTGAAAAACCTCAAAAGAACGTTAATTTCTGGAAGAATTTCAGCTTAAAAACGTTACAAAAAATATACAAAACTAAAAAAATGGGACTTAGCCTCTTGCCACATGCATTTCACATGGGAAAAATGTCCGGATTAAAACAACCGACAGAAACCAAATTTGTAGTTTCCCCCCCACTCTCAAATACTGCAGCATCATCCATGTAACTCAGTCAGTAAGCTGCATATCTGTTTTACAAAATATTTTCCACGTTTCCCTCTAGTCGGTATTTGTTCCCCGCCCATTTGATGCTTCTAATTGACTTGCACCGTCACCAGCATACATAAGAAAATTCACACCTACCTGTTAGAGCTGACGGGCACCGGAGAGGCTGCACTGCAAAGCTTCGATGAGAGAAGCCTCAGAGAGATGTTCAAGCCCAGGAAATAGGAGGCATTAAAGCACAATAGCTGAGAGCACAGACAGAGCGCTCCGAAGGATTTGCTCCCTTGAACCGTAAGAGCGTATTTTTTGCACAAGGATTTTTATATGTTTTCTGTGTGTGTAAAACAATGAAATTGAACCACATACATGTTTCTAACTGAAGAGATACCATCGTACACTATCAGATCTGTCAACCATGGAATAATGATGGAACTTAGTCTAATATTCTTAGTTGATTTCTATTACTTTTTATTTTTGAAATAAAGCATGATGAGAATTCCTAATATGCATCCAGCTAACCACAAAATAGGCAGGGATGATATTAGTCACTTCACACAGCAAACGTAAATCCTAGAAGTGGCCAAATATTTCAAGAGCTCTTCACACAGCTGTACCATCTCCCACTAGATTCAAAAGTATTTTACCGGCAGTACTGGATTAAGCTCATGGATTTTCAAGGTTAGGTTAGGAAAATAGTGCCATGTTATAATTAGCACATTTCCACAACACACAGAAGCTTGCATCAGCATGATAAAGAGTCTTTATTTTGCTATTGCCCATAAAGTTATCCTTCCTTAATCTAAATTGAAAAAGCATAGCATCGATGCTAAATATGACCTTTGAAGTTAAGGTTGCCAGTCAGACATTATTTTCCTGGTAAAATATTTTTATACACATATACAAGGCTAACATAAAAATACTGCTCTGCTTTCACAGATAAGGCAGCACAGAAGCACCTGGAATCTTCAGTCAAGAACTGGGTCTTCACTGCATATGTAAACAGACGTCAAAGTCATCCATCACTGGCCTAGAAAGCTCTCAGATATACAGAGTAGTAAAGAGAGAGAAGAGAGAGTAGGAAAAGGATACAAGAAAATGAATAAATTGTAAGAAAATCCAAGAGATCTGTCCTTGGTACATCGTAACATTCTTCAGTTCCAAATAAAAGGAACAGGAAACATCCCTATAACTTGATGATTTCAGTTAAATTCCATCCAGTAATACTTACATACAGTTTATTGCAAACTGGAATCTAAGATGCAGTAATGTACATAAAGTTGTAAACGGAACATGCATGGCATCCTGTGATCTCAAAATTAGTTGCGGTTTTTTTTTCCTATAACAGCTTATCTGTCACATAAATGCAGAGAAAGGACTTTACACCACCAGAGCCTGTGCTTGCCCGTTGCTTTACGGATATTCTTTGTCTTAGGCTGCAAAAATATATTTTATTAATTAGCTGAAAATAACCGAATGCACTTGTCAGTAGAATTCAGCCACAGTTACCCCAAACATTAATGCAGTATTTCAGCTCCAAGTGCATCATCTTTCAACCACAAGTTCCACTTACGCACGGTTAAGGAGCCTGCTGGCCGAGAAGCCACAGGACCTCCAGCAAAGCCAGTGCCAGTCTGGCAGACTTTACCTGCTGCCTCTCTACACGACTGGGTTCTGTCACCCACCACTAGGAAACTATGGCTACAAGGCATTTACATCACACAAAACTCGTGATATTTTGACCAGAAACAGATATTGCAACCTACCACAGACTCTCCTTGTGACAGCAAGCGATGGACATGATAAAGCAACAGCACTTGGGATCTTTCAGCACGTAACTCGCTCCCACCCAAAATTAACCACTGCTGAACTCATAATTCATTTAAACCACTTTCTTTCAAAACAAGAAGAGTCAGCATTTGAAGGATTTTATTCATAGTATTTGAGAGACCAGACCCCGGCCTGCCCAGAAAGTAGCAGGGGCAGAGGTGCTGCTGCGGCTCTCTGCACATCACAGCAGAAGGAGCGAGACTGCTCTGCCTGCAGCCTTAGGAATCCCTGCGAGTGGAGTACTCACTGGAAGAAGAAGGAACAAATGCCTATCTAACGAAGGCTACAGCGCTCTGGTGCTGGCTGCTCCAAGCATTCCACCCATACAGAGATCAACTGCAATAAAACTGTCTTAAACTGAGTAATTTAAGTAAAACAGAAGGGATGCCCAACAGTTAAAATCAGAAATACCTACAAGCACTTGATGCTGAAAAGGACATCCCTCCATACTAACATTACGTCAATGAATGCACGGCTTCCACTTCTTGGATCAGATAGAAGAGAGCCCAGTGGAGGTCTCAGGTAAACAGCAGTCCAGCCATACGGAAGCAAGGAGCCTTGCAGCAAACGGTACTTTTACCTTTGAACACTATTACAGATCGAGTTTTTTCACAGAATGCCTATAGACCCCTTTCTCCTGTGGTTCTGCCCTTATCTGCCAGCTTTCCAAGTCTGAGGACAAATTGTCAGGAGAGGACAGAACCAGCTCGTTTCGTGTTGCTGTTGGCATGCTATTACAAATACAGCCTCTGAAGAAGTCGAAGCAATAAATACACCTGCGAGTGTCTCCCAGGTTGGCTTTATTAACCAGGACAATAAAAAGACTACAATGTGTAGTCCCAGTTGTGTCTCAGATTTTATGATCTTTGAATAGTAAACAAAATAACAGTTGAATAACAAGTGACCAATTAAAACAAAAAGCCTTCCTTACCCAACAAAACTACAATAACAACACTGGATCCTTTTTTTCTTTTAATTGGTCAGGGGAGGGAAGACAAAAATATTAAACCAGACACTGATATTGTGGGTGACGGCCACACTATGAGCACTTTTGCTCTCAATGGATTCCAACACCCTGTGCTACAGAGGCTTTGTTCCACTCAAAACAAAAGGATAAAACTGGCAGAAAGTATTCCAAAGCGGTATTATCCAGACATCACAGCTCTACTGGATAGCAATGTATCCTACAAGAAAGTTGAAAATAAAAAGATATTTTTAAAGACTAGTTTGAGGAAAACTTTGTATCTCAAGTCTTGAACATTCTTAGTCACTGGATGGACTACAATGGGGCACATGTGGTAATTTATTGCTCTATTTTGTCTTACAGAGTTTTATAGCCCAGAAATACTCTGTGAAAACTCTTTCTGTGTTACTTTTTACATAATGCAAATTGTTTGCTATCCACAGTTAAATCTGACTAAAAGAATAAATGTCCAAGTAGGCGCTCAAAATAACAAAAAGAATTTTCCGAGATATTTTGCAAGTGTTCTATGAATCCACAAGGAATGAGTTGGTTTAAGAAAAAAACAGTCGTCCCCCCCCGACCCCCCCAAAAAACCCCCCAAACCAAAACACACTTTATCACACAGTTCAAACTGAACAGCAGATTTTACCTGCATTGTAGGCTCAAACTCGTGATGTATCAGGAATGCACTGCTATGACAGTTCTAGGTGACCACACTAACACTCTATGTCAGTACTTGAATGCATTGATATTACTGTCCTATCCCTAACCGACAACCACCAGGCTCCCTGAAAGTCAAGTCTGAAATTTGAAGAATTTTGGAAGCTCCTGAGATGCTTGGGAATGGACTTCATGGAACAAAAGAGAATACTGTGCACGTTAGCGTACTTTTCAAATTAAGATCAACAATGCCACAACACACCCAGCCCCCCAACCTGATGTCACTACAAAGCATCGGCCCCAGGAAAAACTGAGAGGATTGTCCAGCACTACTGCAGACATACCCTGTTTGCTCACCAGCACCAGAGGGCAAAGTCTCACTTTATTAGTGTTTCAGAGGAGAAGCTCACATTTCTTTTAAGAAGATCACACTGAATGGTAACAATATAGGAAGAAAAATCAACTTTAAAAAAATTGCCATTTTTAGGGTAACGTGAACCCAGACATCACTTTCAACTGGATATGGCATCAGCCCTGGGACAGCGAATCTAAATTGTGGTTAGGACCTTGAGGAGAAGGCCTGGGCCCAGGGACATTTAAATGTTAATGCCTTTTCCTTATCTCAACACAACCCACCACTCTTCAAATTTCTCTTATCTCCTCTTTACCACTCCGTAGACACTCCAATTCCCAGTATCTTTCTGTAGCCTCTCTCTCCTTTTGTTTTCCTTTAAGGGACTCCTTCCAGTTGTGAGACTGCCTAGCTCTGCATTTTCTTATGATCTCTATGAGAACCCAGTAACACCATAAGCTGCTATGTATATCCACTAAGGCCGAGTACGCTTTTGTGTTTAGCAACTGAAAAATTTAGCTGGAAGGAAAAACGTTTCTTGCAGGCAATGCAGAACCCTAGAGGGCACATGAGACTCAGGAATTATCATCCTTTGTCCCCACCTCTTGCTGCTTAAGACATTTAAAAAAAAAAAAAGCCACTGAAAAGTCCATTGAAAATCTTTTCCCATCCCAATCCAGCTCAGTCAGATTAAACACCCAAACCATCTGATTAAACACCCTCACCTTGGGCACTAGAATTATCTACTTGCATTCAATAGTCACTTCAACAGATACAACAGCTCACCCGTCGTACTGCTAACCTGTCAGAGCATGCATTTACTTCAGTTTATGCTGTGCAACGTTCTCTAACGGGGGAAGTACTTTCCAACTTATTTGATATAACTTCAGTTCCCCATTTTAGTGTTTCATTGCTGTAAACTCCTCGCAAAGTTTCAAATCGGGGACTACAATAATTATGCGTACAAATTAAGTACGTAATTATACCCATTCTCAAAAAAAGCAGTAGTCATTTGTTGCTATAAGCCTCTCCTGCAACAGAGCCTTCCCAACAGGTGACTGAAATGATGGAGGACATTTATTTTAAGAAGTACCACAAGTAATTTATTATACTAATTCACCATTCTCTAATGGAAAATGTGCTTGAGCTTGAAAGGTTCAAGCACAAGACTTGTCAACTTGAAATCAAGCACAGTTGGAGGTACTCCTGTAAGATCCAAACCATGTTTAAGAACCTTACAGCGGTTTACAAACATTCTGCCACAAACGCAGTACTGTCACTGGGCGCAACTCAGCCTAGGGAAAAGTTTAGAGCATATCCATAAACATACATAAATAGTGATGGGCAAAGTCAGAACTCCATTCCACAATCTCATCCCAATTCAAGTCATTTGTTCTACTTACAAGATCACATCCTTAAAAAGTGTAGAATAATTCCTAAGAGGAAAAAGCTCACACAGACATAAAAATCGATGTTCTCCACATGTCCCACGTAATTCTTAAAATTTATTTATATTTTGACAGGTCCCAAAGTTTTCGAGCAAACTGATGCTGCACAGTGTTAGGAACGGTACATAGTAAGATGACAAGCCTTGATACCAGGATAAGACCATGAGGGATGCTATCTTGCTCTGTTATTGTTTCATTTGTTAAATAATTAATTACAGCCTATTAGGTTTGACAGTCTTTAATGAAGACTATAGTTTAAAGTTGAAGAATCTATTAAGGAGGAAGGATACAAAACTAAATAAAGAAAGGTTAATTATTCTTTCTAAATGCAGGGAGGAGGAGGAGAGAATCATTTAACCAAAATAAGCGGCATATGATGCTGGTATGCAAGCAGGTGAAAGCATGAATTCTTATGTTATCCAAATGACACAATCCAAACCAAGTCAGCTACTTGGATCTTTGTTTCCACACTCAGCACTAGAAAAGTTTCCCATTAATGCACTGCATACTGTATTTCTCAGGGTGGAAAGTCTGACGTTCTGCTAAAAAAATACCAAAGAGCAAAGCTACGAATTTAATTAAATTGCTTCATCAATTTTAAATATATGAAAAATAGCAGGCAATCTCAAAATATGCAGCAGTGATAGTTCCAGAAAAAGTTTTTTGGAAATTTTCCATGTTTGCTGTTTTATAAGTCAGTCATTAGGAGGCAGCAAATGGCTCAAAACCATGTGAGAAAACAAATCCTGTAGGAAATTGAAAGCGAATAGGATAGTAAGAACCAGGAGTGGGAAATTAATTCAGATACAAAAGTGACTTCTTGACATTCTTCAATTCAATCAGATGCCCGGTTGCATCAAAGAAAATACTTTGGAAGCTATGTGTTAAATAATTATTTAGGCTCTCGTTAATGGAAACCACACCCAAACTTTGTATGGTTGACTTTTCAGTAACGTTAAAAAGCAAAAGACTTATCCTAGCCTCTTTTCCTGTAGTATGCTTTCTAAGTTGGTATCGCAATGCTGTACACACATACGCACAAGGAACACAAAGCAAATCACATCTTGTGCCATTTCATCTAAACCAAACAGCGTCTAACTGAAAGTTCACAGTTCTAAATTATTTCCATGGTTTCTCTTTTCAAAGTATAATTTAAAAGCCAATGTGGTTTCACTGCTGCTTCGTTAACAACAACAATAAGGTCTTAGCCAGTAACATTCCTACCTCTCTACTCTTCCTCCTGGAACACAGCATAAGCCAAGCTAAAAATAACATGAGAAGCTTTCCTAAAAAAGAAAAATAAGCCCCACAATTTCTACTATGAGTGCCTATGTTTTTTAAAATTGCCGGTAATGTTTTATATTGTGCAGCCAGGAAACTGTTTTTAAAATGCATTTATATCCTGAATCAAAACACAAGTGGAAAAGGAGAAACATTTTACATTCTAAGCAAATCTGTAAATACAAAATCATTAACATATGGGCTATGTTTGCTCACATCTTTGAATATGACATGTAAATTAGTGTTTATTTCACAAGCTGTATTATCTTCAACACAGAACAATGCACTTATCTGTATCTGACTAAACAGTTATGTTAAGTAACAGAGATAAGAAGAATTAAACCACATCAATATTTCATGTTAATAGATTCATACAGCTGCACAACATTCTTACAATACAGGATTTGCAATTAATCAAACATTTTCAGCTTTTCCACATTAATCATGAAATATGAATTACAAAAACAAGGCATAAACTTACTGTTTGTTAGGTGTCCACACTGTCCTTTGGTCTGAGACGATGGGAAATAATTACCACTAGGAAATCTGGTAAGCAGAAATACAATAAAAATAAACATTAGCATGCCAAAAAGAATAAACTCAGCTTTCCTGCAAGTATTTTTCCCCATCATACTTCACAGGCAAGGTTAAAAAAAAAAACACACCAAAAAAAGCAAAGTTGAAAAAAAAAATATATATATATACACATTTAAAACATAGTCCAGCAGTGTTCAAGGATCCTTGCCTCTCAAACTTTAAAGCAGCACAGACAAATGTTGAGATGCCTATAATAGAACAAAAATCCAAGTTCTCAATCACTAGTTACGCAGTATGTGTCAGTAAGGAAGACAATTTCCAAAATAATGATTAATGTATTATCCAGATTTTTCCTCTCTCTCTCTTTCCCCCTTCCCATTCAGGTTTTTCTTCTTATAAAATGCACATAGGTTTTTTCTTCCCTGTACCCTGACTCAGGCCTGGCTTTGAAATGCATTTCAATCTCTCAACACAGACTGCTTTCACTGCATTTAGAGTCCCACCAAGGCCCAGCTTTAAAAGCTACTGATTCTTTTTTTCTTTAGCCTTCCTCACAAAGGAAGGGTATTTTGTAAATTACCAGCTCGTTCAGATCAACAAAAGGTACTTTCATAGAAAGCCCCATTTGATTTTGCTCAAATTTGATTACAAGGATGGAGAAAAGGAAAGGAAGTCAAAAAGAAAAACCCCAGATGGCTTTTTCATTCATCTCAGTGAATGAGCTTTATCTGTGCCTTTTGAAACTGTAGCAGTGGAAAAGCATTTCTGTTGGCTTAAAAAACTTGACAAAAATTATTGGTTTGCCATTTCTCATGTAACTGCCATTGGGAACTGGATGAAAAGACTTTTTCATGGGATCGCCTGCTTGGATCAAAATAATGGAGATTAGGTATTTCATTATAAATTACAGTGGGAGATAGAGCAGGCTGTCATATTAATAGCAACCTGCTCATGGCCTTCAATGGTAGCTATTCTCCTAGACAAAGGACCAAGGGGGTTGTCTATTGAACTTGTACTTTAGGCCTGATCAATTTTCTATCATCAAGGCAAAAGGTGAGGTGACTAACAAAAGAATTCACACATGACTGACCTCATAAGCCTATAGATAAAACAGCTTAAAGAAACAAAACACATCCTGAAATTATGGGTGATAAACTGTATAAAGGAAAAAGAAGAAGAGAAATGATAGAAAAAGGGAAAGAAAGAGCATGTGGTCTATAATTCTCCCTCCCTTCTTAGGTGAATGGACATATTAAAAGCTACTTGTTTTCAGCTGCGGATAATTGCAGCCTTTGCTTTGCCATGTTCTGCCTTAAATCCTTCCGTGTACTTTTTCCTCCAACACTGTTCCAGTAATTTCATTCACGAGTAACCGCAGTACCAAGTTTAATATAGAACTTCCAAGAGCTGTAGCCACACGCAGAAAGGATTACACATAACATCATAGGCAGAAAGGTGTCACACAGGCATTACACATTTATAATCAAATTACAGGAATAGCCATGATCCTTGGGGTCGGTATGCTTTTATGCAAAACCTTGCTAATTAAGTGAAAGTTGGACAACTGAGTTATCCAACAAGAACGTCCTCCAGAGCTTGAAAGTCTTGTCACCTTTTTATTTCACTATGATGGCATGTAATTTTATACGGTGTGCAAAACAGCATATAAAATGCCCATAATATATTTAGGTACCCTTACAAGCATATTATCTGCATTTCTTCTGCTTCCTAGGAGATGAAGACCCTTCTACAGCATTAGCATTTGGCTTTGCCGATTAGCTAGAGAAACAGCAGGTGAAGTCTTCACTCTCCTGAAGCCAAATGTACGGCAGCAAAACGTTCACCCATTTCTCTCAAGATCAAGATTTCCTCCAGTTTGTACAGACAGAAACTCAATTATCCAGAACACTTTTATACAAAGAACTATGGCTCCTGACATGTCTTGACCCTCTTGAAATTTCCCATAAATTGTTAAAGTATTCATATCCCCTCCCATGACATTTGCATAATTAAGGCAAAATTGGAGAAGCATGCAAGTATTTGTATTTGAAGGCCAAAACACTACCTAAATCAGCTGAGAATTCCCCCTACGTACAGTTAACAGCAGCTCAAGTGTAAATGGTACCCAGCAGCCTACTTTCATCACACCAGGGGAGAGGATAGCAGCCTAGAATTTGGTTTCAAGTCCCAGCTACACAACCACCAGGAAGTCAGTACATGCCAAGTATTCCGAGATGTTTAGGAATTTCTCCTTTCATCCCTACCAGTGCAATGACACTGCAATTTCAAAAATGAAGCAAGCCACTGAGTTGTGGTGCTTTGCCACAGATCACAGATCCACCTGTCTGCGTAACAATATTTCTTTAAAGACACTGAGATAATCCAGGCTAAAAAGAAACACTTTTTAGTGAGGCAGGATCCAGGAAGAGCTAGACAGAACATGTGGGAGGCTACAAAGGGGTGCAGGAGAGGAACTCTGAACCACAGCTTTGCTGCTGAAGCCAAAGGACCATTGAATTACAGACTGAGTCCTACTGAAAAAAAAAACCACGTATGTTCATTATTTCATAGAAACATTAAATAACTCACTGTAAACACTGTTTCTGGAAGTAAAGACAAGATGAAGACAGGCAAAACGACAGCACTGTGTTAAGCCAATGCAAAGAACTGAGAATCACTGCCAGAGCACATAGCCCCAAGTAGCTCAAATACATGACATCATATTTGAAATTAGTAGAAGCCCTAGTGGTAATGGCATCTTTCCATTACCACAGAGCTACACTGGTGATTACCAAATGATTAGCAATTAGTCCCAACTTTACGTCCTTTATAAGGGTCTCTACTGAGTAGTTACAGTAGAAAGAGCGCTCACAATCATTGTAGATAGCTTTCAAAGTATCGGCTCTCTGCTCAGTAGCAGTGGGAAAGGCAAACTGAATATTAAGAACTATTTGAAAAAAAAAAAATATATAGCCCAAGCAGAAAATGTATTTTGTTTCAGCATCAATATAGTTTTAGTACCCCATACTAAAAGTCGGAAGCAAGGCAACACACCACAGACACGTAGGTACCACCACACACTCTGGAAGGAAAAATGAAGCAAGCGCTGACTGCCTCTAAGACATAGAGACTTGACCCACAGAACACATCTCACACAGGACACACGTAATCAGCAATCTTGAAATGCACACTGAAGAATTAATCACAAATCAATGACAGGGTTGGGGTTTTTTCCTCCTGTTGTGGTAGACCTTAATGGTAAAAGGTCCGTGCCTTTACATTCCACTTCCTATCCTCGCAGCCCTGCCTCTTGAGGGGCATCGTCACGTCCGGCCACACTACTGCTGCTTACGTTGCTCTCAGAAGCAGGAATCCAACCCCAAACCCAGCCCTGTTGCTCGAACAACAGTACTACGTATCCAAAAGTGCATGCTGTATTTCCCACTCTGGACTTTGTCATGACGACAAAGTATTGTTGCCCAACCCGTTACTCTTTATGCTAAGGGGCTGTTTTTGTATTACAAGTTTGGATCCTACTGAACACTTACTTCTGGGTAAAAGCACCAGTAACTGGCACTAGGAGACAGAATTAATCATATCTGAGATTATTTTTAGACTGCAAAACATTGTTGATAGAAAGGCTGGCTTAGTTTTTTGATAACTGTCAAATAGGGATCCCCAGTAATAACTGGAACTGATATCCCTTAAAGCAGTTTTCATGAGAATTAGTGAATAGCTATTTCACTTTTGAATGAGAGCATATGTTAATCCAAATTAAGTTTCCCAGGTAAATGAACAAAGCCCTTTCTAAGTTTAATTTCTGCATTCTATGCTCCTGCAATCACTCAGTCTGTTCAGACATACTGATTCCAAGGTACCAGAGTCATCGCCAAGGCTGGTGAAAACAATTCAGACAGAGCACTCCGAGTAAGAAACGGCCACCTAGGTAACGTCATTATAAAACGTGCGTCCACGTAGCGGGCCAAGCCAATCAAACCCTCAGGAATAACTCCCCTCACAGAAAAACCATGAAAGCTGCTTCCGTTTGGGTTTTGACGACTTTTGTCTGAGATGCCTTTGATTTGTTCTTAGCTTCCATATCACAAGCTCATTGTCACGTTTTCCTCCAATTCATAATCTCAGAGGCTGAGAGTTACAGACCTTGCTTATTCCGCAGGTCTCCCGCGCTGTCGACGTCCCTATTTGGCACAGACACTCTGAACAGCCTAACAGCTAACTGCTTTTCCCTGTCCCATTTGTTCTTGCTGAAATAATTAGATTTAAAAGATAACTTTTGGTTTTCAAAGTGCATATCAAGGGGTTTTTCCAAATTTATTTTAGAATATATTTTCTGAATAATCTTTGCAAATAATTCTTACTTTAAAGAAGTACAGCAGTCACCATAGTGAGATGGCTTGCGATCAGCCATACCGGCTGAATGAAATGTCGTCTTCTCAAAATACTGGACCGCACACATGCTTACATGTTTCCCTGAGCTGGGACCTGCATGGGTAACACTCAGAAGCGCCTATTTGCACAACCTCCAGTTAGAAATTTGTTTGCCATTAAAGTGAAACATGCAGTCTTGCCAGTAAACGAAAAAAAAAAAGGGTTTTTTTTTTTGCCTACCAGTAGGGCAATGCAGATTTACAAGGCACTTTTTACAGCAAAGGAAGCCAGTGACAGCAATAATTCTTAGCCCAGTTTATGAAGAGTGGTACATCAGCACATGCAGTAAAACTATTCCCCATGTTTCCTCAAGTTACTTTGCAGTAACTAGATAAATGATGCTACGTGCCTGCATATCCCTCTCAAAGTCTTTTTAGACATATTGGGATATAATTGTTTTTCTTTTTTTAGAAATAGCATTTTATACTTTCCCTCCTTTAGGGTTGTAGAAGGCTCATTATCAGGTTTAATTGCACTAGGCAGGAAGAGAGCTAATAAGCGTGAAGGGTCTGTCACATACCATTAACATTTTAAATCACTGTGGTTGCCAAGCCCAAGAGGTATTAATAGCATTTGAGGAAGGAATGCTATAGGTCAGAGAAAGAGAAAACATAAGGTTGCTTGTTTTGTGGCTTCTAACCACAAAACTATAAATGTCTGCCAAATAATTTCAGGTAGAGCAGATAAATTCGTGACATAAGACAGCCAGAGAGCGCTCTGCCAGTAGCTCCCATTTGTACAATAAAAGTTTATTTAAGTGATTTGGGCCATTTTGATTGCTGCATCAAGGCACGTAAAACACCTTGCTGGGAAGCTGGTCCCAGAGCACCCAGGATTTTAAAGTTAGCATCCTGAATTTCACCTGCTGCTGAAAGGAAAGCAGTGCAAGTCAAGGAGCGCAAGTGTGGTTTACTCCAGGCATGAAACCGTACTTTGGAAAAGGCTCCTTCCTCCACACTGACCCCAGCTTAGCTTTTTGCTCCTTTTAAAGTTTCCTTGTCTTATTTTCAGCTCTTTTCTCCTTCTTACATTCCACTCTATTGCTTTCACTTCCCTGACTAAATTTTTGAAGCCATTGTAAATAGGGAATATATGGTTCGGGGAGCGTATGGAACACCTAATGCAGATGCTTCCTAAAACTTTTCCATTTTAAAAGGGAGATTTTAGTTCCTTATCTCAAAGATTAAGAAAACCCCTACCCAATCTGGGTATTCCATAGTTTTAAATTAAAGTGTCTTAAAAACCAAAAGAAATTAAAATGTCAAAATACAAGAAGGTGAACCACAGATTTGGGTGAAAAAAACCATTGATGCCACTTGGAGAACATGTTGTATCAGTAACAACCTGTAAGGTAGTGAAAGCAGTATCCAGAACCTGGTTTGCCCCAGCTGGGGGCAAGGGCGTTGGACACTTTAGGACAAGATGCTTTTTTATGTTTGACTCAGTTTAGAATCATAGAATGGTTTGGGTTGGAAGGCACCTTTAAAGGTAATCTAGTCCAACCCCCCCTGCAGCGAGCAGGGACAGCTTCTAGTTTCATGAATTGAGAGGTGCTTTTATTTAGGTAGTTGTAAGTGAAGTCATATATGATATTACTACACAAGAAAGTATTAAACAGATGTATAACATTTTTTCATTGATGTACCGCTATATATAAAATATGGTGGCTTTTTAACTCAAAAATACAGGATAAGCAGTGAGGACAACCACAGGTTGGGCTGGTGAGATTACCCAAATTTGAACCTGAACCATTCCCTAGACTACCTCCTGAATTTACAGGTAACCACAAAAAGAAAATCATAGAATCATAGAATGTTTAGGGTTGGAAGGGACCACTAGTGGTCATCTAGTCCAACCCCCCTGCAGTAAGCAGGGACACTGCTAACTAGATCAGGTTGCTCAGAGCCCCATCCAACCTGGCCTTGAATGTTCCCAGGGATGGGGCCTCCACTACCTCTCTGGGCAACCTGTTCCAGTGTTTTACCACCCTCATCGTAAAAAATTTCTTCCTTACCTCTAGCCTGAACCTACCCTGTTCTAGTTTAAAACCATTTCCCCTTGTCCTAACACAGCTGGCCCTACTAAAAAGACGCTCCCCATCTTTCCTATAGGCCCCCTTTAGGTACTGGAAGGCTGCAATCAGGTCTCCCCGTAGCCTCCTTTTCTCCAGACTGAACAAGCCCAACTCTCTCAGCCTGTCCTCATAGGAGAGGTGCTCCAGCCCTCAGATCATTTTTGTAGCTCTCCTCTGGACCCGTTCCAACAGTTCCATGTCATATAAGGCAATAGCAAATAAAAACAACCTATGTTCATACGTAACACTGTAACAAACCCAGAGAACTGACAGACAAGGTTGCCCGAGACAGACACATGGAAAAAAAAGAAATCAAGAAGAGGCAGCTTTTTTTTTCCTTAACAAAAGGGAAAATAAAGAAAAAAGGCGATGTTGACTGCCCCAATACAAAGGAAGGATACAAGTATTTTAAGTTTTAGTCATCTTGGCTAGAAATTAATTTCTTCATTGACTTCAAGCACAAGATGTAAGCATCTGAAGGGGGAAACTGTCAGATATAAGTATAAAAGAATAGCATGAGCACGCAAAGGCAGCGCCAGAAAAGCAAACAGATGAATTGAGGTACAATTAACAAGAGACAAAGGACAAGAAATTCTACAAATACACTTCAGAGTAAGAGGAGGATCAAGGAAAACTCTTTGGTCAGCAGCTTGAAGGTGAAAGCAAGCTATTGACATATGGTGCCAAGAAGCCTGAATTGTTTATTGCTTTATTGACAGTTGTTACTAAGAAGCCTAATTGTAATCAACTGGTTTCCACAATTAAAAGCTACTAAAGAAAAAAAAAAGTGGGACAATATCAGGACAGGGAAAGAAAAGATTAGGAAAAATATGTAGGTCAATCATTCCAAATCAGCCATGCCGTATTAAACTTGCCCAAAGTCTTAGAGAAGCGGATGAATATCAGAGCTGTTACTGCTTGAAAGCTGTTATCATTAGAATTATTTCTGAAAGCACGTGATGGATATGGGTACAAAAGCCTTTAAAAGAGCAAAAATAATGCCTGCCTTAAAAGGAGGAGGAGGAAGTTATAGCCTAGTTACTTTAACTTTCTTTACTTCCCCAGTTTGTAAGTCACCCGAAAGAAAACCAGGAAATGAGTAACTGAGCAGGGATTCATCAGGAGCAGGGCATAACGAGGTAACAAGCCTCGCAGCATGGGAAGTAACTGGTGCCGCATTTCAGGATTCTAAAAGGACTTTTGGCATCATCACACAATTCTGTCTCCTGGTCTAAACAAGAAACATCAGCTAAAATATACTACTACAGGGTAAATAGCTATAGAAAAAAAGGATACTATGGCTGTCAGTGATTCACTGTCTACAAGGCAAAAGGCATGAGGTGGAGTTCTTGGTCAGCACCGAATCCAGGACTATTCGTTATTTTCATCATTAATCTTGATGACAGAAGAGAGGCTGCTCCCATAAGGTCTGAAGGTAGGTCTAAGCTAAGAAGGTCTGCAGGCACACTGGGGGACACAATTAGAGTCCAAAAAGATCTTGGTAGAAATGGTTTGCAAAAGATTGTGATTCGAGGACAGGTACATTATTTCTTACTCTCAGAAATAATCAGCTGCAGAAATGTAGGTTGAGAAACGGCACAACAGTTCTGCACTAAAGGATCTGGATCAGAAGCTAAACCTGAATCTACAAAGCTATTGCAAATAAAAGCAGGTATCATACTGGAAGCCTTACGGACAGAATAGAGCATGCCCTGAATGCCACCTGAAATTATCTTTTTGCTTTACTTGCTTTTGAGAAGGCCTTAAATGGATTACTGTTTAGTTGTGGACACTGCCTGCAGGTTAAAAATAAAGTGTAGTTAATTTGAAAAAGCAGCAGTTTAAAAAAAAAAATCTACAAGAAAAGACTGAAATATTGAACCTTATTCTAGAAAACACTTCAAAAGCCCATCGCTTTAACACAACAGAAATATGGCAAATATTCCAGAAATGGAGATTTGAGTTAAATATTAAAAAAAACTTTGCAGAGGTAAAGACAGATGTGCAAGGAAAACAGACCATCCCTCGATAGCTTTGGAAACTGGTTAGAAACATGTCTCTCAGAAATGGGTTAGTTATAACAGATTCTGTATTTAAGACAATTTCTTAATTTCTTCCAGACTTTTTTTTCCACTTACTTACTTATCTTAAAATAGTCATAAAACATAAAAGTAGCTGAAAATGTAACTTCATCAAATCCTGTTAAAGCGGTTATATAAGTCAAGTTTTAAAGTAACTTTTCCTCAAACTTTGAGCTCATAACGCTCTCCAAGCCAAACAGAATCACTTATGGCCCCGCCCCATTTTACCCTTCTCACAGGATCCCCCATCCTCAAAGGGTAGTAACAACTGTGCACCCCTCTTC
>NW_009260358.1:411505-430941 GCF_000687185.1 Egretta garzetta | reverse complement strand
CCTTTCAGACCTTCAGGTGCATCAACCAAACACCAAACCTCATTGCAAGCGCCTCTGAACTTGGGAAATGAGAATGAATCTGCTCACGCATAGGACTGCGGCATCAAGTCCAAAAAGCCCCACGCATTACAACAGTCTGTGTAAATAGCCTGAAATGGATATTTCAGCACATGAAGAGACAAGGCTCCGTAATCTCAATACCTGGAAAGCTTCTTAGATACCAATTAAACAAACGGAATGAGCATCTCTCTCTGTATAACCTCTGGCCGCGTCAACCTTAAACCAATCGTACGGTTTCACGGTGTTCTTCAACCAGGCTTCTATGTGCCAGCCTAATGCAAGTGATTTCCACATTCTGACAACTCCAGTTTCAATTACCATGACAACACAAACACCTTATTACATACCAGCATTGAAAGCAAAAACTAAAGGAGTAGAAAGCATCTGGAGAACTTTGTGTGTGTAGCTGCATACTAAACAAAACCAAACCCAGACTGGAATGTATTTCTTTTAAATGTATTTTTACAGGGGGACATAACAGTTAGCAAAGCGATGAATTAAATTTCTTTGAATTCAACAAAACATGAATTAAACAGTATGAAAACAAAACAAAATTGCTTTGTCAGCACATGGGATTTAGCCACTGCTCCCAATCCAAAGGTCAGTAACATGTATTGCTCGCTGGTGTTTGGAAGCAGCTTTGATATTCCTGCTTTCCCAGAGTGTTGTTCTGAAGGAGCTTGGGCAGATAGCAAACTTAAACCAGAAATAGGAAATAGCACTCACCAAGCTGGTTTCAAAGAGCAGCACTTATATTATTGAACTGATAAGACTATTCATATGCCTTACTTGTCAAAATGAATAGAACGAATGTCTTTGAATGTCCTTCAGAACAGGATACAGAAAGGAAATCTCACACAGGTATGAAAACATTACCCAAGCACTTCCACTGGGGGCGGGGGGTGAGGGGGGAGAATTTGAGTTCATTTAAATGAATTATACTACTCTCCTGGACCTTTAACAGGAGCAAGATTTTGTCCGAGATGAGAACCGAAAAGATAGACTGAGTTACGGTACGAAAAAGGGAAGTTATTTCTGACAGTAATGACTAAAAACTAGGATTCATACAGTCCTGCTGTGACTAAACAAAAAGTCTTTCGTGAAATAAGAGACAGTAAAAAGAGCAGCACTTCACTAACAGTGCCCCTATGACAACGTAAATCATCATGGACTGCTTAACTCATACGAAGCCTCCACACCTCCCAGCAACCCAGAAAGATCTTTATGAAAGCTCTTTAACGTGATCATTTCAAGCCTCCAAAACACTGAAAACAATGGCTTCGCTACCAAGGAAGAGGGCATCTCAGCACCCAGCCACTGCACAGCGAGACTCAGCTGTGCAGCCACTGGGGAACACTTGATGCTTTTTCCTTCATATGGTAGCCAGGAAATGAGTTTTTTCTGTTCTAATTTGACTGTCCCAAGCCAACAAACATAATATTAATATGCCATATTCCCCAAATCTGGTAGGTTAGGACCACTTGACCAGGCAGAATATTCAAAGCACGAATCAGGCTGTTAAAGGACTAAGAAACACAAAAGAGAGGATAAAGAAAAGTTTCAAAACATTATAACAAGACCAGCAGCTTTGTAAACAAAGAACCAGGGTAACAGTCAAATATCTTAAACAAAATAAACAAATTAGCATCCCAAAAGCTGTAATATTGTTTCAGGGTAACAGTCAAATATCTTAAACAAAATAAATTAGCATCCCAAAAGCTGTAATATTGTTCAACCTTCTGTTAAAGTTAGGTAGATCCATAGTAACAGATAATAAGGTTTCAGTCTTAAGGAAACTGTTTCTGCAATGGGTAAAGCTAAGGTAATAAGCATGCATTTCTAATATAATCTGGTTTTAAGCATAAATTTTTTTGTCTATATATAGTGGCTAGCATTAACAAGGGTAGCTATAAACATGAATGTTTAGTTTTAAAAAAAAATTAAATTAGCTAAAGAGCATCTTGCTTGAGAAGTCCATTGAGAATAACACTTCATAAGGGCTCTGCAAACGTAGGTTTAATTGTTTGCACATCCTCTGGAAAGTTCTTAGATTACCCAAGCAAACAAAACCCTTATCAGGGGAAAAAAAAAAGAGAAAAAAAGACCATATCCATTAAGATTGCAGTCCCTGAAAAGACAATATTACAGTAGGCTTCCCTTTGAAACAGGGAACTAAGTTTAGTATGTATAAAGCTCTGCAAATTGGATCCATCTAAAATACTCTATAGCCACTAATATCAAAGGAAACTTTACTTACACACCGAGACTCCCAAAAAAGAGTATAGAAGGAAATACAGGTTAAGGCACAGCACACTTTTGAATACATTCAGAAACTGATCTAGATTAGCTTTACATCACCCCAGAAACAAAAGAGCCCAAATTATTCAAAAACTTAAGAAAATATACAAGGACATATTAAAAAAACCCAACCAAACCCTCACTTCTAAATTCCATTTAAAGATATAAGCAGAACAAACCAGAGCCAGCATCACTTTCAGCTCCACACTGGATCCTGCAGGACAAGGTTCAGCATTTGCTTTAGCAGTATGGGTGTGGTTGAGCTCAATTAATTGATTACAGCTGACAACAACTGTGATTGAGGAAGGGCAGGAGGGTTACATCTTCTGCTTTTCAGTGTTCCGCCCCCCTCCACCCTTGGTAGTTCTGCAGGTTCCAGGGATAACAAAACTATGTCTATAGCTCACCAGTTTGGTTGGAGCACCAAGTTCCAGTCTTGTAATACATCACATGTGAAAGAGCTTTTCTTTCTTCTCACTGACACCGGTCTTTTCCCATGTCCTCAGCATGAAACTCCCAGCTGAAGTTTGGCGATAGGGTCTGATAAGGAAATTGCAAAGCTAGAGAACTCTCCTTTACTTGCTTGCTTTCAATTTTTTTATTATATTTTTCACTATTACTATTTTTCCTATGGTAAATTGTAAGTTTATAACAAAATTTCTATCCTTAGTATTTCTCTGAATCTTCAGCATCTTCTAAATGCTTTCACAGCATGTATTAAAGAAATAGCATGTATTGGGATAGTCATATTTATAGCAGAACTTCAGTCATTATCATTCAGGTCTAATTTATCCATAAAGACTGTGTTAATGTATCTTTGAGCAATTTCATCACATTAATGAATTCAAAAGGTTTTGCTATTTTATAAGTGGTGACAGGAATTGCAGTTTGATGTCAGACAAAATAATGAATTTAACCAGCCTCTTGATTTACCATGCCAAATTTTACATTCTCTGGGCACCTGAGGTAATGTCTGTTCTTATTCTATAGCTTCAGCTACTTCTGTTATTACTTCTTATGAGTAAGCTTTTGATCCCCAGTAGATTCCTACATTGTGAAAGAGACACAGGGATATTTTCCTTGCATGAAGAATTCAAGGGTCAAGAATAGGCAAAGAAATGTTTGATCTGATGACCTTACAGGCAACCTGGTTTAAAATTTTTCGAGTACTTACAATAAAACTTTTACAAAAGGATTTGGAAGTTGCATGCATAGCTATAGAATCATAGAATCCCAGGTTGGAAGGGACCTCAAGGATCATCCGGTCCAACCTTTCTAGGCAAGAACCCAGCCTAGAGATGGCCCAGCACCCTGTCCAGCTGAGTTTCAAAAGTGTCCAATGTGGCAGAGTCAACCCCTCCCCTGGGGAGTTATTCTGATGGTTGGCTGTTCTCATGGGGAAAAATTTCCCTCTCGTGTCCAGTCAGAATCTCCCCAAGAGCAACTTGTGTCCATTCCCCCTTGTCCTCTCCATGGGACTCGTTGTCAAAAGGGAGTCTCCATCTTCCTTGTAGCTACCCCTTAGGTACTGGTACCTGGTGATAATTAAAGGCAAGGTGTTTCTGTGTACAGCATGGAGATGGGGAAAATGAGTCTTTCAAAGATCTCGGGAATTACTTTTTCTTGTTCTCCTGATGGTGCTACCTTCAGCCGGTGTGACACTGCATTCCCGAGGCCTGCGCTCCTTCCTCTCTACCCAGGCTTTCAAAGTATGCGTTAGCTTGGACAAGCACTCCCTTTTAACTGTAGGAAACTAGAAATCAGGACCACCTAGTCCAGGGGCTGGTGGCAAGCACTGGCTGCGGGCGCTGCCGGGGCCTTGGTGAGGAAAAGCCGGGGATGCCCTGGGCCGGGCATGGTTGGTTCCAGCCGGCTCCAGTCAGCTCCACACAGGCCCCACCATAGAATCATAGAATCACTTTGGTTGGAAAAGCCCTTTAAGATCATCGAGTCCAACCTTTAACCTAACCCTGCCATCCCACCACTAACCCCTGTCCCTAAGCACCTCATCCATCCTTCTTTTAACAACCCCCACCCCACTACAGCCCCCACCTCCTGTCAGGGAATTGTAGATGGCAATAAGGGCTCCACTCAGACTCCTCTTCTCCAGACCAAACACCCCCAGCCACTCCTCGCAAGCCTTGTGCTCCAGCCCCCTCACCAGCTTGGTTGCTCTCCTCTGGACACGTTCCACCGCCGGCACAGCCAGGCCCCGGGCCGCACCGCTGCCACCTCTGGGAAGGCGCCTGGAAGAGAGGGCAACACACCGCCTGGCAGCGCTTTCCTCACAGGACTGAGGGAAAAAAGTTCAAAAACCAGCCCGGGGAGCGTGCAGGTCAGTGGAAAGGGCGAGGGAGGAGGCGCTGTGCGCCGGGGCCGGGCCTCCCCTGCAGGCCCCGGGTAGGCTGTGCCCCCGCAGCCCGGGGCAGCCCGCGCTGGCTCCACACTGCAGGCCTGCGGGCCGGAAAGCTGTCCTCACTCTGTACCTTTGGACAATTTTAATGGGATAATGAGGAGTTCTTGCTATTTTCTATGCAGTGACTAAATCAGCAGATTGCTTAATGTCACAACAAATAATTTAACCGGCTCCCGATCAGTCATTTGTAAAAGTTTATGTTCACTGGGAATTTTAATTCGCTTGTCAGAGACCTGTAGTCATTTTCTGATGCTGCCAAAAAGGTGTCTTGGACACAAAAATGCTCAGGTGAAATTGCATTTGGCAAATGTATTAAGTCAGTGTTGCCAGGAATACTTGGCATCCATTGCAGGCTCAGTGGGAAGGGGGGGCTGTGGTCAGTTCGTGACAGTTCCTCTCTGCTGCGCCTTCCTCCTCACACTCACCAGAACGTGCTGGTCTTGGCTGGGGTACGGTTAATTTTCTTCCCAGTAGCTGGTACGGGGCCGTGTTTGGGATTTGTGCTGGCCACGGGGCTGATAACCCCGGGATGGGTTCGCTCCTGCTGAGCCGGGCTCACACAGAGCCAAGGCCGTTTCTGCCTCTCGCCACCGTACGGCGTCATGCTGGGCACATAGAGCTGGGGGAAGGAGGAGGAAGGGGGGGACGTTGGGAGCGATGGCGTTTGTCTGCCCAAGTCACCGTTACGCGTGATGGAGCCCGGCTGTCCTGGGGGTGGCTGAGCACCCCCTGCCAGTGGGAAGCAGGGAATGGATTCCTGGGTTTGCTTTGCTTGCATGCAGCTCTTGCTTTCCCTATTAAACTGCCTTTATCTCTACCCACCAGTTTTCCCACTTTTACCCTTCTGATTCTCTCCCCCATCCCACTGGGGGCGGTCAGTGAGCGGCTGTGTGGGGCTCAGTTGCTGGCTGGGGTTAAATCACAACACCTAATGTGGGTCCTTCCCATGGGCTGCAGTCCTTCAAGAACGGCTCTTGCACAGCTTCTCTGCAGGCTGCAGTTCTTCAGGATAAACCTGGTCCAGCACAGGCTCTCCACAGACCACAGTTTGTTCAGGGAATATCCACCTGCTGGATGTTCCCTGAACGTACCTCACAAGTCCGAAACAGAGAAAGTGAGAATGTATCTTTAGCTGTTACTGAAAAGCAAGCTCCTTATTCTCTGTCATCCTTTTCCACTACACTGAGACAAGATTTTACAACACATAGACCTAGTAGATTATGGTCTGAGTAAATCCCACAAAAGAACAATGTAGAAGAGTACAAAGACAGTGTGCCAAGGCATTTAGCTCTTCCACTTAAGCCTAGAAACACAGAATAAGTATATATATAGCCTCCCGAAAGGCTGAAAAGTCCAAGCCATAGTAATAGGCAATCCCAATGGCTTGGGATGCTGCCTACAGATGGTGCGCTCTTGCTCTGAAAATCAATTAGGGAAGAGAAGGGTCTTTTTTTCACTGTGTTTGGATTCAGTTGAGATTCTTTAATAAGGAACATCGAAACAGAACTTGTCTTTCTCGTGTGCACTAGGTACAGGAATTGCTGGATGGAACTGCAGTACATAGCATCGCCTTAAAAAAGAATGATCCCTGAATGGTTCGGTACAGTAAGCGAAGACAGATCAGAAAAAACGGTGGGACCATTTTTTCTGTCAAATGGGAACGAATCAGAAAAGTGTACTTCCCTACTCAAGCATGGCTCCCTGTAATGGATGAACATAGTTGGCGCAATTAATAATATTTTAACAACAATATGCTATAACTGGGATTATACACCTCGCATAGTAAATGGTCTCAGCAAATATTTTTTTTATCTGTGCAAAAACATAACCTCAAAAGTATGCACTTCATTATATAGCTAAAAGTTTAGGCCCTGTAGTTTGGACATCTACCAAGAGAAAGTTGGATTAAATTGGAAAAAGATTTTTAAAATCTGCTTGTTGGACACAGGGGAAGTTTTAATAACTCATATAAATTGTTTTTAATCATCACATTTAAGAAAATGCAGATATGCTCAATCAGCATGGTCCACTGAAGACAGAGTGTTCCAGGCTTGGGCCCTATCCTCACTTCTCTCTCTAAATCACTTCTTGCCTCAGAGAAGGTACATGCAGATCCACAAAATTATTTGAGGTACACAACCTCTCAGTCGTCATATCTGTGATTTGAAAACAGGAGTTCAGGCTTCTGAAATACAGAGAAATGGAGGGCTTCATCTTTTATCTGAACATATTTTACAAACAAAATAGTTAAATATTGGGCACTTCCATGGAAGTACAAACATGGCCTGCATCCTATTTTCTAGTTTACCATATCGCTAAAAATAAATGAGCAGAAGTTATTCCCTCTGAATATAGAAACAGTTTGTCACATGCGATTTGTAACTGCCCCCTCATTACAGAGAATCTTTTCACCATCTGATTGTGTGTATAAGAACAATTAAAGAAATTCAGAAATCTCGGTATTTCCTTTAAATGAGCAGACTGGCTGTGGAAGGTGCTGGACTGACAGCTCTGATAAGTGAAGTCCTCTTTCTTCTGAATTGATACAGTACAGAGAATAGCAATGCAATTTCTGTTCATGCTCTCCCGGGTATGTAATTTATCCCTGACCTTGAGAAGTGCCCGTTTAATCATTAGCCTCTCTACTGAAACTGCTAACAAGAAAGGCAACCGTAGTGGCACAAGGCACCTGTTCATTAGGGAGTAGACTGAGAAAGAGCATCGGCTCATGGCAGCACAGAGCATCGCGTAGAAAGGACTCTTCTACCTGCGGCTGATCCTCCCCTCTGCACCTAACACCAGTATTGTCAGGAATATGCTTTATGCAGTTGCAGGCTCACATTTTCTTTGGTTGCAAGGACAGAAATTAAAATCTTCTTCTTAAAGTTAAGGTAATTAAGGAACCTATGGCAAGAAATACCTGATGATTTAAGCAGTTTACATGCTCGTGCTGTCTGCGTACGTGGCAACGAGCAAGTTCTTCACAGATGTATATTCTTGCTATTCATAAGACTGAAAAAGGCATGAGACATTTGGGTTTGTTTTCCTCTTTAGAAGTATATCATACTGTTTCAATGTTTGATACAATATTTGGGGAAAAGATCCCTACCCCAAGTCATCTGCAATTTGCTGCACAATTAAAAAAATACTTTATTAATTACAGAAGGAGAAAAAAAGAGCTGGAACAGACATGGACAAGCTACATGCAAATTTGTGGAACAGATTACTCTATTGTTCAACAACAATGCACAATTTTCATCTCAGATAAACAACTGCAGTATTAAGAACAACAGAATCTGCATATACTATGTTTAACAAGACATAACAAGTCAGATCCAGTCTTAAAATTCTCATCTGATGGTAACTGTCACACAAGGAACAAGCATTAAATATTTCTGTGTATCTTCAGTCTTTTAATTCAGAAGGGATAAGGGTGAAGAGGGCAAACACTTTTATATATTAGTGATGAAAATAGAAGGCAAGAGGGGAAAAAGAAGAAAGAGGAAACGAGGCAGAAAAGTTAGACTTTTTAAAATTTAAATGGTATCTATAATCGGGGAGACATTACTACTGTGATATGAAATTTATCATGTGAAGTGTCTATGCAGATTATTAAAACATTCACTTAAAGATTTTTGAAGTGAAAGCTTCAAATTTGAATGTGCATGGGCAAAACAGAAGTAAAGGTTTTCTGGGTGCCATTTGGTAACTGTAGGTGACATTCACCCTCTGCCTGACCGCAAAACAAAGAGCAGACACCACTTACTCTGGGAATCTCAGTGGGATTTTTATTCATAGTCCTGTTGTGGAAAATGTACTGAATAACGGTATTTGATGGTCAGGGTCTCCTGCAAACTGCCAGTGTTGGAATTTCCCTTCCTGAAAGCAGGTACTTGATATCTGGGCTTCTTTGCCCCCCCCCCAACCCCCACCTCATTTATATGTGTGTGGTTTTCCTTTTAACCCCCACCTCTTTTTAATTTAAATAAAACTCTGGAATAAAAAAAAAAAATAAACAGAAGATCACAGGATGTGAAGATGCCATTCTGGGAACTAGCAAGCAGTCTCACAGTAAAAGGAAGCCCCCCCCCAACCCCCACCTCATTTATATGTGTGTGGTTTTCCTTTTAACCCCCACCTCTTTTTAATTTAAATAAAACTCTGGAATAAAAAAAAAAATAAACAGAAGATCACAGGATGTGAAGATGCCATTCTGGGAACTAGCAAGCAGTCTCAACAGTAAAAGAAGCCAAGTGATCTTTCAAGTGGGCTATTACTGTAGTTGTGGGAGCAGAATAATGAAACTGAACAGAATAATTGGCCTAAATATCTGGTTAGAGGGCTGGTACAGAGAAAAGAGCATGAAAGGCTCTACTAAAACCACAGAAAGGTGGGTGTTCCTGCAATCAGCACAGGAGAAAAAGCATTGGAGAAGTCTGTAAACTAAAGAAGAGGGGGAAGGGAACCCTTGGAAAGAAATCCAAGCAGAGAGGGGAAAAAAATACCCACTAAACCTGAAAGCCTAAAGGAAAAAAAAGCAGTTGGTTGTGTTTGCTGACATTCTGAGGATGGCAGCTGGGAAACAGCCATCAGAGGTGCAGTATCGGGAGGCACACACTATAAGAGAAATATGGGTGGCTCCTGAGATCTATGTGGGAACAATTTTATATATTTTTAAAACAGGGACAAAGACACAGGTTGGCTGAATAGTCTTGTATAACGAGCTACTATTAAAAGAGGGACTCCAGCTCTCACTGCAAAGAGAAAATAAACAACCACTCTCTCCAAGCTGGTCATTTCCATCAGCTGAAGACTTAACAAACAGCTTCTGAATAGAAAAGCAGTGAGCTCGGTATACTCGGGTGTTGTGACCATCCGTGTTCAAGTCAACACTTCATTATGTTACAAAACATCTGAAGATATCAGATCCAGTTCCATCACGTGTGGTGGGGTGACCCTGGCTGGACGCTGGGTGCCCCCAAAGCTGCTCTGTCACTGCCCTCCTCAGCTGGACAAGGGGGAGAAAATATATCAAAAGGCTCGTGGGTTGAGAGATCCCTCGCCAGTTACTGTCACAGGCAACACCGACTTGACTTGGGGAAATCAGTTTATTTTATTACCAATCAAATCAGAGTAGGGTAATGAGAAAATAAAATCAAATCTTAAGAACCCCTTCCCCCCACCCCTCCCTTCTTCCCGGGCTCAACTTCACTCCCGATTTCCAAGTGACCCCAGCTGACCCCAGCGATATCCCACACCGTAGGACGTCATGCTCAGCGTATAAAGTCAGGGAAAAGCTGGCTAGGGGTCCACCGCTCAGGAACGGGCTGGGCACCGGTCAGCGGGTGGTGAATGATTGCACTGTGCCTCACTTGGCTTGAATATTCTTTTATCATTAGTATTACTTTCCCTTTCTTTTCTGTCCTATTAAATTCTCTTTATCTCAACCCACAAGTTTTACCTTTTCTTTCTGATTCTCTCCCCCATCCCACTGGCGGGGAGTGAGCGCGCGGCTGGGTGGTGTTTAGCTGCTGCCGGGTTAAACCACGACAGTCTATCTGTATACCAGAGATTCTTACAGCTATTGAGATGAAAGACTAAGCTACCAGCATTTCCCACGCCCTTACTATGTACTTCTGGAATTATCTATAAGTTACTGTGAACAGTCCGAACCCAACTGTATCCTATTTACAGTTCTGATGGCAGAAACACACAATGCAGTTGATCTTCCTGTTGTTAATGAATGATGATTATAATGACAGTAGCAATAGATGATAATTACAATGACAACATCATACTTTCAAAAAACTATAGAAAGGTATTTTCTGTGCAATTAGCATTCAAAATTTTAAGTGACATAGCAGAAAAATAAGTGTCTTTTAGCTGGCTGGTTTGTATTAGAGTTCCTTAAATAATACACAGCTCAAGATCCATCAGCAGGAGTCCCAGAGTCTTCTGAAGTGCAAGGAGCATGAGAGTGCTTAGGGCCTCAATATAGAGAAACATAGCCCAAAAAGGAGGAAAACTACTGCAAGTTGCAAGCATTTCCTAACAAATCAGTGAAACTGGTTCATTTAAACTTAAAAATGTCCAGATGATATTTTGAATACTAAACCAGATGTTAACAGTTAAATAAAAGCAGCTACCTGAAAGTGATTAACAGACAAAATTATGTGGTAATATAATAAATAATATATTTCTAGGTCAAGATGCAAAATACACAGCAAGGGGTAATATCTTTTAGTAGACCAGCTGTTATGATTGGGAGCAAAAGACGTGGTTTGGGGCACAAGAGCCTCTGCCTAAAGCGTGCCTGTATTCCTGAAGCCATTGCTATTTTTTGAAATTCTTCCAGTGAAAGATATCACTGCTTTCTATGAAAAATTTGCTTCACTTCTATCGATAGATGATCACAGCTACAACAGTACTACTAGATTAAAATAAGCGAGTGACCAAGCAGCCCTCTCTTGGTAAAGAGTCAAAGCTAAGCATTCAACACAAAGTACAAGCCTGCTTTTTAAATGCATACAATAAAGCAAAGAAACAAGCCAACCTATTCTGCAGCCATTTAAAATCTTTCCTCACAGGTCCTTCTGAGCTGTTAACTGCAGAATGCCTCACACAGTTGCCTCCAAGCTAAGAATGAACACAGAGTTTTCGGCAGACCTAGGTCTCATGAAATCTCATGCAACTCACTCAGAATGGACACATTGAAAAATAAAACTGAAAACAAAATCTAAGGAAAAATCACGCAAGACCATTTTTGCTTTAAGTCACTACAAATAGAAGGAAGGCAGAACAGCGAGTAAAGATCCTTAGTGATAGCTATGCAACATCCCTTTTGTCTCTTAACTATAGCTTCAGTAATAATTACACTGTTAATTTTCTCGGAGATATGTCTCCTCTTAGAAAATTGCATTTATTTAAGAACAATCAAAAATAATAGAAATAGCATCTGGCTCTCTTGCTTTGATCTCTTTTGGTTTCCACGTGACTGATTAACTTCTGCTGTACATTAAAAAGAACAGACACAAGGGACATCATCACTTGAACAAACTACTGCCATTATGATGGTGATATTTTTCAGGCAAACACACTTCAGCTACTTCTAATGATTATGCCCTAATAATCTATCTTGGCAAAAAAATAACAGAAGTCTTCATTTCTAAGAATTTCAGTAATAATCAATGAACAGTGCTTCAGCTTGCCAGAAGCTTATTCACACTGAGAATATCCAGTGAGAAACCCATTAGATAAAACCAACAAGTTTTATTTCAGAAATGCTCAGATAGTAACACTAAGGCTTTTATAAATACATATTTTATCACTGCTCGTGCTAGAGTGGCCTCTAGAATTTTATCTGAGATCAGGACTCTTATGTTAGGCAGCATACGAACTCATAGATATGGCATAAAAAAGGTCTAAAAGTAGAAATTCAGCACAGAAAGACAATGGGTCTAATACAAGAAACTATTTTTCAGTTCAGTGATTATGGTACGGGACAATCAGGATGAAAAGAAAATTTCTTCAAAGCTGTTGTCAAGAAATACAGTTAGAAGCTGTGACTGCAAGCTACGGAGCTAAGCGTGAACACCACGAACAGGACAGAGTGGTTCATATAGATATATTTTAAAGAGGACTAATTCCAAAGCAAAAGCCATTGATGCCAGAGGAATAAAGGAATGATATAGGAAAGAAGCTGAGGTGATGCATTTTCACAAATATTCCTGGATTGGATTTATTTATTTTATTCAATGGTTGTTGTATACTGCACGTAACTCCTGCATTCGTTTGGGCAGCCCTACCATCTTACCTGCCTCCCTCCCGCTCCTATATTCACAACATCCTCAGGAAGCCAATACTTTCCTACTTCTCCCACTTTTCATGCAGAGAAACTATGAAAAAAAGAGAAAGCCCAGCTCCGTTGAAATCAAGTATCAGAGTAAAAACCAGTATCACTGACTTAAACGGAACGAGGGCTCCACCCAAGCGAGTTGTTCAAGGTACACAAACTCTGTGCTGTAGCCAAGAACTGAGTGTCACTTGCAGAGTACCCAGCGCACACATTAGTAACTGAGCTTATCTTCTTTTTCATAGCTAAGGGCTCCCCTAAAAAGCTTTCTGGTAATACCTCCAGCTTAGAAGGCTGAATGGGAAAAAAAAAAAAAAAAAAAAAGGTTACTTTGATTGAGAAGAAAAACAAACAAACAAAACCCAGCAATAACCTGCACTCTAGCTCTGCTGACTCTGCATACCCTACTGTCCTCATTTCTCTTGTTAAGAGTCTGCTTCCCTCCCGAAATTGCTGAGGGTTACAAATGATAAAGCAGTTTAGTAAAAGTAATTTCTTTTACTGGAGCTGGAGGAGTGGGTACTGTATTTTCTTCGCTTTTCCAATGTAGCTAATTGATAGCCCACTTCATAAAAGCAAGGTAAAAGCACGGTATGAAATAATTGTATAAGGTGACAAAAATAATTAATATGTGCACATTCAGAATTCTGAGTAATGGCTCTCTGAATCACTGTTTGTTGTTTGAACTTCAAACAATCTTAAAAATTACTAACTTCCAGAACACCGAACCCTGACGGTGCTAAGCCTGCACATCAGTATGGCACCAGATAATGTGGACTTAATCTAAAAATTTCCACTTTACCTCTGTGGGGTTTGCATTAAGGGCTGCATGCCCTTAGGCAATAGTAAACCCAATACCATCGGGAAGTTCAGCTCTGTAGAAAGGCGACAGGATCTGCACAAACCGAGACTTCTATAGAGCCAGAGTCTCTTCAGTTATTCTCTTTCTCACAAACCCAAATACTTTTGAAATCCCAAGCATGCACAAATAAGGCAGTTTTAGAGAGATCCTTCCCACATGATTTATTGATTTATTTGGTTATGGTTATGATTTATTAATCGGATTTAAGGCCAGAAGGAACCTGTCTGATCATCTAGTCTGACCTCCTGCAGTACAAAGTCTGCAGAATTTCATCAAGTGGGCAGCACTTCTGGTTAAAACATAGCATGTGCCTTGCTACTGGGCTTACGCATGGAAGGAAACGAAGTCAAGATGCATAGTGATAGAAAAGATCAGTGTTGTTATTCATGGACAACATTTCTTTATCCTTATACACACATACAGGAGAAAAAGAAATGACAGGTTGAGCGTTCTAGTGCATTAATCCTTATTTTGTAATCGATTAACTTCTGATATAAGAGCTGCACTGGGGAACAGTCTCTGGAAAAGCAATAAAGTGTTTCATAAACTGTTACATAACATTGCAGAATAGGATATTGTAAATAATTAATCCAAATGAGAGAATGTTTTAGCAGGGATTAAACATAAAAAGGATAATGATTGAACTCTATCTTTTTGGGGGGAAAAAAAATCCAAAGCTATCAACAGCGACTGCAGCATCTCAGAATTTTTGTAGGGCTTTTACTGGTTTAGAAGTTTTAAAGATAAAGTGCATTGTCTCTTAAAGGTTTTTTCTAACCTAAATGATTCTATGATTCTAATATATAAAAAAGAAATTAGGAATAGTTTCGTAATTGCTGCCCAGCACCTCTTTTAAAAGGACAATTCATGATGGTATTTCAAGCCCAGTAATTTTCACTCTCAGCTTTAGAGATACATACCTATATATCTGTCCCTCAAAATGAATGTTTCAATAAAAATTATCACTTTGTCTCAAGCAAAATTTTATTACAGTTCAGATTAAAACCAAGAACATCTCTGCTATCTTACTGCAACACAATAAGATGGAGCATAATGGAGATGCTCAAATACATTTTAAAACTTAATAAGGTTCTACCTGGCTAAATCAAGTCATTGCATAAGCCACCACTTTGCCTTCATCGAAATTCAGTTGTCATCCACCATCACAAAGCAGTTTTATTTTCCTAAGCCTTCAACAACTACTAATAATGAAAGTCATCCCTGTAAACAAAGAGTGAGAACTTCCTCACAAGACTTTTTTCAGAGCTAATTTTGTTTAGAATCCTTTATTGCATAACTCATAAAACTTCTACTGGCTGAGCAGATCGCGTAGGACGTGGCTTTGGAGAGCCACCAGCCAAACCCACCTCTGGCCAAAGCCATTCAGTTACTGTCAGCATGCTACCCGAGCAGGGAACCTGGCTGGCACTTCTGCTTAGCTTGACATACAAGCTTTCCCTAAATGACCAGCTTCGCTATCGTAAGAACACCTGCAGGCAGAGCTTTTTCCACGCAGTATCATTACTGTGGAAGTGATGTTCTCACCTTACATTCAGACCCACTCAACCAGTACTTCTGCATTTCTGGGGTGGGGAAAGGGGGAGATAGGTACTTAAGCTGCAGACCAATGTAGGCAATGTGTTGCTGCTTTGTATTTACTCAGGCCGTAACACAAACAGCATAGGCAAAATGTTTGCCAGCTGTGAAGTCACCAAAGCTTTAGAGCAGGGATGTTTAAAGGGGTCTGAGGAACATCAATGATGCCATCCCTACCACAATTAAAAACCTGAAAACTCAGTTACTGCAAAGGTTCTGCAGTCAAAATGTACAGTGGAAAGCAAGTAGAGGTTTTGGAAGTTTTCATCTATTGCACACTGGCTGCTAGGGAAATCTTCCTGGTTTGGGGCAGGGGGAAAAACCCATCTTCTATTCTAAAATCCTACGTTAAACATTTATTTTTAATAACAACAAGGATTGGGTTCCATGCTTCCTCACAAAACCATAAGCCTTTCTAGTTCTTTCAAACATCAGTTAAAAGTCGTCTCTCATTTTCAAAGCTTTTTTTCCACTGACATAATGAGTTGATCCCAAATTGTTCTTTCCACTTTTACAGAATCTTCAGGAATTTTTCCCTCTGACCCAGAAGCCTTCTCTGCACCTTCTTCCTTTCCAAACTGCTTGCTTGTACCTCTGCTTCACTGACTCCGTAATTACCACTCTTATCTGAAAATAACTCTTCTCTTTCCTAATATTTTTCTTAGCTCTGTTAGCTAGAAGAGTGCTTCACTGACCATTATGCACAATTCTCCTCCCTGCTGTATTCAACTCTAATATGTTCTGGAATCCAGCATGTAAAAAAATGCTGTGAAGAACTGTGTATGCTGTGCATACACAAACGGGATGTGTGCGGTATGGGGTTTACTGACGGGAGAACAAGATTACAGGGGAATCACTGATAGTTACAGGGAAGCATCAGGGCACTTAAGACCACAAGTCTCCATCGGACCTCAGTAGGATTTGTATTTCTAACACCCTTTGGCGGAGTTTTGTTTTGTTTTAAACACTACGACTAGTAATAAACAACCAGCACTTGATTATACTATAGACTTACACAAAATTCATCAGTAAGGTTCAGCACCTTGAAGCCAAATAGTGTTACAAGAAAATATTCACCATAGAAACTCGGGAAATTTACACTTACAAAATAAATAGAAAGAACTGAAGCTTCTGAATATACTGAAATTCCTATTTAAAGACAACAGCAAAATATTCTCTCTGAACATATAGCAACACTGTCTTCCTGTCTTCCCTTTTATCTTCCTTTCATAATGTAGTTGTAGTCTTACTTTTACACAAAGGTAATTCTGGTTTGCAGTTTTGGTGGTTTGGGGTTTTTTTGTAAACTGCTTAAAGCAGCTTTAAGACACAAACTAATCATGAGTGGCACTTTGGGTTTTTTTAAAAAAAAAACATAAAGCAGAATTTCATAACTGTTTTTGTACACACAGGGAACACTCTTAGAAACTACCTACAAGGATATATACATTTCAATAATACTATCTCTTCTAAACATACAAGACTGTCTTGGAATCTATAGAGTCTCCTAACAAACAGTTCAGGTATCTCTTACTGTACCTATCTCTAGCCTTGTTGACGTTATCCTAAAAAATTCCAGTGGCTTTTATTCATTTTCAGCTAAGACTCAAGTGTAATGCTTTCACATAACACAAATTTTTTCTTTTCAAAGCCAGCTGTGGGAAACATTAACCCCTATTGCACCTAGGTGTCTATCTGGAGAGTGCTAGATTTCATGGATTTGGCAGTCGTGCATATACACAAGGGCATATTAGCTCTGTAATACATTTTATGTGCATGAAAGCATAAATACATATGGGGACACATTTTTTCATCTGTTTCTTTCTGTTAATGAAGGTTGTGATTCCACGAGACGAAGGAAGAAAATTCTCACTGTAACGGTAGTGAAGATGCAGACCAGTGGTTGAAGTGATGCTGAAGAAAAATTGGCTGCTTGTCCCTATTTTGCATGGTACTAAATATTGCATCAGCATGCACCACTCAAAGGACTCAAAATTTCACTTCTGAAATAAAGAAGTACAAGAGCTCATAACCTCTGCTGCTTTGGAAGCTTTCCCGCTATGAGAAGGCTGACAGTGAGGCTACCTGGAGTTCAGACTCATCAGTGAGGTGAGTAAGCACCACCATCTCATACCATTAAGCACATCATGGGGCACTCCTCTTCAAGAGAAGGAGGCAACTAGCATTATTTTATAGTAAAAATCCTCCTCCTCCTCCTCCTAATCCCTAATTGAAGATGAATAACCGAGGAGGAACACATGTAACAACATATTTCACAATAAAGTTTTGGAGATGCTCTACTTTCCCTGTTAAGGTTTTGGATTCCACACACCAAACGTTGTTTTACCAAGGGCTAAGAGTTCTTCATGGTCTCTCTCATCCTCTTGCTCAGGACAGGAATTCGCTCAGTCAAAATTGCTTTGCATTTCCAGCAACGCGGAGAACCACACAGATAGTGCGAATCATTACTTAGCCTACTAACAAATGCAGCCGATAACAGAATGAGACACTGAACGGGAGACTGACAAACTACATTTTTTTTTCCAGTGCCAAGTCATGCTCCAAAGCAGACCGGAGCTGGTGCAGACACGCGCCTTCCGACTCAAGATCTTTTTTGTCGATTTTTTTTCAATTTGTCAATGCCATGCATTATTGCCATGCACTAATTTTGCAGGTCCGCGCTTAAAACCGTGTTCCTGTCAGCTCAGTGTTTTCCATTCCAAGCACAGTCATTACTCTTATTTTATATTCCACGGGCTGCATACAGTTATATCTCTACAAGGTATTTTATCCATGGCAGCTAATGATGCTGCCTCTTCACTCAGCTCCAAATATAGTGTGGAGTTGCAGTCTAAATCATTACAATATTATCAAACATGTCAAAGTTAAAAATGCATTTATACTTCCCAAATCAATTGCAACTGAAAATTATAATAATTTGGCAGCAAATACAATTGTTTTGATAATGTAATCTAGAAATACCCATACTTACTAGCCCTGAACAAAATTTTTCAAAGCACGTTTTGTCCATTTGCCCATCCCCCATTTTGCACTCTAGTATTCGGTCAGACTGTTGTGAGACATCTGGAAAAATTATCTGCAATCTCTCTATTGCCATAATACAGATAATCCACCGGTTCTCTGCACGAACTGCGGAAACAAAAGCAAGCACCTTTCCAAGCTGCACACCAGTGCGCGTTTTTGCCATCTCAAGCAAATGCATGCTTGCTCAGGCTGTCAGTGGAGTTGCAGCGAGCGATATTTCCAAGTGCCATTTGATGGAGAGCCTGATCCTGGTTGGTTACAGTAAAATATAATCTGAAAGAGAGGTTTGGAACTGTGGCATATTTTTAACTTCCTGACATGATATGCAACGTAGTCTGATATTGAGGAATTTTCCTCTCGCCAAAGTGATGAAGCAGACAAGGCAACACAAATGCTACTCCACGCTTTGCTCAGTGGGAGGTAATGCAAAATCATTGCGGGAGCAAACATTGTATTAACGGTGCGGTGCTCCTTTTCCCTTCCCTCCCCCATCTCGGTTTCAGAGTTGGAAGGTGATAACATCCAGGACAGGCTACATTCTTCCTCAAGCAAAAGGAACGAAGAGAAATCGTTTGGTAAGTGATCACTAGGAAAACAGAATTTACTGAAAATGCACTGGGCTGATGGTAAATAACTGACTTTGGTATTTACGCCAGGGATATCACCTGTTATATCGACATGGGACCAAATTCATCTCTCAATTTTACTGATGTCACCGAGGGTCCTCTGAATTTACAGCTGGTGTTTCTCTAGCTCTATAGTGATGATATCAACATCTCGGGTCACTGATGCTGCGCTTACTATAACGCACTTACTAAGTATGGGTATATTTAGCATCAAACTGAGAAACAACCAAAAGCACTCTCTACTCACTGACATGGGGAACCCAGGAAATTAATTTCCCCGATTAGAATAGCTGCAAGTTTAAAGCTTCTGTTTCTTTGAATACACTCGATAAAATAATGTTACAAAGGATATACACATTTTAATTACTCAAGAACGTATAAATTAAGTATTGCAAAAATAGATTATGCAGGCATGGGAACTTAACTACTCAAGATATCTCCAAAGGTTTTAATTTGTGGTATTTCTTCATTTTCAGACAAAAATTTCTCACCACATACCGGTATGTCTATATCTAACACAGATTGTCTTTGACTCTAAAGACTGTATTATAGAAAAAACACAGATTAAAAGTAAACATTGCGAAGCATAGGGAGCTCCAGATTTCACAGCAAAATAATTTTTATTTTTATAAATGTTGTTGGTGGACTGAAATCCGTTAACGAGCAAGCCCAAACTCAAAC
>NW_009260358.1:401505-406505 GCF_000687185.1 Egretta garzetta | reverse complement strand
TACATTAACAGCAAGCCAAAGGAAGAGCTGTGTACAAAACAAAAGCTGTGGACAGATGTGGAAAAGTAGAGGACCCTAACTGCTGGAAGCACATTAACATCAATGTTAGCCATACCCTCTTCCTCCACTCCATTGTCCTATAGAGAAGGAGAACCAGAACCTGCAAACTCGCTCTGTAATACCCCTATAGCCTATGCTAGCATCACACCTGGGCATTTCCATGTTTTTGCCTTTTATAACATGAGGGAAGCAAATACCGGTTTAGAGGTACAGAAGTGAGGACAAAGATTACTTGTGCCCTACTGCAGCTGCAAATGCTCTCCAGGCACTGGGGTGTGCCTCCACTTAAAGTGCACGTACCTGCCTCAGATGGAAGCTGTGGGATTCCCCGCAGGGATGTCACGGTCAGGACCTGAAGGAACGTTTCAGGTTGCATCAGAAGGCAAGCCTAGAAGGCAACCCCCCCAAAATTTAGTGACTTTCTTATTTCACAAACAGGTCACCAGTAAAAGACACTGAAGCTAGAGGGGTTTTGCACGTGGGAGTAGTGCCCCTAACCAGTATCATTCCAGCGTGAATCTGCAGTTTGCCAGGCCACTTGCTACGCACAATTTCAGTGTCACAGTCATTTGACAGACATCTATTAATATCTACGTATTATTATGTACGTAATATCTGTTATGTTATGTAGGCTCTTGAGTGCTCCTCGCTGGGCCCAATTTCTTGTGGACAATGAAGTTATATACAAAAGGGATGCCTGAGCCAGAACTTTGTCAGCAATAAAGCTGAGAAACTCTCTTCTCGAAAGGACAGGGATTTCTGTACTCCTTTGAGTTCAAGACCAAAATGAATACCTATTTCTTAACTTTACTGTCCCTCATCAGCAGTATCTTAGGCACAAATTCAAAGGAAAAAAAAGACCCCACCCCAAACTTGCACTATCTGTTCTGTCATGAGGTATTACTTCATGCTATGCTACACAACCATACCTTGTCCATCGTGGGGGGACAAATTCAGATCCTCTTTCACGTATGAGAGATGAATCGGCCTGTGCAAAGGACACAGTGAGATGTCCCAGAGTGAGGCTTATGAAATTAGGGATGAAGGAAATGCATTCTCTGACATTTCAGATGAGGCTTCAGAAGTATTTCCTGGAACCAAGGAACAAGGCTCTGCCTCTCCCACAAATCAGTGGCTAGAGCTTTCACCTGGAACACAGGGGACTGGGACACCAGCCACACACCTGGTAAATAATCAAGGATTTCTACAAATTAGGAAGACTCCTAAATAAAAGAACAGAAGGTAACTGTCCCAGTGTCAGTACCCTGAGCAATGGTGTGTTGGCCAACGGTGTGAGAGACCAGCAGAGCAAGTTTTCCTATTTTGTGCTAATTCTCCTGCCGTTGGTGACCACACTTAGAAATGGGTTGTCTTAAATACTCGATCCTGTAAGGCTCTGGTAAGGCCCCACCTCCCCCATGTCCCTGCTATTAAGGAGAGATTCAGAGGTGCCCCTAATCCTGTCCCCTCCTTCCCAAATGAGGAGCTGCAGAAGACCTAGACTGCCCTTCCAGCTCCTCCCAGAAAAAACCCCAGGGTGATGTGCTGATGGCGTCCTGCTCCCTTTTCACTTGCCGGCAGAGCGTCCCTACTGAAGTGGGGAGAGCAGGGTGTGCTCTGCGCAGCACCCTTCACTGCCTAGCCGTCCTTACGAGAGCAGGTCTCTTCCTAAATACAATCCAGATGAACTTGATGTTTCAAGAAAACAGAAAAACCCACAGCCAAAAAACTTGCACCACTGCAGACACATCATATCCCCCATTCCACACACGCCAGTCTCTCAACAGCACTTTTTTTTTTAAATAATCCTGTCAAAACAGAACAGTAGAAAGGGCTATACACAAATTATTTCTTGTCCACCATGTATTTCGAGGGTAGCGTTTTCACTTAAACAAATGTTTAACAGCCTTATACAGGCATTTAACAGGTACACCACAAACCGTCCGACAGCACAACTACCATTTCACCTTCGGTCCGGTTTGGGGAAGGTACAGGTAAGAGAAAGTACTGCCAGATTTCTGCAGCAGTGCTCTGCTTTAACGGAAAAGCTTACTTATTTACTAGATACCAGCTGCTTTGGATAGTCCAGGAAGACAAAGCTTCCAAAAGAAAAATAATCTTCTATCATGAGGTATTTGAACCCCAGAGTGGAAGACTTGAGGACAGCAGTAGGATAAAACTCTTGACAGCAGAAACTACAAAAGCTTCAGGGTTCCTCTGGAACCCTTTTAGAAACACAGTAGGCAAACTAAAAGGTTTTGTACTCCAACTGGGAGTATATTTCTTAAACACTCAGTAATTTTGCCTTCCTCCTGATTTCAGACACAGACATTCTGCAGAAGGGATAAACCCTGCAGCGCACCTATTTTATTTCAGCCCATTAGCGCTTATTAATCTTCCCCTGTGAATGACCCTCCATACACCACCACAAGGCTGACCGACAGAAGATCCAGAGGAGTAAGGTGCTGTGAGATGAACTCATCAGGCAAACAGAACAGAGCTTTGATTTCTAAATAAATGGGAACTCTGATGGCAAAATAAGTCACTTCCAACTTTATTGGTGGGAGGAAAGAAAAAATCTGGTTCCATGAGGTTTTCTGCATGTTCTGGTTTTGATTTTGATACTCATCTTGATGCCCGACCCCTGCTTCCTGTAAATCAGCAGCAGTTACTATTATTTCAGCACCGTGCCCTGGTGTCTATATGGCCACCAACGGGGCCATAAAGCTCCAGCTGTAGCAGCTGGAAGGACCAAGGCTTAAAACCCATGAAGCTACCGGTTGACAAGCACGGGATTAATATGCACAGAACCTAACAAAATCAACAGTCAGCATCTGGCAAGACTTAAAACACCATTTGCCAAGAGGGACATCTAGATGATTAGTGTCTGGAGAACACAACCTGTATATAGGTAATAATTCATAAATCTTAGTTTCAGAATTCTATATCCCAGCTCTCATCCTTCAAGCACTTGCTATTAAAGCTCCTCAGACACGTAAGCATTTACTGACTTTGTGCGCTGGAACGCAAACTGACATGAACTTACACATAGCTGTTAAACACCCAGTCCCTTGCTGCACTGCGTACGGGCCTCCTGGGCAGCAGAGGAGGAAAAGGGAATAGATTTAGACAAGATTAGAGCAGCTACCTGCAAATTTATGCACAGAGAAGCTATTTTAATTCTGATACAGATTTGGAAAGCTTAGTGGCAGCTTTTAGGTACTGTGGTCAGTAAAGAGAATAGCTGATACCCATCGCCCCTGCCAAAGTACTCTCGAGACAGGCGGTGCTAAGGAAGGGAAAGCGACCGTGTCTCCCTTCAGCTAGCAGAAGGTAGAAGAATATTCCATGTATCATATACCTCCTAGGAACACACGGCACGTAAAGAAGCCCTGAAAAAAGACCGTACTCAAAACATGTTAGAAGTCTCCAAAAACATCCTCTTCCTTAGCACGCGTGGCACTTCCAAACTCTGGCTTTCTCTTCTGCATCCAACATAACGTGCCCACAGCGACGTCCCAGCTGGGACACATCCACCTCTCTGTTAGTTCTGCTAGGGAAGCGCAAGGAACTGGGGGAAGAAACCAAGTCTGGATTGTCTCATAGAGTAAAAATATATACAGCGTATTTTACAGGAATTGTGGCATTTCATCTTCAAACACTGTATCATAAATTGTTCCATCTAATAAAAAAAGGAAATATTCCACCTCTAGGCTCAGACGAGAGTCTTGTCCAACCAATACTGCAAATCCCTCCAGCCCACCGCAGCTCCTGCCAGGCCTTCCCACTTACAGAGAAGTTTCCTTTCTCCTCAGTAAAGACGAAATCCCTCTCCCTTAAGCAAGCAGAGGCCTCCTGAGATCTCCCTTTCTGGCTTTTCCTTAAAGGGCTGTCACAGGAGAAGGACGAGGTACCAGTTATTAACCCGCTCCCAACCCACGTGGAAGTTTTCACATTCCATGATGTCTGGCCTTTTTCTCTAAAAATGAGAACTCTCACAACAGGAAGAACCCCTAAGCATAAATCTATACAATCCCCTTTGCCAGTAGAGCTACCGGTCCTTCTAAACAGGGACTGCAGGAAACGGGAAATAAGAAGAAATAAACTCAAACTCCCTTTCAGGACAGTTTTCTCTGGAGGGCCACTAAGAGCTGGATCTAGCAAAAGGCTCTGTCCAGGTGGGAGAATCAAACCTCATGGAATTAATTACAGGGGAGGAGTCCCTGTCTCTTACTCTATTGGTTTAGATGACAGGAAAAATTAAACACGAGTCATGCCCTGGCGGAGTCATTAGCTTGCACAGCTCTGCCCCCCATTGTTGACAGAAAAGGGACAAAGGAAGCCATCTTAAAACCAAATCCTCTTCTAGGTATGAAGAAGCCCTAGTCACCTGCCAGGCCCATACATCTCTACAGACTTGTTTTACTCCCCTGCAAAACAAACATCCAGCTCTTTCCCACTCGCTAGATCCCCTTTCCATATGTGAGAAGGCCTTACAGGCTGCCCGGGGCCTTCTGCTCCGCAGGGGATGGATTTGACTCCTTCGTCAAAAGTTCCTTCTGTTTCCATCTCATGGAAGACAGGTACAAGAGTACAAGTGCCGCAAACCCAACACAGTGCCTTAACCAAAACCTTTCTTCCATCCTCTTTGAAAGGCAGCCGATCATTTTCTTGTAGTGTTATTTGGATGACAGGGAAGGAACGAGACAGGAGACGACCTGCAAACATTACCTCTAAGGACGTTAAAACGGGCACTTGGAATTTTAGTGACAAAACCAATTCAAGCTCAAACCGAAATGATGACGAATTCAAAGGAACACGGTGCTCGCAGGAACCATTCGGCAGAACATTCTACCTCGCTCTGCACGGGCCAGCAGAACGCCAAGCTGCTCTGCCCACCACCGGCTCTCAGACCAAACTGCTCACGCGGGGGCTTGCAC
>NW_009260358.1:390448-400317 GCF_000687185.1 Egretta garzetta | reverse complement strand
GTGTGGGGGAGGGATGGGGGGCCGTAGCTGCTGCAGGGCACTCTTTTGGGAGGGCCTGCCTGGAGAAGCGTGGCCGTAAGCAAACAGCAGATCAACCCTGTTAGGTTCGTATATCCCCAAAAGGTTCGTGCCCCTTTCAAACCCCCGAGTCGCCGCCTGCACTGAGTTGCTAAATCTTACTGACACTTTATGCTTAGCCTTGTTCAACGCTGATTTCTTTAAGGTCGCTATGCCCTAAAAGCTATGAAGCAAATGGAGCCACAAGTAAAACAAGCACTTCAGAACCTACCAAAACCTGTAAGTTTTTGTTTTATCAGTAGCGTCTTTTTTTGTAAAAGTTTACGTGGTGAAATAACTACAGGCTGTTCTCTCTGTGCAGCCTTGCTGCGTTTTCTTCTTAGGCCAAACGCAATTTTGTCAGTAATAACAGAATTAACCTCAGCACTTCTGGTGGCGGTTGACTAATGGAGAACTTGTTTTGGCACGCTGAAGTACTCGTTCAAATAACGATGCTCTCCTTCAGCTGAATTTCTTATTACAAGTGCAAAACAAGCTTTGCCATGTTCTTACAGACTAAAAGCTCGGCAGCCACTAAAGCAGTTGTTTTGACCCATAAAGCTAAACTTAAAATCAGCGATTTTTTAGAGTAACACGTCTTCTCTTTCAGGCCTTCAGTGGTTATTACAGAGGTGGATTTGAACCCAAAATGACTAAACGAGAAGCAGCCTTAATACTCGGAGTGAGGTAAAAGGAAATTTATTAGAAATGAAAGGTAAAAAGGAGGCTACGGTGTTACCTGGTTTGAAAAGGGCGTCGTTCTCGCTGCGTGAGGCTGTCCTGTGCCCGGCTTCCCCTGGGAGTGGCGCTGCCAAGTCAGGAAATAGGGAGCTGCCTTTCAGGATTTTCCGTACTTATTTGGGGCTCTGCACTTGCGTGTTAGCTCGCCGGAAGCTAACTCTAGCTGGGCTTCGTACGCCTGCAAATCCCTAGCACGTTTGAAAGCCGCGTAGGGGTCCAGGTAGCTTCACCCTTTGCGAGAAGCTTTGGGGTTTTACTCGGTGCGGGGAGCGTGGTTGTGCTGTTTGCTTGGGGTTCCTGTCACTGCTGCTGAACTTCAGGCAGATGCGGTGTGACGGGGCTGCAAACCCTGGTCTTCCACCTGGAGTAAATTCCTCACTTCTAGAACACCTTAGATACGAGCATGGTAACTATCCCTGCCAAGACTGAGAGACCAAAGACACACCTGTGTCTGGTGAGGTGCAGAATGGGAACCATTTCTGTTTGAAGGCAATTGCCAGCTGTGAAGTCTGTATGCAAACGGTTGGTTGGTTAGTTTGGCTTTCTGAAACAAATGGAGAGCAAATTTTATTTTTTTCCTCCAGCTCTTAGGAAGTTGTCCCAGTAAAAATGTTGCAGCCTGGTTCTGTTTGTTCTCAAGCGTATGAGTGTCCCCCACCGTACCAGGCTGCTGTAGCTTGTTGTCTTCAGCATGCGGTGTTTTGGAAAAGCCTTAGAAACCAGGACTTACATGCTACTCATCAGTAGTAGGAAAAGAAAAACGTATGTCTAAGCTAGAGCTTATGGATAAGACAGTGCCTGCTTGTTCTAAGATATCTTTTAAAGATCTGGGCGATTTTATGAGGTTCCCTTAAGTCAGTTTTTCTCTCTCTCTCTCTCTTTTAAAGCCCTACAGCCAACAGAAGTAAAATTCGAGAAGCCCACAGACGGATCATGCTGCTCAATCATCCAGATAAAGGTTAAGTAAATTAAGTCACATGGATTAATACATGTTTTTAACACAGATTAATAGAACTGCGTAGGGCAGAAGTGACTGACAGATGACTACTTCAGCTACTAAAAGAAGCCAGAAAACTCTTGAGTGAAAACAGCTTTTAGGGTGCCTTATGGTTTTGAAGCCTGGTTTTGTGTTTGAACGCTCTAAAGCACGCAGGCAGATTCAGCAGGCCAGCCCGTTACTTGCTCTCTCTTCTGCGCAGGTCAGATTAAAATTTGATTTGTTAAAATGAGACTTAAATTCACCTTAATTTTAGATGAAAGACCAAAGTGTATTTGCGTGCGTTATGCACCGTGTGAGTTGGGGTTCATTTGAACGCCTCGGGAATGCAGCACAGATGTCAGGTTGTGAGCCTTCTGCGGCTGCTGAAGACACTGAACTGAAACATTTCTGTTTGGGGTCCGTTTGGGGTCCTCTGACAGCTCAGGACGTGGCTATGCTTGAAGTTAATATTAATAACCCAAGGCAGCTCTAAATACCGTTTCCTTCAGTGCAGCAGAATCATGCGTCAGTGCTTGGCATTTAATTTCTTAATCCTCACTTAAAATGGCTTCCTGTAATGCGGCTGTTGAACGTCATCACTTTACTTTTATGCACCAAACCCCCAAATAATCTTTGGGACGTGGGTTTCGTAGAGTATCTAGCAGAAGTTAACTTCAAAATTAACTTTATTGAATATATGCAGAACGTAAAAGACTGCTTGGAGCGTTTCCCATGTTTTACATGGCCTAAATAAATTAAGCTTCAAATAGAGTAATTCCAGTACCAGTGAGCGGTGTACACGCTACTGGTGTTTGCACCTCTCAGTCAGTTCCAGCTCCAGTGCGTTGTGGATTCTGTCTCGGTGTCTTCCCAAGTCATTTGTGTGTCAGGTTTAAAAACTGCACGGGTCCATTGGCGCTGCAGCAGGTCCTGTGCTGGCCTGGCACGGGGGGGGAGGTTTCACTGCAGACTTGTTAACGCGTCTGTATTCACAACGCCCTTTATGCTGGCGTTCGTTAGTGACCGGTGCATTTATGGCTGATAAAACTGGAGAAAAATCCCACCAGCCAGTAACTGAAAGCAACCTAAGAGGGATGAGCTGCCTGCAGCTCTGGCTGCTGCGGTGCCCGTACGCGTGACCCTACCCCGCTTCAGCCGTCGTGCCCTTCGTTCTTTAACCTGCGGAGGTTCAGGCCGCACTCGCCAGTTCCCCCGTGTACTGTGGCATTATTAACAGCACAGATAAAAACCCCACTCTTTTCATCGGCCGTGACACGAGGTTATCTTTCTTCCAGGTGGCTCTCCATATGTAGCAGCCAAAATCAATGAAGCTAAAGATTTGCTGGAAGACCAAGCTAAAAAATGAATGCGAGAGAAAATCGGAGGCTTTGGCCAATGCAAATGATTATTTTTGATAAATGGCTTAAGGCAAGTTTTAATATCAGTCTTTGACTTAATATAAATGAAGCTGGAAATGTGAATCCAGGGAGGTCCTTCCCTCCCCGCTCACTTCTTAGTCTTTTTTTTTTTTTGGGCAAACATGTGAGGGAGCGAGGCTTAAAGCTTTTTTCATAGCTGTTCTTCATTATTAAGCAGCAAAATCTGCAGCTCAAATATTTTCAGTGTGAAAGGGTAATAACTTGGTTAGGCCAGTGCATGTTACCGGAACAGGTAGCCGTAGGCGCTGTTACCGAACTTGTGTGGAGCTAGCTCTGACGGTCACGCTGCTGTTCTTCGTATGCCAAAGTGAGCGCGGTGACCCCGTTTGGGGAGGGGGTGGAAGAAAATCAAGTGGATTAATTTGAGAGGAAGAATGGGGACAGAGGCGTGGTTGTCTTGGATTTAAGAAATAAAATATAGGAAACGACGGACTCTGTTGTCTTTGCCTAGAGACAAACAAGGTTGCTTGAGCTTCTGACGTGTTACTGGTGTGTCTGGGATGTCCCGGATTTTTTAGTACCTTTCAGTTTTTAATGCATTTTATAGCATTCGATACATTTGAGATGTGGGCTGTAAGTACTCTGGTTTTATGCGTTGTCTTACGCTACGAAGTTCGCGTTCATGAGGTGAGGTGTGAGTTAAAGCAATTAGGAAACAGGAACGCTCCTCGTAAGCTGCTGAAGATACCGGAGCTGGATGCGCCAGGCTGCAGCCCAGCAGGCGTCTTTGTAAGCGGCCGAGTCGGGGCCAGAGCGGTGTCGCACGCCAAGAACCTTTCTGCAACCACGGTACAAGCTGCTGTGCATCACGTGCCATAGGTCACGCGCATCCGTTGGGAAATAGAAGGGCGCTGGGGGCTCCCGCTTGTCCAGGACTAACGAGCCGCTTCTTGACAGCGTAAGTCACCTCGCGCGCTCGGCGTGAGCGCGGGCCGCGATGCAGCCGTGGGCTGGGTACAGGCCACGCAGGGGTGCCAGAGCAGCAGCACGGCAGAGTCCTGTGCCCTGGGGAGAGCCGATCCCACGGGTAACGTGCGTCCCACACACACCAGGTTTAGGGCCTGTACAGAGGGAGGCGTGAGCTTGCTTCGCCATGAAGTGGGGGGTGAAAACCCAGTTGGAACGCCACCAGGCAGCCCTTCAGGTAGGCATAGCTCAAGCCCTACGTGGAATGGTGCCCTACTTAAGGTTTTTCGTCTGCCAAGTAACACTTTTTTTTGGTCCTTGTTTAATTTTTCTCCACTCTTGAGATGCTTGTGCACACTCCAGTTGTAAGGATTTAACTGTTTGTTCTCCAGGAGGGAACACACCGTGAGTGTCAACTGCGGTCACATTACAGAGCAGCGTGGGGGCAGTGCTGCTGTAGCTGTTCGGGGGTCACAGGCAGTTCACAGCGCTTGTTCTTGTCCTTACTCCTGACGACATCAGGCCAGAGTGCCCGTCCCTCTCACGTCAGCACAACTCAGCACTGCCGGCTTGCTCCAGCCCCTCCTTGCTGCCCAGATGTTTCTCCACACCAGTGTTTTCTGCCTCGCTCTTCTTGCTCATGTGCCTGAAACCATGGCGCAGTGTCACGCTTCTGCCCTCGAACTACATCTGCATTAATTCCTAGATATGTTAGTCAGGTGAGCTCCAAGCTAAGTCTGGTTTTAGACTTGTTAACTGACGTTTTACATCATCACAGCAAAGAATGGAAGACTGGCACATCAGAAGACGCTTAGGGAGGAGTTGAAGGTTCAGGCTGCCTTGCAAGGGAGTTCAATGGTTAGTGCCAAAAACAGTCAACAGATGGAAGATCAAAGTTTATTTTCTTTTACTACCAGCATACAAAAAAAACATATTGCACATCAAACAACCAAAACAAAAATAAAAATACTCTACTAAGGACTAACATATGTAGTTTATACAGAATAAACTTTCTGGAAATTGATCTTTTCAGTAGTTCAGGTTATGTCTTAATGGACATGACTAATTCAGCTTAGTGTTAACTAAAGCTATGTTTGATTTTTAAATACTGTACAGTTTAATAAATAAACCAAACAAAGCCTCAATGTAGAACAGTCACTGCCAATGTCACCCAGTATCCCTGCAGATTATGAGAATTTAACAAATGTATTCCAGTGGTCTGCAGATTTTTCCTCTACATACAGCATTTAAAAAACATGTATTAAAACAGACCAGTTTCCAGACTAAACTAATGGAGAAATTACATTTCAGTGCAAAATATTTTAGACTGCATTTCTTTCTAGTATTCCTCAGGTGAAGAAGTGGTTGCATATTATTAAAAATGTAACAAAAGCAGCTAATGCTTTCATAAAGAGTATTATGTTAGGGATCCCCCTCACATCTTTGCCATATTTTGAAAACAAAATAACATTTCCTATAGCCAGCAATTTTGTTTATTTAAATGTTACATATACTATCTCAAGGCACATCTGATGATATATTTATAACACAGTAGGTGTCAAAGTATGTTTAACATGTGATTTCTTCAGGATCCCTCCCCTTTCTGTATTCCAAAATGGAGGAACTGAAAGTGCGGTGTCAAGACTGGCGATCCATATTCTATCTTTGGCAAGCTTATACAAGCACTATTTTAAATGTAATGTAGGAGAACTGTAAACTAGGAACTTCAGTTTATGAAACACCATTCAGCACTGCTTCTTCCTGGGTGTTCCCGTCCTCCTGAACGGTCACTTTCTTTTCCTCAGGACTGTGCTGTAGTTTAGAAGGCTCATCCCCAGGAGCTGTAGCAGGACCGTTCACTGCCTTTTCGGAAGGGCTGTTCTCATCAATCGCATCTTTCGCCTTGCAAAACCAAAACGGGGAGAACGTTAACGATGCGGTAAAACCCGCACACAGGGCACAACCCCCTTTCCCTCTGGCTCACACAGCTCCTGTGCAAGAGGAGCCGCCTCTCGCCTGGCTGTGCCAGCACCCCGTCGCCCCCCGACGCCCAGAACGTTCTGTTTCACAATTCCCATTCTTCCAAGCCAAGGCAGAAGTGAACTGAGGAGCGGAGTCTCCCACCCCTTTCAGTTGCTAGTCACACAGCAACAGCTCGCTCTTACTTTGCTGACCCCGGACGTAACTTGCGGCGGTACGCGCAACGGTACCTTGGAAGCCAAGGGATTGTGCCGTGGTCAGTTTTGGGGGGGGGTGTTCTGGTATGTAATGCCACTCCGATCCCTTAAGGGGCACGGATCTCAAATCTACAACCCTTGTACCGGTCTCTCTAAACCGGTTTGCACCAGTCACTAAACACACTGCCTTGTGCCCTCTATTTATAGAGCATTTTAAGGATCAGTCCTTCTCCAGACTCATCCACCGATAATTCTCACTCATGTAGCATTACATAATAAATGTAGCATTTAAAAAATGCGTAAAGACTTGATCTGAGCATTACGCTTGGTCCCTGCTGTCTGCAGCGACGGTCTAGGAGTCAAGGGCAGTTCTGTTTACTGTGGGCCGGTTTCGCTTTTAATAATTTATTCTTAAGCTCAAATGCGTTTGTAGTCAAATGCGGGCGATCCAAGTGAAGCGTTCCCTTTCTGTTTTGCTGCGAGGGAAGAGGAAAAGCACGCCATACGTTAAAGAAAAATAAAAATATCTTCTTACCGTTTCTTTCTTGGTTTTGGCTATTGTCTCCTTTGGAGGGTTTCTCTGTCTACTTTGAGATTCAGCTCGTGATATATAATCAGCTACTGTTACTGTTCGAGGAAAAGAAACCACAGTGATGCTCACAGCAGAAGCCCCGTTTCGCATTACGCTTCACACGTCTTTTCTGCACAAGTTCTAGCGTAACTGGGAGACATCTCACAAAAGGCCTTCACACTTGCAGGTATCAGCTACACAGCAAGGATCAATTCGTTTCCGTTGAATACAATTTCCACTAAAATCATTGGTAACGTGACAATCTGAAGGTGCAATCTTAACAGAATAGGAATTTTGGTCCAATTGTGAATTTTATTGGGAGAACAAGGGCTTCCTGTGTACTGGGTTTGAGGAGATCAGACTGCAGGCTCTTTGGGCTCTGTCACTGGGGCTTTACTCTCTGGAGTAGTGAAGAGTTTCACGCTAATGAAGGTAAGTTAAACTATGCAAAGAACGGGGGGAGGCTCAGCGGTTGGTATCACTTACGATACGGCAGCATTCAAAGCTGTTACTTCATGAAGCAAGTGGCGAGGGGGCTCACCCTCCTCCTGGTACTCCAAATGCAATCCACGCGCTTACCTCTGGCCCGCGGTGGGTGCATTAACGGCGCCGCGCGTACGGGCGCTGCAGCGGCTCGAGAGCAGGACAGCCGCGCCTGACTCAGGGCTACGCTTACTGGATGCCAGCCAGGGCTCTCCTGACCTCCTTTCTCCTCACCAACCTCAGCGCGTGTTCTTGGAGCCTGGTTGTGTCTTACCCTGCCCGCTTGTAACCACACCAGTGGAGAGCCAGTTCTATCTTTGGAATACACGGTACTACAAATTTAAATGTGCACTTGTACTTTTGATGAGCTAAAGCACATTAGGGTTGGCAAGCAGGACCTACGGCACAGTACAGTCGATTGTGTTTAGCCTGTCAGGCACTCAGGTGAACTGTTGGCTGGATTTAGCACTGACTGTGCACGACACCTACGTCAGAGTAGGAAGCACAGCACATTAATTTTCTGTTACAGTAACTGGACTTCTTACGACTGGGTCCTTGCAGAACTGTCAAGACCAAGCGAGTTCCTGCACAAGGAAAATTGTTTCTTTAAAAGGAGGTTCTGCACCCAACTCCTCTAACGGGAAGACGAAGCGTGTTTTACGCACACAGCGTAGGACACCAGTTCTTAACACTCCCGTATGCAGCAGGAACCCAAACCATAACGATGTGAATCAAACGGGACTGAATGACTGAGCACACTGTTGGCATCGGGTGGAGGGGGGGTTTCCTCTGTCTTATTTCACTCTCTGTACACTTACTAAGTATTTAAGAAGAGATCAAATTTTTAGAGCATTTTTCACAAAGGCAGTGTAACTGCCAATGCCCTTACTGCTGTATTTAAAAATATTTAAATCTGAAAATGGTACTTCGAACAACGACAGCAACAGGAAAAAAACTGAGAATTCTTGTTTGGGAAATTTTGTTCTCTGAAGACTTAAGATTTAGAAGAAAAGCATCGCAGCTTTTGTAGAGGTGACCACCACCTCCTCACCTTGCTGGCTGAAGTTCAGTTTCTGAGAAGTAAAAGCTGAAATCCATTCTTTCTTGTTCCACCCCTTTATAAACTCTCAGCACTGTTACAGAACAGGAGTGCAGAGAAGTAATGGGTTACTTTGGGTTGGGGGTTTTTTCAGGGGGGCGGGGTGTTTGGGATTTTCCGCCCCCCCCAAGTTTTACTGTAATGTAACAGCTTTTGTTGTTCTTTGTCAAATGCTGTGTAAGCACCACAGATGGAAGGAAGACAAATACAGATGAAATTTTGAACCTGTCAATCTAGAAGACCTTCTGTTACTACTACCTTACGCCATGTACATACAAGCATTGTCTCAGTAGGGCATTCTGTAGAGAATTAGCTAGCTCACCTTTCACGTCTGAGTGTTAGTACACACAAAAGAAATGCAAAAAGCCACAACAACAGAAAACTGGAAACATGCAATTTCATTTCAATTCCTCCTCCTTCCCACCCTCAATTTGGGGATGACATACAAATATTCACAGCAGCCGAGGACTGACAGCAGTTTGGTGCAGGCACGGGACTGGCAGATCCCACGTGAGCCCCCTCACAGAGCTCTGCCAGGGCACCCACACCCCGCCACGCCAGCTCCTGGCTTTGCAGCCCGCGCTGAAAAGGTTGTGTCACGCTGGGTGCAAGCGCAGACGCGAGTGAGCGCAGGCCATGAACCTTCACGTTTGTCTTGGTCCTGGACCACTGAAGTCAACAGCAGCTCGGCTACTGGCTTCAGCGAGAACAGGATCAGAAGCGTAACTCGTATGTCCAAGCGACAAGTTAGACATTATGAATTAGTTTCATTAGGCAGATTGAGAACTTTTGTAAGTTCTCCCAGCAGAAGAAAAAAGTCTTTCATCTTTGTCTAGTAGTCTTATTAGTTATCGAGTAACCTTTTTGTATTATGCAGCTCTAGGTAAGACAGCAGACACAACATTCTCTCATGCTTTTGACCTGAGATTACCCACAGCTCCACTCGCATTACCTGGCTGTCTATCTTCTGCCTGACCCCTGAAGCGACGCCTGCGGCTACGATTGCGTCGCTGGGGTTTTTTGTCACTATCATCTGCAATTGCAAAGTTTACCATGAACTATTTCTGATGATAAAATAAATAAATAAATTCTTTAGCAGTTTCAGCATGGGGCATTTAAAATGGCTTCTGTTAAAGAGACAGGCTGAAAGAAAACCGTAACTTTATACTGAAAGCATACATAGGAATGCAAAAGCTAGATTTTACGTTTTTGCTCTTGGCTCATTAAAACATTTAGGCATATGCTTAATGACCTCAGACTTCATTTATTAAATAAGTAACCATATGTCAAATTTTAGCCACATAACCCATGGAAGAGGAGGGGTTTTCCTACGTTATTAATAACAGACTGTATTCTTGTCCCAGTGAGCATCAGGAGAACTTACTGAGGGAAAAGTACTGAAGCAGAAGCTGGAGAG
>NW_009260358.1:363279-390279 GCF_000687185.1 Egretta garzetta | reverse complement strand
ACACTGGGACTGAGGTTACCAAGGAGAAGAAGAAATGCTGATCCAGCAGCACTGTTTCTATGAGAACAGCAGTACTAATGGGGAACAAGTGACTCTCTGGTGTCTCTGTCCGACAGCTTCACAAAAGAGGCATATAAAAATACCAGTGGAGCTCAGTAAGCGGGGGATTTCATGGCAGAGCCACGGAGGAAGTCTTTCTTTAATCAGACAGCAACCTTTAACAGAACAACGGTTTGTCACTAACAAAAATGAACAAGTGTTTCACTACACTCACATGGACAACATGTTTTTTCTTAGCTTGTTCCGGGACTATCATCCAACCGTTTACATACCTAAACCATTCTCATTAACAGAAGCTGTATCCGACTCGGTCATCCCATCCATAAGAACAGCATCCTCATCGGTCCTTCGCCGGCGTGACCTCCGACGACGGTTACTACTGTGGTGAGATTCACTAGCATCGGTGTCCACAGTCTGGTCTGACTCTGTGTTATCGAGCAAGCTGTAAGGGTTGCTGTCCGGATCTTTAAGCACTAAACAAACAAAAAGTTTCCACCTAAGATAAATGTAGTCACGTACAATTTAATTTCCAGGCTGACTTAGATCTGTGTTTCGAGTTTCAAAGTATAAAGCGACCTTATGGAAGGGCTCAACACACAGAACTACACTATTTGAGATTTCATACCGGTCCCTCCCCGACCCCAACGCCTCAGTCAGTATTCTGAGGCACCACGACAGGCACTTTTATGATTTCATCACAAAGATTTCCTAGGTGGCATTTAGGGAACTTTTACTCAAAACTGCTAAATGTGGGAAAATACACCTTTCTCTTTACAGCAGCGTGGTGCTTTTGACACTACTGAAGTGTTAGGAATTAGCAGTCGATTTCTGGTAAGACACAAGAGAATTCCCATCCTGTGATTCCTTCCCTCATTCCGTATCTAAACGCAAGCTTGACTCAGAAGGCGGCCACAGGTAATGTGCCAAAGATTTATATACGTTGATAATATCATCATTATGCATGTGTAGTAGAGGAAGAAAGTGGAATGAATAAAATGAATAAAAGTCTAACAACATAGTGTATGGTAAGAAGCTATCACACAACTCTCACTGAAATCCCAGTGCATTAAGATGTAAACGTAAAAATGGAGGATTTTAAAACAGTAAGAGGTTGTAAAGAAAATTTCCAGGAACAAAAACTAAATTCGAAATACATTTGAAACACAGTACCAGAACTAATGGAGGACTTGCCACCACGAGGTCCACCACGCCCACGACCTCCAGATACGCTACGTCCTCGTCCTCCAGGACGTCGTCTATTGTCACGCTGATGTCTGCTTTCTCTGTCATCCTCTCCTGCCAAGGACCAGTCACTAAGTTCATCTTTTCTCTCAGATTCTGTTTCAGAGGGATTAGAGAGCTCAGAGTTTGTACCTTGTACAAGAGGGGAAAAAAAAAAATTGGAAATGAATATGAAATTTGGGATTGTTTTCTGGTTTCAGATTCTCACAGAACTCTTCCAACCAGCACAGCTGGTTATATAGACATATGGGTTTTATATATATATTATAAATACAGAAATTAAGTATATACTTATATATGCTTTTTATACTTTTATATATACTCACATACAAAAATACATGCACATATAAAACAGAGCATGAATTACCTAAGTTTCTAAGGTTCTCAACCTAAGTGTGTAATAACATGAGAAATAAGGGCTCGGAGATTACCAGAACCGTAATCTATGTACACGGATAAATCGAGGATTAAACAGCATTTCCTCTCTTTGTGTGTACACTGCAGGCATTTGGTGCAGTTTCTAGGCAACTTCTCTGAAATTCCCAAGGACAACTTTACAGCTGATGGCTGTTGCTAAGCAACCTCTTCTGGCTGTTTTACTGCTGCCCGAACAATTTAACTGTTTATATTAAATAGCAACCATAATATCCCTCCATCTCAGAGCCAACCAAACCCACACAGCTTTTTACTACTAAAAAATTCAACACCTACTATTTATTTCAAACATCCAGGAACCCTCCCTGCCAACCATTCTGCAATAGAGAGATTTAGACCCACATGGCTCTGACATGCAATTCACGCCATTTTGGGGGAGGGAGTTTTCCAAATGAAAGTCTGCGGGTGTATAAACAAACCGAACAATTTCCATTGCAGGTTAGTCAAACAATTCATTGGGAAATAGTAAGAAACAAAGTTACAAATATTAGCCTGACCAACACAGCACGATCCTGGAAGGTACAGTCAGCGAGAGGCTGAAATAGTAAGAAACAAAGTTACAAATATTAGCTTTATCATCAGAATCAGCCTGACCAACACGGCACGATCCTGGAAGGTACAGTCAGTGAGAGGCTAAAATCCCCAAGAACCTGTCTGATTTTGTAACAGAAGTGAGCTACGTGTAGATGAAGAGTAATTTACTGTACTGAATAAACAGATTCTTTCTTTTTTTTTTTTTCCTGTTTACAGGAGCACCTACATTCCTTTGTGGAATATGTCTATATTAAACGCAGACTGTCTCCACCTGGGGAGCTACTGAATGAGAAGGGGGATGTGCACACCTCTAGGGAACTGCGTAGCAGTTCCTTGTTAATTTAAAAATACATCAGAACATCTCACTACATCTTAAAGAAATCCAGGTAGTTCCTGACCAAATTAAAAAAACCAAAAGCCATAAAACCCACACATCAGGATTTTGTGCTGTCTCCATCTTAAATTATTTTGCTTTACTCTTCAAAAACGCATTTGTGATCATGGCCATGATCACAGACAAGCGTTTCTTCTCCTCCTCAGTCAAAGCAGATAATGCTGCTTCTGTTTGGGTTTTTTTTTTTCCCCCCCCCACTTGTGTCTCCTGAAGGGTATCTGTAGCTCCTTCCCTTTCCCAGCTTTATGTAACTACTACTGTTAAAGGACAAGGTCTTAGCAGAGTTCAGTTTGCTCATTTTTTCAATTTAAAACTTAACTTCAACAAAAATGTAGATCTAATCGGTGTTTTGAGCTATGTCAGAAATAAAATGGCAGTTCTACACTTTCAACCCTATCTTCACTCAACTATGCTGAACCCAAAAAAACTGTACAGAGAGTTACGGATTCAAAGTATACTGAGGACTCGCCCCATAGGTGCTCAAGAAAACTCACCGTAGCCAGACGTGTAATTGGGGCCTCTGCGGCCTCTCCCTCTTCCGCTGTAGGATCTGGAACCTTGCACGGAGGAGAGGGTGCTCTCATCAGTTGTATAACCCTTCTCTTTTTCAGGAACTCTAGCGGAAGAAGGTCTGAAACCCATACCAATCTGACGCAACTGTTCATCGATCTGGAGCCTTTCCAGTCTTAGTTGTTCCACCTCCTACGTAAAAGGAAACAAAAAAGGTTACCGATAAAGAAATGTTCTTTCCCCTCACAAAATACCATCGTCCATCCAGTCATCTTAAAAACTACCATTCCTGCAGGAGGGTTAGCACCACCTTGAAGGTGACTGGAAATAACAATTCAGCTCTGAGTTCTGCAATCTCCCGAGTTCTGGAAGAAATCTAAAACCTTTCTCTTAAATCACCATGCTGAAAGACTATTTTTAAGACTATTATTACCTTTCTTAACGACACTTCACCACACGTTTTCTAGTAAAATTTAAAAAAAGCAAACTGACAAAGTAACACGATTCCAATTCATTCATTATTTTTGTTAAGTCAACACCACAACTCCATACAAAGCCAACTAATTGGAACGGATAATTGTTCTAATACTACATAGTACAAGCGTGTTACTATTAGAAACTCCATCCTACCCCAAAAAGCATTAACCTCAGAACACTAACACAGACAAAAAAGTGTATTACTTCTCCAACGCCACCTAGAACAGTGTTCCTTACAGCCCGATCTTCTCAACACCAGCAACACTAAGCAACCGTGACAACGTATTTAAAGGCCTACATAACACCTATGGGCAAGGGGTGGGTTCAAGGCACCAAACCTTAAATCCTGATACGCAGAGGAACAGTTTATCAACTGCAAACACAACCAAAGGTGTTGCTCAGAAATTCTGTTACTTCAACCAAAGTTTCCTGTACAGATCCTTCCTTCTGAAATGCACTTACCTTCAGATAGGCGATGTGGTACTCTAAAAGAACTTGGACGTTTCCAATGCTTTCTTTAGTGCCAACAAACACGAACGGTACCATTCCCTATAGAAACAAAATGTCAACTCTTAATTTTCAGGAAGAACATTATCACCAAACCAATGCTTTCTGTTTAAGTTATAACAAAATCTGTTTAAATTACAAAAGTCAGCTAAACAAGCAAAGGTAGTAACTGAATCTTGGGCTGCAAAGATGCAGCAGACATAGCTCATACTGGGGTGAGGGTAGGGGCTTAAGTTAAGGACTCAAGACCACCCAGCTTTCCCAACAGCCTACTCTGGCAGTTGAGGTAACCTGACATACAGGGTTCACGCTGCCCCCCCTCTCCCCCAGCAAAACTGCTGTGTGTTTCTATCACAGCAGGTGTGTAGAAGCATCCATAGTTCATCAAGGAGTGTCCAGTGTTTAAGTAAACCAACTTTACAAGATGAGGCACCTTTAGAAGACTTTGTCTTATGTTCTCACATATTTTAAATATGTGAACATTATTAACACTATCAATCCCAAATTAATCATGCAGCTAAAGTACATAAGGGAAAGATTTTTTTTTTTTTTTTTTTTTTTTTTAAAAAAAGGGGGGTGTCTTGCTTCAGCAGCAAAAACCTTTTTTTGAATTGTTTCATGTAAAGTTTACTGCAGGATGCCAGGCTGAAAAACCCTAAAAAATTGCTCTTTCTATACACACAGAAGATTTCTAAAACCGGCTTTGTTCAATATCGACAAGCGTCTGTCCTAGAAAACACCCAAATCACAGACACCCTGCTTTTGTAACATGGACATCACCACTGTTACAGCTGGCCATGAAAAAAGGGACGCAGAGGCCATGAAGGCTGCATTTATAAACGGCATTAATAACGCGGAGATGAAACGACGATCCCATCCCGATGCAGGAATCCTCACTTTCCTACACATTCTTTGTGAAAAGATTCAACATGACTGGTTTTGAAAATAAAATCTTCATCATAGGAAGAAAGAATAAAGTACTTACATCTTCACGGGGCAGTTTATTCTCATTATCCCCTTCAATTCTCACCCTGACGACTCCAGACTTGTCTACAATCTCCTGAATCACTTTTCCATTTTTTCCAATAACTTTTCCTTCAGAGGGCAAGAATGGTTAATTTTGCACCCGTGCGCAAAACACTTTAACAGGTTTCTTCACATTTTAAGTTATGTACAACATAATCGTAACAGCCACCTGACTCTCCTTTACCATTCACTTTGTTTCAAAGTTCTCTTACTTTACACAGGTATAAAAAAAACCCCAAAGAAAAGCCCACACGGTGCTAGAAGAAAGCGGTGAAAACTTCCAAAATTAAACTCTCTCTCTATATATATATGCATAGAACGAGTATTGGTGAAGATCACCACTACACACAAATTTCAAATAGAACCCAAGTAAAAGCACAAAAGTTTTGCAAATGCCTATTATAAAATTTATTCAATCTTTCCTGACATTTTGACAGGTATATTCAATATACGTTTGTTGGGAGCCTCTTAAAAAAAAGTAAAAAACTATGTAACTGTTTTCTGAAAATTAATTTTGCCTTTACAACAAACAAGTGCTATCCATACTACCTGTAGAATACTTATTTTGAGATTGCGTGTGGGTTCTAACCAAGAGGTTCTTCAGAACTTGCATGTTTAAATCTCAGAGTGACTCCTTTGCTCCCTTACTATAAGATTTTAGCTCTTCCTTAAAGTAAAGTTACACAGAAACATCTCTCCATCTCGGATTGATTATCTGGCTCTTAAAAACATAAATGTTTAAATTATGTGTAAAGGAAGGTAAAACCTCTGAAAAAAGGGTATAACAGCCAAAAGTGTGTGACAGAAAACTCCATAAAGAACATCCTTTACAGCAGGTATCAACACGATGCCAAATGAAGTGCAAAAAGCATTAAAAACTGTTCCTTCCCTCAACAGCTCAAGGAGTGCTGGGTGGGGTTTCCTTTACCTTTCTGTCTTAAACCACCATGCTACAGCTCATCACTCAGCATGCCTACAATTTCATTTTGCACAGTGATCCTGTTACTACAAAAATAAACCACGCTCATTATGCTGTTAAACATTTTCCTATGGATAATGGTTAGCCAGTATTTGGGAGAAAGCCCTCAGTCCCACGGAGCTTCAGTAGCTGAAACTGGCAATTCGGCAGATGGCCCTCTTCTCTCTTGGTACGGAAAGAAACGTATAGGGCAGAGCGCGGTACCTTCAGTCTGAGTCATTAATGATCACTACGCTTCTTTTAACTTGGGTGTCTTCATCAGGTATAGCTAAATGTATGTCTGCTTACATATATCACCACAGGAGATTTGAGCAAGGTGCCTGCCTTCGTCACGCACTGGTACTAGGGTTGTTTAAGAGGGGCATTCTCCGTTAAATGCATTGCCATGACTAGTGCCACAATTCCTACGTGGGTATGTTCACATGAGGTAGAATGCTACCCAAAATCCCCCAAAACCTCAGTTTGTAAAACATTAGATTTAGTCAAGTTCCTTGCTTCAACTGGTTTGCTGATTGAGATAACAGAAACAAATGTGCCTGCGTACAAACTAACAATTGATTTGCTGAATGTTAAAACAAGCTTTAATGTTTGGTAGATGAAAGAATCATGTTGCATCAGATACATACTTTGTAGAGGTCCTATTAGAAAAAAAAGCAACAAAACGCTACACCCTAACTTGCTCAAGTTATAAAACCTGGAAATTCTGATTTTTAGGAGTTTGCACATGAATTATTTAAATGATGTAGTCTATAATATGCAAGCTCTAAGCCCAAAACCATAGGAGGTTAAAGGACAGCTTTTTATTTCTGCTTCGGATAATCCAAACTGCTGTTGAATCAGGACTGACACCTCCACTCCTCATACTCCCTTCTTGTCTGCATCGCCTGTGAGCTGGCAGCACGGGGCAGGAGGCTGCCAGACTCTGAGAGCACAACGGGCAGGCCAAGAGGAGCAGAATGAGGGGAATGGGAAAAGCATCCTGTGAAGACTGGTCGAGGGAATGGCATGTTCCTCTCGAAGGGCAATGGAAATTAACCCCACCTTTAGGCAGCTTATGAGACAGAAGCTACCATGATGTGCATTCACAAGTTTTGGGAAGCTACAGCTTCATGAACTGAAACATGGAAGATGCCCGTTTCTAGACCCGAGGAGGCAGCTGACGAGCACTGCTGGTCCATCCACAGCTCAACACCGTCCAGCCACCACCTCTACCAAATCTGAACTCAGGAGAGGACAAGGACACAAGAATTGTGTCATTCTTGCAACTCAGCTGTAGTACTTCCATATTAAATTTTGGAATTTAGTTTTAGCACTTTTAAGTAGTCAATTTAGCAAGCCTTTTTTTTTTTTTTTCTAGAATCTGAACTTCAAGTATTACCATTGAATTAGATTGTACAAGTCTCTAATCAAACCATTTTAAGTGTTAAAATCCTGACAAAGTATTATTCAACAATAATATATGTAATTTCTTGTTAATTCCCTGATGCATGTAGTTTTAAAAGATTAATCACTTTCTACTTAAATAGAGAAATCAAATATCATACTGGCAGCTAAAGCATCTTTGCAGAGTCATGCTGATTAGGCTCCCTTTCCCCAAGTTTTAGCAGTATTACATACCAACAAGATTTCTGGGAACTTGAATAAAATCCTCCACAAATTCCAAGTAACTTCTAGCCTTCTTTACTGCATCAGCAGTCTGGAAATGAATTTTTAAAAAATTAGTTTATTTGTGAATATAACGTGTTAATAATAAAACCTTACAGCAACAGCTGCAAGTCTTCCAAGCATCAAACTTATTTTCAAAAACAGAGGAACAGAGACAAGACTGATCTAGTTTTGAACTAAATGTGAAAGAAATAATTGAGTAAAATGCCCAGAAACAAAATTCATCAGCAAAGCAAAAAATCAGTAATGAATAAAACAACTTTTTCCATGCTATTTTAAGACATTTTAAAATATTATCTGCAACTTATCACAAGTGAACCCCAGACATAAAATATCTTACAGAACAGGTTGCCCAGAGAGGTAGTGGAGGCCCCATCCCTGGGAACATTCAAGGCCAGGTTGGATGGGGCTCTGAGCAACCTGATCTAGTTAGCAGTGTCCCTGCTTACTGCAGGGGGGTTGGACTAGATGACCACTAGTGGTCCCTTCCAACCCTAAACATTCTATGATTCTATGATTCTACTGATATATCTTGAAGCACTTTTTCGTAGATAGTAATTGGGAAAAAACAGCTAATTATATTATTTTTCTCCAAAATCAAGACATAATTTTAAAATCTAAAATGTTTTTATAAAAAAAAAATCAATATAACAATTATCACAAAGATTCTGTACACAAAAGAAATAAACTCGTAAGAGGTCCTACCAGCATTCAGGAACTTCAGCTTACAAGAATGCTATGTTAAAATGAACTCTGGGTTGTGTATGCCATTTCACCCCACTTCGCAGCGTGTGAGTAGTTACATGGCTGTGATTAGATGGGCAAGCCACAAAGCTTTAGTTTAATCTCTGCGTTTTCCTCTTTGGAAGGAACTCCAAACCGCTTTGGAAGCATCCAGTTTTTCTTTCCACAGGAACTGTGCTACCATCGATACTGTCGGCAATATAAATTTGATTTTTCGATTTTTAACACCATTTTTAACGTGTAATACGCTATTACATTTCCCAGAGGACTACATATGGAAAAAAATGGGGAAGGAGAAAATGAATTTTAGACTTGTTTGTCTCTTGACAGTATCTACAGATTGTGTCACCTGGTAACGACAAGACATGTCTAAGGTTGAAGGGCAATCTCTCTGCAGAACTTTATAGGCTCACTAAGCAGGGACTGGCTTTACAACCTTATCCATAAAAGAGGAGTACTGGTCTTTCAGAACAGCCTAAATAAAACAGCCATTAGAAGCTCTCTATGAAGTTTCTGTTCTCTTGCTCAGTACTCAAGAGAATGGAAAGAAAACAACAAAATCAGTCTCAGAACCTTTGCTGTAACAGATAAATCCATTTTGCATGCAAGTCTTGATACCAAGCACTGTTTGTGAATACACATGACCAAGCCTGTTCAGAACTGGCTACAGGTAACAAGTTTTCCATTTTCTCTACCAAAATTCTGTTTCTCTCCCATCTTAAGCTTGACAGGAAACTAAGCCTGAATAACAGGCAGGGTCAGACAAGCTCTGTCCCGGAACCGCAGGCACGTCACACTATGCGACCTGAGCTCTGCAGCGCCCGCTGAAACGGCTTCAAATTATCAACAGCAGAAGTGTAGAATTAAGGAGCAAGTATCAGCATCTAGTCAGTCATGACAGCTTTTGAGCAGTTTCTGTTTTACACTAATGCCTCAGCCCTTTCATCAGTCATTTTTTAGGCAACACATGAAATAAGAGTACCACCAGCTCCTCCTCCATCTTTCAATCAAGTTGGGGAAGTCCTAGAAGTACAAAAATTTATAAACCTTACTTCTGGCAGAGGTCAAAATGATAGCAAAAGAAGCATGGGCAAATTGGATTTCAAGATAACGAAACAAGCAGTAAGGCTTCATCTGGAAAACAGATGAACAGGGAGTCGGAGGGAGCAGGGGCTGTGCTGCATATCCAAAGCAACATGATACAAACTTCAACACATGTGAGCAATTTTTCACCTTCAATGAACCCTACAAATAGCACACAATTAACTAAAGAGCTCACAACGTCCTGCCTCAGAGGTATGTTAATCAATTCTTTCCCAAATAAAGATGATTTATCAATTCTTTCCCAAATAAAGATGATTTATCAATTCTTTCCCAAATAAAGATGATTTATCAATTCTTTCCCAAATAAAGATGATTTATCAATTCTTTCCCAAATAAAGATGAGGGAACAGCAACTGCTTTCGCAGAAGCAGCATCAGGATGAGAAAAACTGTCAGTAACTGGACATCTCCAGCGCACCCATACGCGTGTCTAACACCGTGCCACAAGCACTCACAATTTTTGTGCACGTACCCCCTGTATGAGTCATTCGCACCCCAACACGAGCTACCACACAAACCAGACGTGGACACTGTCTTCTCAGTTCCTTGCAGTCAGCAATTCAGGAAAGGAAAAGAATAATAATTTCCCTCTCTCTAAAAATCAGCGAATACATAAGTTAAAGACCTCGAATAACTCCATTACTAGCAACTACCCTTCTAACTCTGAGTGACAGTCTACGTGTCCACTCATGCTTTGGTTACTTCACCTAGTAGCCCATACAATCAAGACACATCCAGGTTATCTGAAGAGTCTTTAACAGAAAGATTAAATGCAGGGTATTTTTCTAAACTCAGCATTACGCCTTTTGCAGCAGGATCTTTCTAAATGAAATGAGAGCATCAAACAAGAACTGATAGGGGTGCAGATTTTGGGGACGATGTTCTGTAACAGTCGCTAACGTAGATCTAGTGGCTGCACCCTGGTGGAGTGCACTCCCGCTACAAATGGTGGATCTGTCTCAGGAGTCTCACACCAGTTTCTGACACAAGGATTTGAAAGTCTCTCCAACGTCCTTGTAGCTCTTTTAGACCTTCCCTAACAGAAGAAAACCCCAAACTACCTCTGGGAATCATTTGAAAAGCCTTATCCCATGCAGATAAAGATGAAGCCCACCTAAGTCATGGCAGGAAAGAATGCTTATGCCATTGTGAGACAAGTCTTTTTTCAAGAAATAAAATAAAAGGCATATTAGTCTCCTAGTTTAAATGGAACCGAGTTCATGAAAGCACCAAAGGGAAAACAAGAAGTAACAGTCTTCTGAAACAGCCGGGATAGGTAGGACCTTGCTATCCTTCTATCCAAAGGAACAGTTATACAGTTAAGCATCTTAAAAAACCAAAGGTGCATGAGGGAAGAAGCTCCAGTGTTAAGAACTGCACAACAATTGAATGCAATTCAATTTTGCCAGTAACGAAGGTCTAAGAGAAGCTTTTCTGTTTCTGGTAAGGCTCTCCTCTCCTAGGGAAGCACAAGATTTCAAACATAGGGACAGCCACTCACTGTCCAAGCTCTGAAGTTTACAGTACCGTGGTCTCTGTAACAGGTATCACAGGCAGAAGAGGAAGGCTCTTGGAATCAAAGTGGTCTTGACCAGACAAGGAAAAGAGCGTGAACAGGACCCCATACAGTTTAGCTCCCTTCTAATCATATAAATTTTCAAGAATATTGGAAAGCCATCTCCCCATTCCTTCCCTCAAAGCTTCTGACCCCGAACACCACTGAACTTTTACGCGTACGCACAGCGTTAGCTATGGGATACTCTCAGCCCCCAACTACAGCGTCAAGGACACTGGATCACTACTCACACACATCTCAGCCTAAAATTGGCTGCCCCTGTATTCACAGCCATTAGGGCCTGGCTGCTTGCCAGCTTCAGCTGAAGGAAGGCAGAAAGAGTAGACAAGTATACCTAGATGCCGAAACCCTCGTCACGTGGACTATTTAGGTTGCCTGGCTTTTTTAGAAGCAGCTATCACTCCTAGGAAGGACAAGGCTGAATGTGTCTAAAGGCATTTTTATTTAGGGGGCATCTGGTATTTATAATTGTTGCCGTGCACTACTCTAAGAGGCTGGTGACAGTCGTAACCTTTCCAGAAGTTTCAGCATCACATCATTCATGTTAAAGAGATCGAAACTGGAATACACTAGACATTCTGCTGCATTTAAACTCGCCCTATTCTTCACAAAATGCAAGATGTGATTTACTGGTAGTACTAAGCCAAAGAAGGATCTGTTGCCACCCTGATACCCTGGTAGTGTTTAAGGTTTCCAAAAAATAGGATGCAGAACTTCAGAGATACTGAAGAGTACATAAGTTCACCCTCCCCTCAGCAACATCAACTTCATCTGACCCTTGGATCACAACCAGGTTCTACTCCTGACATGCATGGAGCATAGTTCAAGATCACAGATTCCTGAAACGGTAGACAACCAAGGATTTCTAGAATTGTTAACACCACAGACTCATATGTTAGCAGCACCTGTAGAGAGTTGGTAACATGGGATAAAAACCCTAAAAAAGTGTTCTGACAGGGCCCTGGTGACAGTGGCATCTTTGTCACTACTCTTCTGCCTCCTGAATGGATCACTGTTTTGGTCCAAAGACCAGCTACATTTCAAGGCACTTGTAAGATTTAAAGTACATCAATTAGAGAGTCACACAAACGGAATTAACTTGGAGCAAACCAGCATTATTTTACCAAATCCAGCATTAAACTGCCAAAATAGAAGGGCTGGAAGCAGCAGATATATGCTTTAACACATTTGGCTGGGTCAGAGGAGCAGACACCACACAGCAAAACACACGTGAACTAGAAAGGGGGAGAAGGAGAACCGGCAAGAACAGCATATACAGTCTTAAGGAAAAAAAAAAAAAAAGAATCTGTGATCAAGTGAAATAGCAGCAAATGATTCTTCTCTCAGGTTGACCAAGATGTACAGTGCAGTTACAGAATCTGTGCATCAGCACATGGAGTCATTAGGACAGAACACTTCTTAGGGACGCCACCACTGCAATGAAGCCTCCTATTTCAAATACAGGTAGTACGAGCTGCTGTAGTGTGAACAGGCATAGAGACACTCGGGTGACTACTCGGCTATTTCCAGTTCCTAATTCTGGGTACAGCTCTCGCCACTCTAAAAGCAGATACAGAGTGAAATGCTCATCAGATTCATACAAAGTTTCCCCCTTACCTCTCCGTAGATTCTGAAAGTACCAGTATCCTCCTCGAGTTCAATGGCAGTAACTCCTGGAACCTTTCTGGCTTGTTGTATGTTACTCCCATGTGTTCCTATAGCAAGTCCCATTAAATCTTCTCTGACTACAAATTCCTCATGAAATGCTGCAGCAAGCTGCTTTGTGCACTGAAGGGAAAACAAAGTAAGACTCAGCCACATGCACTCTATGTAACGTACAGTTATGTGCTCGGTTTCAAGCAGTGAGAATTACAAGCTATGGCTTACTTCTAAGTGTTTTGTAGCTTCTTCGTTTCTTGACATAAGCATAAGTTTGGTACGAATGCTGCGCAAATGCATGTCACTGAGTATATTCACTCTCTTCACTGTTGCTTCACTGGCAGACTACAAAAGAGAAAGAACATGAAGTTTCATTTTTTAAGCAGATCCACATTTAAAGGATAAATCATGAACCTATTTAAACTACATCACAAACGTGATCTAAATTGCTAGTACTTACATGGACATTATTCTTCCTCAAAACAAAGTGTGAGAAATCAAGCACCACCTCTGCAAGCCAACAATTTTCTGTTCTCACTCACAGCATATTTTACACTAAAGATTTTGGTGCTGGATATACATGGTAACGCTTTCCCCATGATGTTCCCCAGACAAACAAATTACGTATCATTCTACCACGTACATACTTGTCACTCACTGTCTGAATGGCAGAGCTAAGGAAATAAGCAAGGAAAACACAATTCTGGAGAGTGAGGTTCAAGTGGATAATATTAAGTGAACAGAACTGTGGAGAGAAACTAATGCTGGGAAAAGTCTTCGTAATAAAAGAACTGCGCAGAAGAACCTGAGTGAACAATTCCTTGGTGGCTACGCTGAACCGTGCAGTTCTTCACATGGAAACCCAGCTGTAGGTCAAAGCGCGGTGTAACAGGGTACAGGGGGAAATGTACTGCTCCAGAGCAGAGCAAGCCAGCGTTAGCTTTGAGCTGTCTGTGCAAAGCAGTGAAACAGCACCCAGTTGTGGATGATGAAAATTGTAAAAACAATGAGACTGAAAGCTGCTCCTAAATTTAGGCTGTATGCAGTACTTGTATAGCCCCTCCTAAAGGCCCACCTCCAAAGATTAAATTTAAACACATCTACTCATACTAAATCTCTCACAGTCTACACAGCTTGACAGGTTAAACTATTTTCCACACAAATATACAGCTGGCTATATATTTCCCATAGATAATATACTGAAAATTCAAGCAACATTTGCGTAGAAATAATTACTTACCAGTATTATTAGTTGAGCAGTTTCAGCATGATAGAAAATTCGACATGCTCCCACAGCTTTCTTGAAATCTTTATGTGCATTTTCATTAGCACACCTAAGGGACAAAACGATTGTTACTTCAACAAGCTGCATCGAAACGGAACATGTAGTACCACAATCAGAACCAAGAATGTTTCAGAGTAATTTATGGCAAAGACTGCTCAGAAAAGGGAAGATTCCCATTCTCCTTAACATTGTTCTCCAGAGTTTACTTCTCTGTGGACTGGTTGCCACCGTGGTTATTTGGCAAGTCTCAGTACCAGAGGCCCACTGCAAGTGCATCACCTGTACAAGCCTAAAGCAAGACCTGAAGCTCCCATCTCGGGATTTCTCTTTTGTCCCCACCCCAAAAGCTTAGTGGGGATCCCAGTCAGTAGTTTCTAAACCAGCCACTGCAGCCATAGCCACCCTTAGGGCTCCTCATGCACCTGTAAACTAGCCTCTAAAACATAAGCCAAGTGGGGTTTTCCCCCCCTCAAATACAGTAAATGCCTTATTAAAGCACACAGAGCTACTCACGCATCTCTCAGATCTTCAGGAACATCCACTGTGCACTTGAAAAAGGTGTTCTTTTTGACAGTTTTGTTTTGATTCACAGGTCGGAGTCGTTCATAAGTGACAATTTCATTGTAAGTGGCATCACAAGCAGCATATTCAATGACATAAAACTATGGAAGAATATTTTTTTAAATGGTAACTTCAGTAAGGAACAACAAAGACACAGTAACATTACCAAGCATCACCAAGAAAGTACAAAATATGAATATATAGACTAAAACATAAATCTGAGTTGATATAATGCTACAATTCCACACAAATGAGCCTGGACATATTTCAGTACCCATCTGATACCTTAGTGAAGTCACAGCACCATATCAGCATAATTTCAGTTCCCCCTAAAGGTATCTTTGATTGATTTTTCTCATGCCCACCCCCCTACAAATACCTACTTTAGTCCAGTCCAAGTTCCAAAATCAAAAATGTTAACTGGAGCCCTAATTCTAAAAAAAAAAAAAAACAAAAACAAAAAACAAAAAACACCACAAAACCCAAAACCTAGTAGAGAGGCCAATTCAACTCATTCCTCATAGAGGTATCTGCTCTGCAACACTTCAAGGTGGTGGCAAATGCACTGATTCAGTGGGCAAACTACCTGTGAATCATGCAAGATCAAAAGGAAAAATAAAAATTCAATCTTTTGGATACACACTACCCAAATTTAGGAAGGCGAGAGAACCAAGAACAGCTACCAGTAATCTACTCCTACACTTCCACCCAACACGTGCGGGTATAAAGCAGCTTGTGTGCACAGTATCCCCAAAGCCTGGCTCTGTGCTGGGGATGCAGCCTTCTCCCACCCTCCCTTCCACCTGTATGCAGCTTAGGCATGCTGCAATACTTTCTCCCCTTCCTCCCTCAAAACTGCTATCTGGTTTTGTCAAGACACAAAATTTACTCAAGTATCAGGAAAAAGTAAATTGCTAAGGTCGCAATATACTTTTCCACATGCTGTTTTCCAATTTCAAGTTTTCAAGTTTAGCCCAGGTATCATCCTAATCACATAAAGCTGCTTTGAAACATATCAAAAAACAAGTTATGTAATAATAACTCAAAATGAATAATGGACAGACAACTAAATTTAAGAGAACTAACACTACATGCTTTAAAAAAAATTAACTCCTACAGTTAAAGATAGTTCTGGTTATCAGAACAATCACAACGCTAACTATCATTAGATACACGGGTTGGTTATGAACTTCACATTTACTTTGAGGAAAAAATTTGAATATGGAACCATGTTAAAGACTGTACAAAAAAGCCAAAACTGAACTGACTTCTTTTTGGGAGACAATTCCATAAAATAACTAATTTGACAATGCTGTATAAAGACACCAGCCATCCGAGGACGAAAAAATAATTTTCCCTGTCAAAAATACCAGAAAATTAAGAATTGGATAAAACTGAATTTAAATTCAGAATTAAAAATCTTTCTTTTACAACTTTTTTCTTTAAAATAAGCAGGATAGCAAGATAACCAACAGCAAAATTCCAAATTTCTGTGACATAAAGAGATTAGCCCCAAATGACAAACTATAATTTAAATCAGTTTGTCTCCTTTTCTCTTGTTTTCTTAACAAGCTGTTCATCCCCAAGGATCAAGACACAGAATTTTCCTTTGAAAACTGTTTACCCCCACCCTGCCCTTACAGAGGGCAAGAGCAGTTACTATTTGTTGACAGTTTTTAAACACCTCCAAAAACTGGACACTTTCTTCCTCAACCCCATTTCCTTTGGTTTTAGAAACCCAATACAACAGAAGCATCAAAACACAGGGCCCTTCCTACTATGAAGTTAAATTCTCTTGCTGTCATTCCACAAAATAAACCTTTAATGGGGCTGTATCAGAGACTGCCATAGCTCTATGCGCTTAAGTGGCTGAATCTACAAGTTAGTTTGCAGCTGCACCTAACAGTCGACAGCAAAATACAAACTTGACATTTGTAAAAGCAACCCAGCCAGCGTCCTTCCACTGCACTCAGCAGAAATGCATACACCAAAAAGAACCCACAGCAACACACATCGATGGCTACAGCGTGCTTAATTAATTAATGGAGTTTAACCAGACTTTAGCCTCAGGTGAAGAGTATCGCTTTACTTAACTTCTAGTGTCACGTTAAATTCACAAAGTAGGTCTGTTAGAAGTCCTGTTCTTATGCGGGCATACAGTCCTCCCAGCAATTAAACTACTAATAATGGAAGGGACTTGCTCAGCTACAAAACCACAACCTGCAGCTGTGTAATGCAGCACAGGTCATTCCAAAGTGATCTCAGCTTGTAACTTTGCTTTGCCATGTTTTTGTATTTGTAGTACTTTATTCAGAGTTTTTCCATCAGAAAGACCTTTCATATTTACTATATTTAACATAACAGCATGAAATCAGTAGGTTTTAAAATCCTTTACCTCTCCTTTCATCATTCGAACTTTTGCCAGCCACCAACCACAAGGTTCTTGGTCATTTGCTCTAGAATAAACCTGAAAATGAAAGTGGTAAGAAACACTGAAAGCACATACGGACGTAACTCACTTGCCTGCACGTACAATGAAGAAAGAACATACCAGCTTTTCCAATTTTCATTAAAATGGAACAGTATTCTACACAAAAGTAATTTGTGTATAAATCATCCAGGCACGTGCTTCTTGCACAAATTTTTATTATTTTGCACTACAAGGATTGTGAACAGATTTCCTTTGCATACATTACTGACAATTCCATAGAAATTTCTAGAGGAAGATAAAACCTTGACTCAACGCTTATTCAGGGGCAATTCCTCACTAAATTCAAACACTGTGTTCATGCTGAAAGCTCACACGTAGAAGTAACTCCACAGTTCAGCTTTTTGTTTTGTCCTTGGCTTACTTGATATACCCAGGACTACTGAAACGAACGAGTCATCCTATGACCGCATCTTCCACATTTAACAAACACTACCACTTTAAGGCAAGATCAGATACCCAACAAATGACTTCTGAAACTTTCAGTTTCCTCACCCTCTTTAAGTTTCATTTACTCCTTACACACTTCTGACAGGCCAAAGCCATTTGCATGCAGACGAAACAAGAAATTTTGCAATAGCAAGGAGGTAGGAAATAATCCTTTACATTTAATCTCTAACAAAGCCAACAAATAGCATGTAATAATAACTTCAAATAAAATAACAGAAAAACCCAGCACCTATACTACATTGTTTCTTAGCTTACCAGCCAAAAAATATACAGGTATCCTAAAGGAACTCATTATTTTGATTTTTAAGGACAAGTGAAGTCAAAAGCAGAAGTTAAACTAAATTACTAAAGATACTACAATGAGCTGGGAACAGAACATGTGCCTTTTAAATTTCCCAGTAAATACATAATTTCTAATTAAGACTGTTTCTCTGTAGAACAGTATAATTCACACAATTTCCTATGAGATTGTGCCAGATATTTCATCTGGATTAAAACTCTTGTTATTGGAAGAGCTTTATTACATCTTCACATCAAAACATTTCCAACAGTTATATTCCAGATTAAAAAAAAAACTAAAAAAATTACCTAGTTTTGTTTTGAATTCTGAAACATTCTCAGCTATTTTAAGTTTTAGATTTTGAGAAAGTTCCATTGGTAGTTCTGTGAAAAAGCTGCAGTGCCACAGTTCCACTGAAAGCCTAATAAATCCATCACTAGAGACATGCTCCATTTTAAATCTCCACTTTGGTAATGTATTTACGATCATCATCACCGCCTTGAACAGACAATCTGTTATGTATCAGGACAGTTCGCTAGGATAAACTCACCTCCACTTCATCGCCTTCACCAATTTCTTTCTTGATATCAGGGGGTGGTGGTAATCTGACTTCATTAAAGGGTACCTGGCGCTCTGGTTGCCAGCTGGAAGTTGAAGAGACATTGCACATTATTTCTACAATTTTCCCATTGTTTTCTTAGTTTCATTTTTAGAACTCTGAATTTAGTTAAAAATCACTCTTCCCATATAATCAAGTCTCTTTCTTCATTGCTACAAAGCAAACCTTATAAGCAAAGGAACAAAATAATCCTGTCAAGACAAAAGTAGTATCTGAGAAGATATTATGACAATTTTTAAATTAACTGAAAAATGTAACTTGACTGGGTTCACTAAATGGCGTTCATAAAACCCCAGTGAAAAGATTATTAGATGACGTACTTGCATTTCTACTGTTCAAGTCCTAAAGCCTTTATACAGATGTAAAGCCTTTATCTTTCCAGTCCACCACCGGGTTCATCCATTTCTCCACCTCACACTTAACATTTCAACCACTTACCATCGATGTTTTAAGTATTCCAGGAAAATCTGCCTCTGATCATTAACCAAACCTTACATTTCTACCTACAAACTTGCTCACGCTTCCCAGTGTCTGGCAAACAGATTCAGTTCAAAACATACCTTTATATCTGCTTATCAATACCAGTTATCACTGGGCATATAGAACTAAAATTTTACCTTCTTGTTCGGAAAGGCTAGTTATTTTACCGTAGCTGGCTCTACAAAGCATTTTACTTGTAGAAGCGTGTATTTTAGGTGCATTTTATGAAGACTACTGGAGCAATTCACATCCTCTGTGTTCTCCCAGAATTCCTTTTCCCTCTGCTCCGTGAATGCCACAGAACACCCATCAGCTGCTCCTCACTCTATGTCAGAAACTCAGCTGAAGACTCTACACAGGTAGAAATAAAGCCAGGGGGAAAAACAACCCAAAAAACCTTACTAACTTAGAATATCTGAGGGACTTCGACAGGTATTGTCAAAGCACTCCGACGTCCATCATTTACGCCCATCTCAATCGAAGTTCACCATCAGGTACAGAGAGGATCCAGAACACACTTGTAACAGTAAGGATCACTGCGAGGCATTTGTTTTGCTTACTTCAATACATGCAGACAGGGCAGCCTAAGGCAGCAGAACAAGTCTCAGTGTTAAGAGCAAAGGGCACTTCTGCAGCCTTCTACGAGATGGATACATTTCTATGTTTTCTCTGAAAAGACAACTTACACTCACGTACCTCATTAATAAAGATGCGAGGTATCCATACAGTTTTGCTCTAGCCATTATTATACCCTTTATTTTTCTTTTAACTACAGTGGAACTTTGAAAAACAATAAAATCAATGAAGATTATGGATAGCTTTTGTTGAAGTTGGAAGGGATTATGGCCATAAAATGTTATTTAAATCTCATTCTATTTCTGAGAAATGGTGACAGGGGCTGACAATTCAATTGCCTTTGTTGCAACTATAATGGTCACTAAACTCAGGGTTTGGGCTTTTCCTTCCCCTCCCCGCCTTTGTGAAATTATCACTCTCACAGATGCAAAGGCAAACAGTAAGAGTTGTGGACAAAATGCATTCCTTAAACTATAGGGTATGTAAAATTTCAGTTTAGAAACAGTGTGAGCATAATAATAATAATAACTGAACAACAGGATCAAAAATGTTGCAAACTCAAATGAGCTGCTTAAAGTTCTCTTGAGAATTTCAACTGTGCCCCATAGTTAAAAAGCCTAGCAAGTGGGGGCTTACAAGGTTATAAACTGCCCAAAACAAGATGCTACGATTGAAGAGACCTTATACCTTCAATAACATCCGCATGAAGTTGCAGTAGGCTCATTTTAGTTCAGTCTCTGATCATCTAAAGGAATTCCATCCACTAAGAAGCGGATGGGCCAATGACCTCTTACTGCTATCAGCTGCAAGACGTTTTGGTATTTTTTAATAAAACAGAAAAGTGCACAGCAGGCTCAGTTCTCAGAATATGAGGAGTCAAAGTTTTGATGCCAAAAAGTCCCAAACTGGAGCATCTCACTGGTGAAATGCAAAACAAGGTGTTTCAAGAAATGACTTGTGACTGGCTACAAATTACCTACCAAGAGATCTGACACAACGGACGCCTAGTAGTCGGAAGGATTATCCCAAATACCTGGCACAAATTACAAAAAAAGGGAGGGGCTTGCTTCTTACAACAGAGAAATCCTTCTTTCAATATGGCTGCTTCAAATACCAATGGGCCTATATGAAATTGTACCTCAAGATCCAGCTTTCTGTCTTATACAGTAATAAAAGTTTCCAGTCCCAGAAGCTTCTGCATTCATTCTCTATCTCCTCACCTCCAGAAACGTCTCTTAAAATGATACCTGCCCAGAGATTAATTATTGCTATGGCCACAAAATCATCATTAACAGTCTGTGCTACTACACCAACTTTGGGAACCTTACAACAGCTGTAGATAAAAGACCGGTTAACAATAGCAGAAAACGCAAACCAACAATTTAGAGTGCCTTTAGCAGAGGAAATGTGTTTATTTCATTAGTGCTGATAGCTATCACAACAGAATGATGCATTCAGGACATGACACCCTTGCCAACTTCAGCTCTAAAGCCGTTATGAATTTAACTCAGTAAAAAGGGTAATAATTTACCAGATTTACATCACAGACTGATGACTAGAACTGCAGACACACTTCCTGGTAAGACCTATTTTTGGTCAACAAAACACTCGACATATGTTGCAGCCCATTCTTTTTGGAGCATGGCTGCTGCTGCCAGACTTTCTGTAGAACACACGGATGACATGGATCCTAAACACGAGGGATGTGTTTGCCAGCAATCAGACCCCTGCTGTGAATCACAGGCACTTCCTTTAGCTTACCTGGTTTCTGATGTGAAAGTATATGCTTTGAAGGCAAAGAGCCTCCTACCTTAAAAAAAAGTAATATGGATGTTGAATATGAAACTGAAGACTTGTCACATCTCCTCAGACCATAGCTAGGATGAAGGACTCAATTTGTTTTTTATGTTTGTCGGGTTTTGGGGCAGGGGTATGAAAACCTAGGAGATGGTAACAACTTCCGTAACCACCTCAGTAAGTGTTAGTACAAGTTATGGTTGCCACCTTATCTTCTAACTATTCTTCGTAAAAGAAGGGCTAGAAAAATGCAGGAGAGAAACAAAGACTGGACTTTGCAAGGGTAAACCCAGGGTTACTACTTTTCCCCCACCCTTGGATATTTTATACATGTGTATATACACATACACACCCTATGATTATATATTCAGGGATTATAAAATACTGTTTATAAACACACTCTTGCACACTCCCTAGCATTACCTGTATTAGCCAGCAATCTTTCTTGAAGAAAGGCTCAAAGACTAATCTACAGGTTGGTGCTGGCAGAGTTTAGTAACAATTTTCACATCAAAAGCTGACACATTTTTAGGATCTCCACCTAGCAACTGGAAGGGAAACATGAAAGAGGATGTAGCTCCCAGAGTATCTTAAATTAGTCCTGGAATCTCCCAGGTAATCCATGGTGTTATCAGTCTGAATGCTGAACAACAGGTATTCATTTGTATTTTACCATCCCATGGATTATCTTTGACTTGCCACTGCAAGTCCCTAGCAGCACTGCTGTGTTTATATATTCAGTGAAGAGGGCCTCATGGATAATTCTTTCTCCAGACTTGCACTGTTTTCCACTAAAAAACCTCCTTGGTCTTCAGACTGGATATGTATATATATTTTCTTAATAATCAAAAAGAAAAATCAATCACCATCAGGATACTTGTACCTATCTCTCTCCAGCTGAGGACACTGATTAGCATTTCTCAAATAAAAATTCTCTGTATTTCTAATCTAACAGAAGTACTTTGGTATTTTCCATCTTTTTCTGCTTTAGTTTGAGCGTATCAGGCCTCTGCCACTGATTATTATTATTTTAATCAAATTTGGCCATCATATCTATGGCCGTCACTAAAGATACAAAAAAAAATATATCTATGTAAAGGGCTGTGTTAAGTGACGAGCTGAATTCTGATACAGCGATTCAAGAAAGTAGTTCATGGAGGCTGTGAACAGAATAGTGAGTCTGTACTTCTACAACTATACCTTGCTGATGAAATCTACTTCCTCTTAACATCAAAACAACTAAACAAAACCCCACCAAAACCACAAAACCAAAATAACAACTTAATACTCAAATGATTATTTTTTTAATGGAATACTTACTTGTTTTCAAATACAACTGTGAGCGAGTCCTCATGAACATCTTTGATAAATCCCTAAAACAAAAACATTTTTGTTGTAAGAATGCATGTGAAATCAAAACAAGACAGCAATTTCAGTTCAGCCAAAGAGCAGACCACCGTTAATGCTATGGTTCCAATTTAGGAAGGTTCCAAGGCCCCATCCCACCGTTCGCATGAGGCTGCTGATATTCTTAGTTGGCTATTCTAAGAAATACATTGCACACAGATTGTTTCAAATGACTGCTCAAACCAGACCAGCACATTTGCAACTGAAAATTCACCATCAGAGTTTATTATTTTAACTGCAGGTGTGCACAACTGTTTTAGAGGAACAAAATGAGAGCGATCCAGGCCCAGGGTAATTAGTACAACTCACAAGACAACGCCAAATAGCTGCGCAGAGCACTGTTTGCTTTATAGGTGTTCATCTTAACACAAAACTGAACCCCAAACAACTGTCCTTCAGAACAGTACAACAGCCACTTTGGCTAGAATTTGGCAATACAGGCTGCCATAGAGCTAGTGACAGTTCCATCTTTCAAGTACCGAACTGAGGACTGGATGAGACCAAATACCTGTAGGAGCTCACAGGAAACCAAGGAAAGAATACAGTATTTCACATTTTTTTGGCCACATTATTATGATTGCAGGAACAATTAAGGGGAAATCCCACCTCCCTTTCTCATTTTTGAAAAACAAAGGGCTTCTTTAGGGGGCACTAATTATGTCAAAAACCTGAAGACAAAGAGCAAACTGATTGATACAGCTGTATGCAAGTATTGATGCAGAAATGAAGTTCCTACATCTCTCGGTTAAGGCAGGCAGGCACATTGCAAAAAAAGCAGAAGGGACAAGAAAGATCTTTCAAACCACTCCAGGTTTTGCTATGACCTGGTATTTGCCCAAGCACAGGACGTCAAGGAGGAGCCGGCAGCTTTAAAGGAGTAGCAGAGTTGCACAGCTGTGTTAAGAGAAGTTCCAGGAAATCTGCCCAATGGATTATATCCACTTAAACTGCCAGCTGCCGAGGACCAAGAACGTACCAGCTAGCCCCCAGAGGTATTAGGTGTCGGCCCGGGGACAGATAAATTTTGACACAGGAGATCCCTCAATGCGACGACAGACAGTAAAGGAGCCCACACCGACAGCTGGTTGCAAAGGGGCTGCATGAATAAATCTCCATTTACCTGAGCTCATGCTTGGGCAATGCCGCGAAGGCTTTTGCTCAAAACCTGCTTTTCTGCTCCCCGAGCTTCACTCAGAGCCATCTGCCAGCCACGCAGAAGGCTGGTTCTAGCAGAAAGCACGCTGGTAATCCCGAACAAAGCAGGTCACCAGAAATTACCTCAGCGAACCACCTGCTGAGTTCCTAACAAAATAAACCCTTCCACAGGCCACCCTGCCACCGCAAGGGCAGGCAGGCAAACCCCTCTCCTTGAGAGGGAAGCGACTGACAGACAGCTGGCAAGCACATACACCTGCGGTCAGGGGCTTCCCGTTTCAAGAAAGTTTCTGGACGGGTAAACTGGGCAGGAATACTGAAGTTATGGCTGTTTAAAGATGCAAAGAGCATACAAAATTTTACTGCCTGAAGTATGTGTTAGCTAAAGCAGAACTTTTACTAAATTTATGCTAGCAAAGTCCCCTTTAAACACGCCCCAACATAGGGATGAATTAACACGGCATACGGTGCAGAAAATAAAAGAGTTGTTCTACAGCAATTCATTCAAACTCTACCCAGGGACCAAAGAACCCAGTCCCAGCACTGCACACCAAGTCGATGCAGTCCAACCTTCTGCCGAATGACAACTTATCAACAGAAAGCAGTGTTTACAGAAAGAAATTTAACTTCCTACTGTGCACAGCCATTTATCCGCATTCCAAGAGCCTCTGATTCAGTATCACTCTTTGCCTCGTTATGCTGTTCTATTTCAGAGCTGAACCTTGCCTCTTATTTACATTATTACATGCTCTCACAGTACTCAACATGGGGGGGGAAATTATGTATTTAATTTCTAAGGTCAGCCTATAGTAGCTAAAAATTTATTATGCACATCTGAATTCAGTTGTGTGTTAAAAAACAGAACTTGAAAAACATCCAGAACATAATGCTCTGCACAGCTTAGGAAATCCTGAATCCACCAACTAGCTGCAGGTTTCATTAATAAGACAGAAGTAGTGGAAAAAAGGAATCCCAACTGCACTGAATTCCCAGGATTTCAGACAATTAGTCCATTACTAAGTAAAGTCTGGCTTTCTGTGCAAGGGCAGAGAGAGGTTTAATATTCAGGACTGACTTTCACGTGGGAATGCTGCAGCGGAACAGCAGGGCAGGGACGCAGGCTGAGGGCTGGCGCCGCACGGGCGTCAGGTGCCTGAACAGAAACACCAAACACTTCTGAGTAAAATCGAAAGTACAGCTCCCAGCACAGAGTCTGTACATCTCACACCGCCAGGCGGGTTTCGGGAACTCTTTCGCACAAGGAAGTCTTTCAGATCAAAGCACGCATGCTACCCTTCCCACGTGAGAATATCTTGCAGACTCGCGGCTACCAGACCTATGCAGTAACCTGCTTCAGGTGATCCAAGCAGCAGTTTCAGCTGCCATTCTCAAACTCTGCCACTTCACAGTACTTACACAGAGAAACACTCAAAATCAAATCTAACATTTACCAGGTATGTACTTTAGGTCACAAACGGACATAGTAAAGCATTAAATAAAAGGTACATAATTATTTAATTATATCATTGTGAGGCCTGAAGAAAGTCACAACACAAGGCAAACAGTGAAGGAGTCACGTAAAAGTCAAAAATCCCAAGTATAATTCTTCCTGCTCTTACAAATCTCTCTACGGCTGCAGGGAAGAAATCCCACTTCCAGTAACTGAAGCCCAGCAGTCTATGAAGTATCACAGATTGTACGAGTCCTTTGTAACACAACTAGAAATAATCAAATTCAATATAGGTTTCAAATAGTTTTATAAGAAATTATTCCATTACTGCCAAGAAACAAGCCAAAAGTATCATCAAAACAGCTGTCGAAAGTAAAAATTCCTGCATGCTACTTTCCTACCTACGACCCTGACCCTTACTATAAGCGTTATCAGCTGTCACTTTACAACCCCAAGATAAGAACAGAGGAGTAGATTTCATGCACGTCAGGATGAGAATTAGTGACATTTTTAAAGAAATATTCTAAGAGCCTAGAGATTTTTTTTTTATTTTATAAAATGGTTTTAGAAAAAACCCTCTGCCATTAAGATATTCTGCAATATAAAGCAGATTTATTTTTTTTTTTACGTTAGAAGTTATATTAAATCCTATAAATTCACAAGGATTTCTTCAGAAAGGGCATGAGGAACACAAACCAGAAATGTAAATAACCTGGTTTTCAACTAGGAATTTTGAAGGAGTTCTTTATCAGTGAGGTAACCTATATAAATAGATTTGTACTCTGCGCTCGCACTAGTCATGTCTGATACTGTACCCAAACCATTTTCTTCTAAATTAAGTAATGATGCATCATCTTAACTTTTGCTCAAATGAACAAGGTACTCCATTACTGAAACTTAATTTAGCAGTGTTGCCCAAGATAGATAATGCCAACATCCAAGTGTGAAGCGTTCTATGTTCCTTACGCATCATTCCATGTATCCTCACTCCAAACGGAGGTGATGATGCAGAGCTAGCGAGAGGCCACCAAACACGTCATCGATAAACACGCTGGCATCAAAACCGCGTAGCGATGAATTGTTTTATCAGCAAGTGAGCTCACACGTCACGTCTGTGTGCGCTTTACACCACGTACAAAACCATGGCGGGAAGGGAAGCAGAATCACCGTGACTTCATCTCGCCAGACTGCGATTCGGGCTGTCCAGATAGCCGTGTCAGTCACTCGGCCCGCGCTGCGAGCTGGCGCTCTGGAGCCCACGTATGCCCGGCTTGGGCGGGCGGGAGGATACACCCTACTACAGGCTATTAATGTCCTGCCGGCTGCCCGGGCCCTCGGAGCAGACCTGTCTCTGCCACTCACTTGGCAGAAGCCAGGCTCCCCACGCTAGCACCTGGAAAACGAGGGGTCTAGTCTCGCTAGGACTCTCGCCTAGGTTTGGGATCGGAGCGCCAGCAAATCCCACGCAGGGACGTACTGTGCGAAGTATGAACAAAAGGACAAGGAACTATGAACGGATCATTTCCACCAAAATCGCTGTG
>NW_009260358.1:357570-362784 GCF_000687185.1 Egretta garzetta | reverse complement strand
TTTTACCTGGGTTTTGCTCATTGATTTAGGATTAGGATCTGCTGATAACATAAACGGATCAAGACTTACTGAAGTGCCCTTACAGTGAACTGTGTGTCTCCGTGTATATATATACACACACACTTTTTTTCTTTTTTTTAAAATCCAGTTCCAGGGAAAGTAACAAAATCTGTACAGCAGGCAGATGCAATCCAAGCTCCCTCTTCATCCCGCTTTCTGAAGTTTGTAGCTGACCCTCAGGTGGGATAGTCCCATCTAGAAATGAGGAACTGTAAGTTTAGCTGCGAACATTCCTCCCAGCGATAGCCACCGTGTTGGCTTTTGAGTCACACATACCTGCACACTAAAAACTATACTAAGATCACCTTACCCACTGCCCAGCAAATTTCAAACAGTAAACGCTTTGGCACCTGGTACCATGGACTGTTTCTGAATCAGTGACATAAAGGTCAAGAAGCCCATATCCAATTACCAACCCTTTCACTCCCTTCAGAAGCAGAACCATTAATATTTTTAGCTAACATTCACACACAACTGTTTCACATTACAAATACATTAAATAATTATTACTAAGGGATGTGTCCCATGCTGACCCCCAGGGGGTGAGGGTGGAATCAAAGCAAACACAGGAAAATTGTAAATAACCAAATCCCTGGACAAGACAGACTGCACTTCATGAAGTATTACTGTCATTAGAAGTGATTAGCCGCACCTGCTTATACAAGGAATTGGTAGAAGAAAGCAGATCTAGCTTGCCACAAACCACAAACATTATAAGCGGGCAGCAGGTAAGAAAGAGATCCTGAACTACCGTATCAGTTCTAGCAACCACAGTTTGATCAATGCCACACACTTCCATTCACAATCATGATTATCATATGTAAATTCAAGGGTCCTTACGTTATGCAAGAACCTCAGCATGGAATCCCCTGGTTTAGGCTTATTCATGAAAGTCTGAATTACTCACATTATTTATAACTGCTTTCTTCATACTCTATTCCTGAAGGGGAAAACTTCCAAACCACACCCTCCGCTGATGATCTACATCATCAATAATCATCAGCAATCAATAATCATTGCCCCTGGCATCTCCCCTTTATCAGCCTAAAAGGATCAAGCAAATGGCTCGTCAACAGCAGTAACGACTGCAGACACTTCTTGCACCAGTCTACACAACTTCCAAGAGATCAGCAGCAACTTTAAAATGTCTGAAGTTTCCCACTCATTAGGGGTAGACAGAATAAATAAATGCTGACCTTTGTAAGACAGTTGAGAGTGTTAAAGAAAGAAAAAAAAAAAAGTCATTCCAGTTACCACATTTCCTGGCGTAGTAATTGGGTACAAACAAGCTCTGTAAGCTATACTCTTAATGACAGTTTGCTATTTTAATAACCATCAAGCTAAAAACCATTCAGAAGAACTTCACAGAGTTGTTTTCAAAGCCACTAATTAGAAATTGTAAGAAAAATTAAAAAGCCATTATATTTTTTCATTGATGCATAAACTTTTACTCACGCAGAATTGCTCATCATGCTTTGACACTCTACATGTGGTGAAAAGCTGTGCGCTCCTCCTTCATCATTTTTTCCCTTAGTAATATTTTGGCTAGTCTCTACCTCGAGGCCTACGCCACCTCCTGCTCCCAGCACTTTGGTTATTCCTGTCACCAGACCAACCTCACCTCTTGAAAGAGGAACAGACCAAGAAGGAAGCACTTCAGAATCTGTAAATTAAAGGTTGACTTTCATTCCAATTCACGTTTTTATCTATTTCATGCCCTTGCATAACCTGAACAGCTAGTACTTTGGAACAGAAAGAGCACAAGGGCATGCAACACACCCGGGTCAATTTTTCAGCCCATGTACGTCCCTGCAGTGAAGAACACAACGAATCTTCCAGTTATTCAGATGCCAATGAAGGATTCAGGTAGAGGAAGTTATCTGGCGTTCAATTTACGTACCCTGGTCTCACTTTATTGTTAGGCCCAACCTATGTCATGTAAGCTGACATCTGAGCTCATGAATAACGAGGGCTCTAGTTTGCATACGCAGGCCGAGGGAGATGCTGGGTACAACAGAAGCTTTCACCTTGTTCTTGCCAAGAGCCATGCAGACACCCTTCGCAGCCGGCAGGACCGGAGGCAACGGGCACAAACCAAAACACAGGCGTTTCTATACAAACATCAGGAAGCACTTTTGTTTGTTTGGGGTTTTTTTGCCATGAGGGTCACTGAGCACAGGCCCAGGTTGCCCAGGGAGGCTGTGGAGTCTCCATCCTCAGAGATACTCAAAAGCCAGCTGGACAACAGGTCCTGGGCAACTGGCTCTTGGTGGCCCTGCTTGAGCAGAGGTGTGGACCAGATGACCTCCCACAGTGTCTGCCCGCCTCAGCCATCTGTGATGTGCGAATTACTTAATGATCTTAATGACACAGAGAATCACCATCCTGAAAATACTGCAGTCAGGCCAAGATGAGGCCAGGAGTATTCAACTTTCATTCTCTCCAACCCACTTGGTGAGAAAACAAATCGAGGTATTTTTGACCATTTCAGTTTAAAAAAAAAAAAAAAAAAAAAAGGTCTACTCTAACATCCAGAAGGTAAAATCTAATCTAACCTGCAATCTAGCACTCACCTGTAACAAAAAAGGTCTACTCTAACATCCAGAAGGTAAAATGTAATCTAACCTGCAATCTAGCACTCACCTATAACGCACCAACTGTTCTGCTCTCAGAAGTCCTCACCACACCTCTAATATATGCAAACCCTTCAGTAGTAGGGTTCATCAACCCCGTCCATTCTCCTCCCTGTCCCACAGCACATCTTTTTTCAGAAGACCACGACCACTTTGAGCCCCATCAGTGCCATCTGTTCTCTAAAGACAACCGGTGCTCACTATTAAGATATATGCAAAGTCTTCTGAGCTGCAGGGAGTGGCTAAACACTGCCTCTGCTGTATACGGCTTGAGAACCTGGGATAAAATACAAAATAAAAGCTGTCCTCCAGATTATATTATTTATTTAAAGTAAAAGGAAAAAACAAAAAGCATAAATTAGAGATTTATAAATAAAAGCTTAAGTTTAGATCATAATATTTTTTGTACAGGACAGATAGAAGTTATCTTGGGGTGTCTACCGTAACCACAGTTACTGTCCACTGGTTTATGCATCATGAAAAACATCTTGACCTTTCATGTGTTTGAATAAAGATAATTTTCCTTACTAATTTATAGCAACCACAGTGTATACATATCAATACGCATACAAGGAATTCCCCATTAAAAGTGAAATTTACTGAAATGAAGAACAGTTATTAGAGGAACAAAAGAACCTATGAAGAGTATCATTTACCACAGTCATCCCTCAACAACTACTGAAAACCCCACTATAATGCTCCACCAGATTTAATCATTACATTTGTTCTACTACTACATCCAAGTTGCAGATCATATTAACAACTCATTAAAAAAATTCTGTCACGTAATTGTTTACATAACTATTATGGTTTTTTATCTCTGTTGGCAGAGCAGGATCCTTCTCATCTCATTTACCAGGAGGTATGCTGTGCTAATGAATCTGGATTCAGAGGGTTCTGAGGGCAAACCTCCAATTTCATCCCATCCTACAAGTTCCACTTTTCTCTTCAGAATATTTTTGCCACCTCCTATACAGTGATATGGGGCTTAGACAAGACGAGCCTATTCTCATTATCTTACAAATGCTATTATCAACACTACCAGTGTCCAAAACAGGAGACTTTCTACATGAGCTTGACAGACCTCCCTCCTTCACTTTGGAAACTTTGAACAGAAAGTTACTGGTAGCGTCACATAGCTCCAAAATGCACGTGTAACCTCTGCCTACCTCGACAGTGAGACTCACAAAATGGAGTCACATTTGTGTCACATGTGTGTGGAGACACACACATCTCACTGCATTTAGCTCACAAGAATAATCTTTCAAAACTGTGTTTCAGTTGGGTTTATTTCGGCTTTTTTTGGGGGGGGAGGGGCTCTGTGGCTTTCCCAAATTAACACTGCATTATTCCAAGGTGGGGCTTTGGTCACTATGGGTCCCATCCTCTAACCTGACTTCATCCACCATGAAGATGCTGTTGCTGGACTTAATCCCCATTTCCTTGATCTGAAAGCCATTAACGCCATTTTTAAGTAAAACTTCTGCTTTTGTCAGTCACTGTTCACAGGGCCAAAACACATGATGGTGCTAATCCAAGCCTGACAATTCTCACTGATTTAGGAGGAGCCATCATCACTGCAGATTTTACATCAGGCTTATTCGAACAAATTCTGTATACACAGATCCCTTCAGTCCAAGAATTCAGTACGTCTTCTACTACTCCTATTAGTCTCACATTCCCTTTAAGCAAAAGAAACAACTAATCCATGGTTTACGAATTTATCCAAGATCACAAAGTAGAAAATGGAAAGCTATGAGTGTTTCCACATTCTGGGCTTCCTAATGGGCAGGGGAAAAGAAGGAAAAAAGAAAAATCTATTTAGGAGTATCCTGTTGTAAATGGAACCGATTCTGATGTGGGTTTCTGTGGGGTATTTCAAGTCCAACTAAAATGTATCTGACTTATAAAATTTATTACCTACTAATTTTGGTAAAAATGTAAGAGGCTTCCCTAGCAAGGGGGCGTAGCTTACCCCACTACATTCTTTCCCCATAAGAGTATCTCCTGCTTGCCTCTTTTAATAGACAGCCAGTTGAAAAAACTAACTCCTGGAAGTCAGCTGGTTACAATCCTCTGAACACCAACTGCCTTTAGGTACGGTACGATTGCCACATGGCCTGCAGGCCAAGCCCACAGCTGCAGGCAGGGAATTCGGGGGGGACAGACGCCCCCACGCCCCGCTGCGTGAGGGTGCCCCCGCAGTGCCACAGTGGCTGAGGAGAGCCCGGGGATGAACGGCTCCCGGAGCGCGGGCTGCAGCCGGCCCTCCTGGAAAGGAAGGCAGGAGGCTCTTGCCATAAAAAGAGCTGGGATTCTCAAACCTCTGAAGCCGGGCTGAGGGGAAAATGACAGCAGCAGCTGAGGGTGTTTGCATTGATCCTGCAACATCCTGACATGCCAGGGAGGGTGATGGCGAAGGAAGCTTTCTGATGACATAAATAAACTCCAAATCTTCACAGAATTATTTTAAATATTTTGAAATTATTATTATTTTCCGCTCGGCTCACCCCATCCCACC
>NW_009260358.1:352022-356594 GCF_000687185.1 Egretta garzetta | reverse complement strand
GGGCTGAGGGCGGCGGTGCCCGGTTGCGGGCCGTGCACTGCTGCAGAGGGGGGAAAAAAAAATTAAAAAAAAAAATAAATAAACCTTCAGAAAATGACTCTGCTGTTTGTGCCCCTCACAACGCAGCCAGAGCCGAGCGTCGCTGTGAGCTCAGTGCTCACATCAGCTTAGTCATGCAGGGCTTGATGGGAGGCCTGTGGCTCTGCCAAGCGCACAATTTTTGCAATAGCTCTCAGTATCGATAACGGCGCTCTCGAACGCCCTTCCCGCTGATCCTTCCTGCTAGAGGCCGGCCCCCAGTGAACAGGGGCACAGGATGGGATTTTGCCCATCAGATGTTTTCATCTTTGGTTTCTCGGTGTTAACCCTCTGCTGTCACTTTTTTTTGCCACTTTTCAGCCGCGTCTGTCAGCGGGGCGAGGGTTGCGGATACCACGGCCCTCCAGCTCTGGAGGCAGCTGGCCGCTGGGTGAGGAGCCGCAGGGAGGAGGAGGGAGATGGGCTCAGCGTCAGGGGCCTGGCTGGCGTGCCGCTGGCTGACCCCGCGCCTCCAACGCCGGCCGTTTATACTCGGGGCTTGCGCTGGCCAGTGAGGCTTTGAGGGCATGGGGACGGTTCTGTTGGGGAAGAATCATGGGGCCTCCACCCCCTCTCGGGGCAACCCCTGCCAGGGTTTCACCACCCTCACTGGAAAGAATTTCTTTCTTAGATCCAGTCTAAACCCACCCTGGTTCAGTTTAAAGCCATCCCCCCTTGTCCTGTCCCAGCTGGCCCTACTAAAAAGCTTGTCCCCCCCTTTCCTCTGGGCCCCCTTGAAGCCCTGACCGGCCGCACTCAGCTCTGCCCGCAGCCTTCTCTTCTCCAGGCTGAACACCCCCAACTCTCCCAGCCTGGCCTCCTAGAAGTGAAGACCACAGGTTGAGCCGATGGTACAGGCTCTGTAGAGCCTTGAGTCATTGTGGTGAAGCACACAGGGAAATGAGACACAAATTATTTGGAAAAAAAAGCCCCAATAGGCTCTGCTTGTTCCAGAGAACACCATCTTTTTTCCGCTCAATAACTCCTATCTTTGGCTATGAGGTAGTGTTTAGGAAAAAAGCTACTATGCGATCTACTCTTTTCCCATGCTGTGTGCATGGATATTCTCATTCTCGCATAATGTTTATTCCACAGGAATGTTGGAGGGTACCTTGTGTCATAAACATTGTTTAAATCTTCAGAAATGACGCACAATTTATTCTCTCAGGGGTGCCTAGGCCACACATAGATAAGAGAGCCCTTCATGCCAAATGGTAGGTGCCCCCTTTCCTACTGGCAGAAGGCACTCAGGACTTCCCAGGATAAAGCAGGAAACTTGATAATATGAAACAAACAGTTTTGCTACAAAAATTCTATACCAAAAATTTTCATTTTACCAGGATTGAATAGCATGAGGTTCAGTTAGCCAGCTTCCAAAACACAGACTCTCCATGTCAACTGCTAAAAAAGAAAAGTGTGTGGGGTTTAAAAAAAAAAAGGCAAAACCAAACTATGCATAAACTGCTGTCCTCAGGAGAAAAAAAGGAGACATTAAAAAAAAAAAATTACTTCAGAACTGGGTGAGGTGCCTGGGTGTCCACATTTGCAAAACGGGGGACAATTCTGGTCAATAATGATAACGAGAACTGGCTTGAACCACAGCTATCTGCACCTCAATTTCCCTGATAAAATTTGTTTTTCTGGAAGCGTGCACATGATGGTAGTGAAAGTGTCAGGGTTGTTTACAGGTGAATATTGAGGCAGATTGCTATACCTCAGTGAAAATGGGGGTGGGAGAGGGTAATTATTAGTTTGTGGTCCATAATGCTTTGCAGCACATCAGCCAGATTGGTGAGGATGAATCTGTTCTAAGTTTACTTTTCACTTAATGTGAATTACAAGTAACTACTAAATTAAATTACTTTAAGTATTTACCGAAGTAAGAAAAGGGAGGGTCTTTACTTGGCTTCGGGAACTCAAGAGTCTTCCTCTGATAGCAGCTACTTACAACTTTTTTCACAAGACTACGTAAGGCAATTATTTTTTTTTTTTTTTAATTTTGCAACACCCGCAGTGAAACTGCCACCTACATTTCATAGAGCAGTTCTGGTCAGGGAGATGCTATGAGTAAGTCTGGTTGAACCACTCTCTGTCCTCTCTTGAAACTGTTCGGCAACGCAGGAGGGAGAGCAAGCTTCATCATGCCCGAAGGACAGTAAGCAAGAACCAGCAGGATCCGGCATCTGTGGGGCCCTTGGTGGGAAAGAGCAGAAAGGGGGTTTGCTTATTTAAGTGAGCAAAATAAAGGGCGAAGGATTAAACACTGCAGGATTAGGATTGTTGTCTTCAAATACAGCAAGGCAGACAGAGGGGATAACGATCAGCGACAGACTAAGGCTATAAAAGCCAGAAAACAAGACTGGCAAAAAGGCTCCCAAATAGATACAGGCTGATCATTAACAAATTTAGTCTGGAAATCAGAGTTTAAAGTGGGAGGTTGAGGAAGTTTCTGGAACAGCCTTTCAAAGTGAAATAATGAACGATAATAAAGCCTGCCTACTTTTAGGACGGAAAAAGCATTTACGATGGTGCTATATCATGAGCAATATAAGCCATTATTTTCAAGATAGGAGACTTTGAAAGCATTGATTCCAACAAAGAAACAACCAACCCCCATCCTTCCAAATGCCATTGTCGAAAATTGAGGAAGTACATGGACAAACTCTACAGGCTTCAGGAAAAAGCCACAAAAAGGATTGAAAATGTAACTCTCAGTGAAAGAGTATCATAGCAGAATTTTAGTATTTTGAAATAATGATTTTTGGCCACAGTCCACAGGTATCCAGGGTAGAAGGAGAAATGATAAAGGCCTCGTTAGATCCCTATCACTAGCAATTTTAAAATCAAGGCTGGATGTGCTCTGGTTGAAATGAATTCACGGAAATCTTACCATCTGTGTAACCAAAGGTCAGAATGGAATTGCCATCCTGGGACCTTCTGACATCAGACTCCGTTAAATGTTCATCTTACCCAAAAGCAGACAAATTTTAGCCATTTTCAGGGACTTGGGCAAGAGCCAACTATGAGATGAACAACATAACTCCTCAGAACAGTGATCCTTTTAACCAAGACTATAGTTAGTTATGAAAAGAAGCACAACTTGGTAGCCCTCTTCAACTAGGCTGAAAACTACTAGTCGTGTATTTTTGAAAAAAAAAAATTGTATTTTTAACTAATCAGTTACTTCTGTGCCTATTAACTTTGGTATCTGCTGATAGCAAAACAAGGGGTATTGCTGTGTTTTGCTGAACATATACCCTACCCTTCAGTAAAATAAAACCCCAGAAGCATACTTTCTCAGCACATTTTGTAAAAAATAATCAGGCAAAAATCAAGGTCAACTGAATTCTGACCTGTGCCTTTACTTATGAATGCAGAGTGTAATAACCTGGGCCTTACATTTCATTCAGTGAAGGGAAATGCCGACACTTAGCAACTTTTGCCATAAAAAAATAAAAGAATGATAAAATATTAATCTAGCTTTGCCTTTAAGTGGGTAAAAACCTTTTTGGTTCAGCTGCTCATTGTGAAACTGGCAGAGACTGATACTGAGGAGAGGCTTAGGCACCTGGCAGCCCTTCCACCCTCTGTAAACTACGGTGCATCCCCAGTCCTCAGGGGAGACAAGCGGGATGTTACGAGTTAAGGCCATATCGGCCGCATGTCTTACCAAATGACAAAACCATGGTACAACTCAGAAAAAGTCTTGGAGAAGTTATTTTGAAAAATTCCATGGTTCCAAGCGTGTGGGGTTTACTCATTTACGTGTATGTTTTCTTAACGCCACATACCTGTACTTGGGTAGCAGAAGGAACTCTGAGAGAGATGTAAACTCAGCTCCAATAGGCTTGTGCAAGTAGAGCGGAGGATCTAATGTTCTGTGGCACAAAACCGGTATTAAGGTCTCGGTACAGGTCACCCTGTTGGGCTGCCGCTGTATAGAGGGCCAGTGGTTTGTTGTAAAAATGGAAAGAAAAGTCCTGAAGACAATCTTGTGGTTTATTTTGTCCTTCACTGTGATTTTTGCATTATTTGAATATTGAGCTGAAGAATCTCCTCTGCCATTTTTCAGCAGCCTTTTACAAATGCATTCCTGACCTTTAGAAATGAATGAATATTTGTCTGGAGGTTAGCTGAACTGAGTGTGCCATGCCCAGATACATCTGCAAGTACTGTAAGCGGACACCGCTTCTGAAAATAGGATCCACAAAAGGTGTTGCTAAGTGAGCGTATGTAAAAACATTTTTGTGCAGTGCAGTTTAAAACCCTCTTGTCTGGTACGGAAATCAGAGCAAGAAGAAATTGTAAGCGTTCCCATAATTGCAAATAAACATTTGTAGTTATTTACACCTATCCTGAAAATCTTTAGAGCTAGTTTATTTTGTGTGTATCACAGCTGATGGCACTTGCATTTATCTGTCTTTGTCTAGCCAGGATGAACTGAAAATGTTTCACAGTTATGGGGTTACCCCCCCCCCCCCCCCAAACTGAGGG
>NW_009260358.1:323363-351957 GCF_000687185.1 Egretta garzetta | reverse complement strand
TTTTAGGTGGTACCCCCCCCCCCCCCAGAATGCAGTAGGTGGTTCCTGTTCTATCCTACTTCCTGTTACTGCAGTTTAAAAAAAGAGAAAGTCACTAAACTAACTAAATTATATAAGGAGGACATCAAGAACTAATATTAAAAGAAAACCGGGTTTGACTGCAGTCTGTGTTTGTGCTGAAGTAATGATGAGTAATATGATTCAGGTTTCATTTGTTCAAAGTCCACAAGATAATGTGCATGCTCAGCAAAGGAAAAATATACATCCCGGCAACAGACTACTACGTGTAAGTAATTTCACACTGAATGACAACACAGGGAGCTTGGTTTTTTCACACTGGATGAACCTCTGGCTTACCATTGCTTGGTTGGTCTTGCTATTTTTGTCAGTAGCAGCACAGGAAAGTAAGCAAAATAAAACCAGAAGTTTGATGTCATTCTAAAAGCAGAGAGAAGCACTAGACAATGCCTGCTGTAAGCGCAATGTTAACTCTGGCACAATGCAAAGAAACTGCAAAATCATTTCACTGAAATTTTAATGAACTTAAATGAGAACAGTGCTGTTTAATGGACTTTATGCAATGCTCGGGAGCTCATCCATTCACAATACAACTTTTCCTGGGGTTGGCTTGGGTTGGTAATTGTCATTATCACTTTACATCTGCCTCTTTTGAATGCCAATATGGATGCAGCTGATCAAAAATAACCTGGCTTGTGCTTGACTCTGTTCCAAGCCAGAAAGTGAAATGCACTGAGCACCAGAGAGGGAGCTCTGCGGTAGCGTGAAGTCATGGTGAAGTAACGGTGTGAAAGGCCTGTCATGGTACCAGCTTCAGACATCCAAGCCTAGCAGTTCTCCTCTCGAGTTGGATCCTTCCTATCACTGTTGTTATTACCCTCACAAACCCAAATGAATAATTGCTGTCTTCTGAATACTTTAAGTGGAAACCAGGAAAGAAAAGTATTGCTGATCCAATTCTGGTCCTGGTTTGATCCTCAGACAAGTCTAAACTACCTTTGTTTTGGCTTGACACCTGGGCCAACTTTTAGTCCCAGTGGCATGTAAAGGTATCTGCATTTCTGGTGTTGGAGTGGACCAGAGCAGGGTTTCAGGTAATGTAGACTTATGTGATATGACTTACTAGCTACTTCTTGCAAACATCAAAATGTGCACACTTAATCCCTGGTTCTCAGCATTAGGATTTAATTTCTCAAAGTCAGGGCCTACTCTAAAAAAAAGGCAATGAAGTCCTGAGCAAGATTTGCAAGAAGACGGTGGACAGCGGGCATGTTGCTGTCATAAATACATGATCTGTGGTATAGGAATTTGGTGCCACAGGACATGGAAAAACAAAACAGTAGCACTTAGACAAAGGTGTATCCGGAGTAGCAGAGGGATGCATATCAATCCAAAGGAAGAAGTGCAGTATGGAAGAGCGAGGAGGGAACTCACAGGTAGGAAGAAGTTAGCAATGCGTCTGCGTGACACTGTAAGCAAAGCAACTGAAAAGTTTATTTCTGTTCCTATAGGATTACCTGATGTAATCTAGAGCACAGAGTAGTCCGTTTCAAGAAGAGATCGGTTGTCAGCTCAAGGTACTCTGCTCTTGAGAGTTCCAAAAGCAGAATCACAGAATCATAGAATGTTTTGGGTTGGAAGGGACCCCTAGAGGTCATCTAGTCCAACCCCCCTGCAGGAGCAGGGACACCGCTAACTAGATCAGGTTGCTCAGAGCCCCGTCCAACCTGGCAGGTTCCTGTCTTGCCACACTTTACTTTCTGAAGGGCCCAATACAGCAAAGTACTTAGGCAGGTGCTTTAGTATTGGAAGGGAAGGGATATCAGAATGACTTTAAATAGTTGGCTTAATCTGTGCTCTTCCAGAAAAGAAAAAGAGATGAGAAGAAAGTTTTCCGTTAATTTGTTGGCCGAACAATAATGTAAAACATTCTGAATATAGATATTTTCAGATTGCCCTGAAAAGTCCCACCTGTAGAACAACAGATATATTATATATGTATAAAAATGCATATGTATATACTTGTTCTATGTATTGTTATTTTATGTATGTGTGTGTGTGTGTAAAGAAACAGCAGATAAATACTGAGTCTCAGTGCCCTAGGAGCAAAGATGAGCATTTCACAGGCAAAGTACTAAGAATGTTGATATGTCAATGTCAGGATCTCAACATCAGTTGTTCTCCCAAAAAGGATTGTATTCAACGCCCTCAGAAAACCAGGGGAACCTTTTCTATGACTTCAGTCATAGGCACTGACTTTAATAAATTAAATACTAAGACTAAGGGAGTAAACACGCACATTTTGGTGTTTGCAAGACACAGCTTGTAGTTGATACTGCGTAAATACACATTACCTGAAACCCTGCTCTACCATTAGATGCAGTGAGGCAGTACGGTACAGAGAGTATTTCAGTGAAAGGAGTTCTCAAGAAGTTAAAATACGTTTTCTGTGGCTTTTGTGATTGCTGCCTTAACTGAGATGACCTTCCTCTGGTACGTGTGTTCCAGTTGTATCACAAATGCCACTGAAGAGGGTGGGATGAAATCTGGACCCTTGCCTTTTTCTTTTTTCCATCTCTCTAAAAATACCATTCCATTAATAGCATGGTATTTTCCCAGACTGCCTCTGTTGAGATGAAAAAGAGAACTCACAAAGCTACTTTGGTGATAAAGTAGTCAGTTCTGATAAATACCACAAAACGGACCATCCTTTTGATCTAACCAGTAACATCATTGCACGAGTGCTCGGGACGCCACGTCTTTGGCATACTTCTGCTGCCTTTTCCGTTGTTTGATACCCCGATACCAAATGCTCTAGGCTGCCTGGCGCATTGGACACTGCAGTTCCTGATTTCACCAGGGGGTTGCTGCCCCAAGACTCATCATCTGAGCCCTAAAAACCGAGGGTGCTTTAACCTGCGCTTTCCACAAGCATATGCACCCTCTTGCTCTGGCCTGTCTGCCTGGTGTCATACCTCCGGCCCCGGACTTCTCCAGCAGGGCTGAATTGGTGCTTCAGAAAGGAGCTCCTCTGCTCAATGTTTAAAATGCTGCTGTAGACAGTGGGGAAGAAGTGGCTGATTGACAGAACCCAAATACATTAAAGAGCCACCCAAAGGAGAGGCTGAGGAGGATTAATGCAAACAGGTGAAATATGCAAGAAAAGAAATAGGAAGGAGGAGGAGACAAATGATAAAAAGAGAAAAGTCAAGAACAGCAGGAAAAGAACAGCAGAAGAAAGGAAGGGTCAAACAGAGAAAGACAGGTTCAAAATTTAGGCTTTGATGAAGAAAGAAAAAAGTGTGATGAGTGAAAAAGATGAGGTAAGAGAGGAAGATAGATTAAATGGGTGATAAATGAGGAAAGTCAAGAGAGAGCAGTTCTCAGGAATACAAGAAATACGTGATTGTCACCTCTGACATTCACATGCTTTTTCTCACTAAAAAAAGGGAAGAAGAGATTGTAGGAGACGTCGACAATGTAAACCCACCAGACTAATTCATATCTAAGATAATGTCTACGGGTATTTGGGAAATCCAAGTTCAAATCTATTTCTTGCCGAGTTGGAGCAGGAATTTGATGGCAGTTCTTTTACCGTCTGAGCTGTGTGAGCTTGTCTGTACCACACAGTCAGTGTTGCGTCGTGTCACGATACTGGGATAAGCTCTGAATGAAGCAGTATTTGCATGGGAAGCAACGTTGCCACCTAACATAGCGTTGCACCCGAGCTAAGATACTCTGCCTTTCCGTAGGGAACGTTGCCTCCGTGGAACGCCAAGCAAGCATGGGCAAAGTAGCTTTTTCTGACATCCGTGTACGCCAGCACATTGTGAACTACAGATGTAATTCCCACTTTTTCTGTTGAAGCTGTTTCACTTCTTAGGAATACTTCAGTGCTCACAAAGCTACAGAGCGTGTGGGAACGACAGTTTAGGTTTTGAGCCAGTGAATCCTTGCACACCGGTAACAATCACAAATACAACGGCTTTTTCTGTGTAAAATAGAAGTATGCTTATCCACATCAGTTTGGAGGACTGGAAACTTTGAAAAAAATCACAAGTTCCACTTTATGGAACCATTCTGAACGGCTTTCTATTCACGTGACAAATGTTTTAAGAATTGAACATTTTCATCATTAAATGACATTTTATTTTAGATTAAAATAAAATACGTTTCCTAAATGCATGACAATAAAGCCTGATGTCTTAGCTACCCATACTTGTTCCTGTGAGAAAATAAAGTCTCCAATACCCTAAATTCCACACTCTGGAGCAATTTAGGTCTCCTTAGAGATCACAGTTTGAACTACAAATGCAATAAGGGCTGCATCCTGCTGTAACTGAAATCCTTCCTAAGTCTACGCCTGCTTTTCAATCTCTCTAATTTTTCATTAGATCAAGAGTCACACATTTTTGTTGGCAGTAAAGCAATTCCAATTTGAACTGCCTTCTGTCTTCAATAGGAATTTTCCCAAAGTACAGAAATAAAAATGTAAAACTTTGCTGTGTTTCATTACTTTCATTCTTTTGAACATTGCTTCTCTGAAAGCTCTGTGTGAAATTATTAGAAGACAGGTTTTGAAATGCTTGTGAAAGTAGATGCATATATGGGACTCAAAGGGCCTTATTTAAAAAAGAAATTTGCCAGTTACCCAGATCTCTGGTTGGTTATGCCCATTCAAGGATACAGAATCCATCATTCGTATGATTATTTTTACATCTGAACTTTTTTTTATACTAGATAGACTTGAAACTTTCAGGGTCATTTGCCCAGCATGTAGTTGAATGTCCTGTGCTATAGATTCCAATTAGCAAGACCATGTTCAATGGTCCTACACCACCAATGCTGTCTAACTGCTTTCCACTTGGCTTTATATGTTTCCTCTTTGTTGCAGCTGCAACCAGGTCTATCCACCCTTTGATAGAAAAATTTCAATTACCCCAGGGAGAAGCTTTTAGCTTTATTAAGCATTGAAGTCTACACAGTTGTTCCTCTGTTGAAGAGCAGTTCAAAAGGAGAGTTTCTGAGGAAGTAATCTGATAAATTAGGATAAATCTTGTGGACTTTCACTGCTAATGTTTTTCCTGTAACATGAGCCTAAGAATCTGCCAACTCAATGTATGGTTAAGCATTTCTTTAACACTTTTAGCCCCTGACAGATGTTTCTTATACTTTACGAGTAAATGGCTCTTCAGTGTTTTTTGAGACTGCTGTGCTCTCAGCACAGAATTGATGTCACGGAAGGCTGGATTGCTGTGCTCTAGCCTTGATAGATCATGACAGAAAACTGTTCCCACCTGGTAGCTTTGTGTTGGCCTCTGAGTAAACTAGTGGCTTCCTTTCTTAGATGATGGGTGTCAACTCATCACCTCCTCATTGCCAAGAGTAACCTTAAGTTATCTAAGAAAAAGCAAGGACTGCATACACCAGATCTCCAACCTGCCCTCACGTTGTTGCGATTGGCCTCACAGGGGAGCGGGGTGGCCAAGTGACATGGAAGAAAGCTAGCAATAACACTGTCATAAGTCCCATCTCTTTGTAGATTAAAAAAAAAAAAAAGGAGCTTCTCTTCCTAATGCTGTCAGTCCTGTATTTTGCTTCATTGGTGGGTTCATTTACGCAAGTAAATAAGGCTGTCATTTATGCTTTTTAATGTTCGAAAATTCCTCAAAAGTTTCACGTCGGTGGTTTGAAATCAAATCTTTCATTATTGTCTCTATCTTGCAAATTAATTTATTACTGTATTTGAAGTCCTAAATGCCTCTTGAAAGAGCTGAACATACAGTCTAACAATGTACCCAGAAAGAGCAAACATGAGTTACACATTTAAAGAAGATAATCTTTCAGTTGCCTGGAAATCCTGTCACTCTTGCTTTGCTGTTTAAGCTTCATATAATAAAGCATTTCTTTCTGTTTTCTGAAAAGTTTTGGTTCTTCCTCACTCATCCCCATTCTGTGTGACAGAGGAAAATGGCACATTAAATTGAGTCTGAAAAGGGCACAGAACTATCTGAAATTAATGACACCAAATTAGAAGAACACTAGAGTTCTTGGATGGAATATATTTTTCTAGGAATCCTCCATGAAGAGTGAGGAGGAAACAAATAACCATGGATAGAGTCCTCCAAACGCACGATCCCACCTAAGTCCCAGGCTACGGCATGCCTTTCTTTGAGCACGATTAAGTAACAGCCACTATCAGTTTCAAACACAGGTAGCAAAATTTACATAAGCAAATCTCATCTGGCGAAATGCTGCCCTATAAATATACATATTATAATCCGTTATTAACACACAATATTATATTGTCATAACACGTCAAAATATTACAACCAGGGATTTTGAATGAATTATTGGTCCTCGTTCCTGTGCATCTGTCATAAGGCCCATATGCCACCTGCATCTCTCTTACAAGACACGTGCATCCTCTACTGTCCCTCTGGACAGAGACAGTTCCCTCTTTCCTCAGCAACTCAACTAACGACAAATACTTCCACTAAACCCAAAATTAAACTGAAAAAAAAAGAAAAAAAAAAAATCCCTGAGCTGTTTGCTCTCTCCTAGGAAAACACTATTTCATGGTGCAATACAATATTAAGACAGAGAAAAAATAATTAAGATTACAGAAATTAATTCTGTATCAAAGTCCACAGAAGGACTCCTGTTGACATCAAAGCTTTGGGTTCTCTTTGATAATGAGATTACACATCATACTTGATTTTCTACATATTCTTCTCTGCAGAGTAGATGTATTACCACTGTCTGTCAACGATTCTGCACAAAATTCAATCTGTTTAAAAGCAAAGGATATATTTTTTGTACCATGGGGTTTGGAAAAACCTGCAACCTGAGACCTGACACCGTAACCCTGGAGTTGAAACAGTAATTAGAGCTTGTGTTTCCAGTGTTTCATCATGTTGTGCATGCATAATTTAGGCTTTCACTTCAGACAGTCAAGACCTCTGCCTTTCAAATTTCAACTTACATCATCATCCAGCTTCATTCAATACATTCGTACACACGTCATTACAGGAAACTTAGTGAACGATTCTGTTAACAGGACAAAAAAGTGGAAAAATTGCTGTCTCACTCCCTGCTTGGGTCTGGAAAAATTATCTGGAGTAAAATGCGGTTAGAAGGCAGTAGATAAGACTGAACATAAAGAAAGGGGTAACTTGTTTGTGAAAAAAATGTATCTCTGCCTATCCTTTATCAGAATAGAAATAGTATCATCAGCCAAACACCAAATCTTACTTTGATACTCTCCATTTTCTGAACAGCCTGGCAATATGGTCTGGTGACACTTCGGCACGTACCCTTTCAGGAGAAGACTTGGTAAGCGTAAGGGAGTATTGGGCTCAGGTGCCAAGTCAGTTTTCCAAAGTTGCTGAATCAGCTGTTGCTGATCCTGGTGTTTACAGCATTAAGAGAAAGTACTGGAGGAAAGCCTTGCAGGTGCCAGACAGACGTCTATATTAAGACTTACGCTGAATTGTTGATTTTTAGTTATCAGCAAAACCAAACTAAGAATCTGCGTGCTCAGCTGAGAACATTACTGGTGCAGCTTGTTCATGCCTCAAAGATAATAGTTGCTTTCAGTATGAAATGCTGAGATTTTTTTCTCCGAGGTTTGAGCTCTTCAGTTCAAAACGTACTGCTCAAACGTGGTTACTAAACAAGCAATGAAATTTTGGATGTAAACATCAATGTAAGATCTACTGAGTTTTCTGGGATTTGGAGTGACTCAGTGCTGTCTGTCTGCATCGAGAGGAGATTTTGGGGTTTTTTTTAAAAAGCATTTAAAATCCACTAAGTGGAAACCATAATGTTCACTAATGCTGAACCCAAGCTGTGAAGCTCAGCGGAACATGTGCTGAAGAAGATCACCATCTCGGTCAGCGTACATCTGACCTGTAGCTGGAGAAGGCCAACTTCATTCTCAATATGTGAAAACACTACAGACCATTGTGGTAAAGCAGGCAGCTTATGCTGGAATTGGCCCAGCAAGTATTTCCATCCCAGCTCCAGCCTTTCCTCTTCCCTACCCAGAGCTTTTGCCTACTTCTTCCTCCTCCCTTCTGCAGCAGCCTTCTACAGATACCGAAAATGAGGTCTAGCAGCAGGGGCTTCCAGGGGAAATGCAAGCTGACCGCTGGGCGGAGGGGAGGTGATGGTGGCTCCTGAGGCGATGCGCAGGGCGCTGCTCTCTGTGCCGACGCGTGGAGGTTGACGCCGGCTCGGGCAGGTTAGACAGGGCAGGGTTGCTGCTGCCGGCTTGGCTGTGCGAAAGGGTGCCAGCTGCCTGCTGGAGGGGGACACCGGCTCCGAAAAGCAGAGACCCGATGCAGGGGTGCCGAGGCTGCACACCCCTGCTTGGTATGATCGCAGCACAGCAAAAAGTGGGCGAAGGAGACTTCGGGTGAGCAGAACAGCTCTGTCAGAAACTTCATGCTGATCAACACGATGGATTATTTGTTTCAGCACAGTGCTTTCACCCAGATAGTACTTTCTCTTCCTGATACAATCATTTATAATTTTATTTGAGTCACTTTTATTTCATGGACTTCTAATGAAAGATCCTGTCATAATCATCCTATACCAGGGAACAGTTTAGATTACCTGCACAAAAGTCCTCCCCTCTATATAACCTTCACGTGCTGTTAAGCAAACATCTCTTTATTAATCAAATATTAGTTGGAGAATTTCTCTGCTCTTAGCGATATTTCCAAGGCACTAACATTAGAGAATGCCCACCAGAGGCAGATCGAGGTGCTGGTGAATCCTTTTCTTTACGATTTATGGTTACACAGTGTGAGACTGTGAATGGGGGTGCCTGTGTGTTAGAAATCACAGGAATGATCTACAAAGCGTAAGGAAAAAAATAATTTTAAAAGTGCTGGAGAACACTTCAAAGAAGCCAGGTTCTGCCACAAGGATTCTGTGACAACCTCAGCCAGTGCTTCTTCAGTCATTGTCTCATTTCAGTAAATTAAGGCACCTCTACGCTTGATCATTACAGTAGTTCACAAAGCAAGGAGTAATTTACGTCTCTCTGGCTAACGATGGTCCCTCACAGGCTGAGAGGACCACTTCAATGAAGTGGCATTGGATCAGTGAGCCGGGCAGTCATGCGCAGGCAGAAAATGTTTGTGTCTTAATGCCTTTTTTGGTCTCCAAAGAAAGCATACATTCTATAGCCTTCTTGCATTGTTCCTCTTCCTGCATTACTCCACTTCAAGGTGCTCTTTCTAGAACATGTCTTCAGTCCTTTCTCCATACAGCTGAACAGTAGGTGGGACAGTAGGTAAGTCTGTTATAGCCTCAGGCACAGTAATGCCCCTCCAAAGAAATACTCAAAGTCATTGCAATAAAGAGGAAATAAAACAACGATGAACGCTGCCGATCAGTCTCTTGCAGTATACAGCTGCTGTGCAGCTGACAAATTAAATGGTGGGCAGAAGATAACACTACGACTATTACTACATATATTACTACTGCTATGGAGAAGGCAGCAGCAGTCCTTGCCCTCATCCCATCAGCAACATTAGCTGGCAGCAGCTAATGGGATCTCTACTACCAAGAGTTGTCCAAACCTTAAAAGAATCTATTCAAAGCGGAGAAGGAACAGAGAGATGTTGCCCAGGTGAAGGATACAACGCCCTTACTTTCACTGTGCTTTTTCATCCCACCAGTAAAGCAGCTTTGTCTGTGAATCTGGCTACAGCATGGAGGGAGTAAAAGAGAGAATGTGCACATACGCATCTTGCAAAATTAATGCCGCAGTGTTAAGTTCCAACAGGAATCTCATTTTAACAGGAAAAAATACTATTTCCATGGAATCACTGTCTCCCTGGAACAACCCCCCCAGCAGGTACTTGTACCTACAGGACAAGTGGCTGAGCTATGCCTAATCCTCAGAAAACTCTGATCTCATCCACATCACTGGCTTGCAACCATGAAGGTGCACAGGACTGCCAAAGACATAAAGCTTGCAGCATGCTTCACAGTCCCAGTGGCACCTGGTATGCACCAGAAAACAGAAACCTCAGCACATCTAATTGCAGAGCTTGGGAGCAGTGCATGGGCTTCCTCTGGGCTGCGGGGGAAGCCAGTCGTGAGCCGCACAGTGCCAGCACACCGCTGGGTTCTGGGCTTACTTCACCTCTTCTCCCAAGAGACTGTAAGAACAGAGAACAGAAGAGTTGCAAATTTTTTGCAATCTTCAATATTTGCTTTTTCCTATGCCTACTTTAATCCTTGCTTTTCCTTGGTGAGAGACAGCCAAAATATTTTAAATTTAATTTTAGGAATTGCAAATGCAGTTAGGGCCTGCTCATCATAAGCAACTGTAGTTTACCTGGGAAAAGTGCCAGAAAACTTTATAATAGTTTTAAGAAGTCTGAAACAATAGTTGGGTAAGTGCACTTCTGAGAATAGGAAGGTATTAGCCACCACAGAAGACCTGAAATGAAAGGAGACCTTCAGATCTTTGTCAGAAAGCTTTGTTCAGGTGCTGAAGGGTTTTTTTCATGTCCCTCTCAAATTATTAACCGCTTCTGAGTTAGTGATTCAGCAGATGAAATTGTTTAGGGTTTATAATCCAAGAGATCATAACGAATTATTTAGAGTTTACAGTCTGTGGAACCAATGATCTGATGATTTAATTAATATCATGATTTAATTCCAATCCGATATATCAATAGCTAAGAAACATTTATTTATATAACAAAATACTTCTGTTAGTATTCCCGTAGTAACTGGACTGCCTCAACTTTCACTTTAGCTTAATACTGATGATATCAGCTCAATTTTAGTTTCCCATTTTCATTTTTTTTTTTCGCTAGAGAGATTTAATAATTTTTAAAACAAAATAATAATTAAAAATCCATTTGTTTTCAATAAGCAGCACAGACCAAGAACTTTTCCATACTGAGTGAATATTAAGTGGTCAAGGAAAAACCTGATGGGCCCCCAATTAGCGTTTGGGTCTCTCGCATAGTCCTACTCGAAGGTCATACTAACGGATCAGTCCATCATCCCACTCAGCATACAGATTTGTGCCTTTGAACAAGGTATGTCAAAGGAGGCGGCTCCATAGTGTGACCCTACCATGGCACTGGGCAATAATCCGTGTCTGACAAAAAGTGCTCCTAACACAATTAAAACTGGACCAGGCGAGATATCCTTCCTAACCCGCACGAAGCCTCCGAGACCGAGGATAATACACCAGCCAGCCGGCGAAAGTGAGTGCCCCGTTTTCCTTAATCCCATCCTCTGTGTCAGCAGTAAACTCAATTCCTTTTCCTCCCCATGCTGAAGAGAATCTCTTCATACACTGGATTACCCTTAATATCCAGTGTTTACACTCGGTGATGCATCGTGCTGGCTATCACGCAGTCTCTGGGGGATACTTGCTCTTTTGGCCATAACAGCAGTAAAATTACACGGGGTAGACACCCGCAATGATCTGAACAACAAACTTGCTATCCTTAAATAATTGTCTGTAGAATTTTATGTAACCTCAGCCAGCAGGTAATGATTTGCATATGAAGGTATTCGTGGACTGCTTGAGCTTTTCGCCCAGTTGGGACCTTGTCTCCATCAGGAGAGGAAAAAGCAGGGGAGCTGAGGTTATGGGGTTCCACCTCCAGTCCCTCCTACTTCTGCCTCCAGATCAGCCTTCTGCTGGGCTGGCACCTGCGGTGCTTTCTACGCAAACAATATGCAAAATGGGTTTTACCAAAACTTTGTATAATCTTAAGCAAATGCCTTCTTTTCACCTGAAAGGCCTTTGACCAGATTCACGCATCCTTCTGAACTGATTTATGCAAAAACTTACCATTTAAAGACTGAATACATGATATGGTTACTGTTATTGCCTTCTCTTGCAAAGGCTGCGATTCTCCTGACACACGAAAGCAAGGTCTGAGACAGGGATGCACAGGCACAGGTTTTTAAGGATCAGCACACTACGCCCGGCTGAGGAGGTGCTGTCATTTACATTTGCTGCTCATCAGTTCTCCATTGGTAAAAGCCAGAATGTTCTGAGGCTGGTAAAATGGAGCCTTGCTTCAGAAGCGATTTACCTCTAATTGTACACAATATTTAACAATCATTGTTAGGAGTTTTTTTCTTCTTTTGTGGGGGGAAAGTGCCTACAGGAAATTGCATTTCGACCTCTCCAACTTTAACCTCCAAAAACTGGAAGGGGCTGCATATTTGGACACAGCATGAATACAATGAATCTTATTTTTCTCTATTTTGTGATGCTGCTGCCATCTAGAGTATAAAAGTAATAATGTGTCAAGAAACACCATCAGCACTATTTAATTAATGCATTTTGTATTAACAGTGAGCAAGTATAATCATAATCATACATTTTTCTCTCTTTTTTTCCACTGCTGCCACCTAGAGTTATAAAACAAGAATATGATTTTTCTGACTACAGCTATTTAATTAGTGGCTACATATATCCGTGGGTGACACCTTACTTTTCCACAATTTTCTCATTGCTTTGGCTTGTCTCTTTGTCCTGAATGTCAGTATAACCCATGCATTGCGTTGAATGTTCTCTTTAAAAAAAAATTAACAAAGTGGTTAAGCCAAGTAATTAATGTGATTCTAGGTTTTTAAAGGTAATTGTTAAATAAGATTACATACAGAGATAATATCTTAGGTCAACATGACTTTTTTTTTTCCTGGTTGTGGGACATGATTCATCATAAAAATTAGACTTAATATCCATACAAGACCCCCTAATCGTAATTAATAGGGGAAAAAATTGGCTGCCGTTGTCATTAAAAACGACAGACAGCTGCTGTTGCTTCTGTAAAAAACCCCAAGATTTTACAGAACCTTTTTTTGTGTGTGTGCCACAGAAAGCAACACACATGCCTTGGGGACTGTAAAACAATCAATAGAAGAAAGCAATGAATAATAGGTTACCAAATCTGCAGTCACTGGTGCATGTGACCTCCTTGTATATTTGAAGGTTCAAAAGAAGTCTCCTTTGATGCCTAGTAGGTAACTACAGAAATTCCTGGAAGAAATCCTAGGCATTCTTGTTCTTTTAGCCTATTTAATTTTTAGACAGCTTTGGATGACTGCACTGGAGGTAACAGCAACCCTCCAAGATCAAACATCCACCAACTCTTTACCTGGATTGTTCCTTCCCCTTTGCTGATGTAATCACTTTCATTATCCCTCTTCAGGTGGCCTCGGCAGCTTACTTTGTTGGGAATCCTTAGCTTGTCATGTCTAGTGGAAACAGTAGCACTTTCTATATCTTTGTTTGACAGCTCTATTACAGTGCCTCAAAACTCAGGAATTTAATACATTGGCCTCCTCAATATCTCTAATGGCAAATTTCATGAAAAAACCCCTTTTCTTGGACTTTGATCACAGAACTTTCTCTAGCTGGCTGTTCTTGGTTCCTAGTTCCTCTAGCTGTGCCCCTTGCCTTCTTTCACCTACCTATGAAGTAAAGCCGCTGTCCTGGTTTTGTCTTTTCAAACTATCGTTATGAAAACTAGTCACAGCTCTTGTCACAATGGCTTCACCGTAATAGCAACATGAAAGTCCCACATGCTTCTGTGTACCCTCCAAATAGCTCACCCCAGGAAAACTGCTGCAGATGACACTGGTAGCCAAATGAAGGAAGGTTTTATTCTCAGGTTGGTGTCATTTGTCTTTTTGGCTGTAACATGGAAACTTTTGAATAATACATCCCATCAGCTCCACAATTTCTCAAAGAACGTCCTAGGCATAAATGCATAGGTATTTACAGATTTAAGCAGAATCAAATGAGAAAGCAAGCTAAACAGGGAATACATGAAGCTCAGCTACAGAGCTGGCAGAACCAGAAGCTTCAATACGATCTGTAATTGTCTACAGATCTAAGCTATTAACAGCATGCAGTGTAACAACAAAATATCTCATCTCTGCTTGTCTTCGCACTGTAGGAATAAGAGAATTAATAATGGCACAAAAGAGAGGTCTGGAGGAAAGAGCCCCAAGAGTCCAATGTGTATAAAGGATGAAGGGCGAATGGTCTGGGGATGGAAAGGACCCACATCTGGCAATGCCCGGGCACTGGGAGGGCACCCATAGTGTCTGACAGAATGAAGGCGAGGGGCGCTTTGGGGTGTTCTTGAAAATTTAACAGAGTGGGAAACAGGACCTTTGCAAGGTAGATAGAGAAATATAAAAATTGCTTAGTGTGAGGAAAGGCCTAAAAAGCAGCCTCCGGAAGCATTCCTCACCCTGAATAGTTATGACTGTATGAGACTATACCAGAAAAATAATGCCACGCAGGTTTAGGAATAGCCTTTGTGTTAAAGGTGTAACAAAAGCATTGGCAATGGGCTGCTGTTACCTCCTAACTTCAGCTACATCTGAATAACGATTAAAAAAAAAAAGATGTGTAAACGACATAATGACTACTTCCAGTAGCTATTATAACCTCTCGCTCATACTGCCTATATCCTCGCAGGCTGTCCTGAGGTTTGTCGAAGGGTCTTTGATTCCTCCTGTAAAACTGACCCAGGAGCGAGTGATAATGCATGACTCTTATGGGAACAGAGTATCTGTTGTCTCCTGGGTTAGCAACTCCTGTCTGAACTTCATAGTTTTTTTCAGTTTGAAATCAGGGTAATTTGTTACCATGTTCCATTTGGGCTGTGGTGATAATCGTTTGGGACCTCTTGGGTTTGTTAGGTATTGGCAACATTTTTCTTTTCCTTTGGCCTCTTAAGGCTCAGATCTGGTAATTCTAATAAGTGATGCTCTCAGTTTAAGAAAAAGGTATTAAGTTGTGGATACTTTGGTTTTTTTAAAAAATCAATTTCTCTGGTATTTATGTTGACTTTTCTTCTAGTACTTGTGACCATAAAAGCCAGGGAGTATTATACTTCCCCTGATATAACAGAGAATAACAAAAATAAGGCAGCTGTAAGTTGTGAACCATTATCTATGAACTTGCATGGAATCCCATCTTGGCTGAATTATGATAAGCCTTTGTTATGCATCATATTCTATTATAAGTCAATATTTAAAATGGGAATTGATCAGAAGATTGCACCACTGGGTGATAATCTAGCAGAAAGATTCATCCTATATAAGCTTTTTGAGGGGTTTTTGTTAGACTTAAAAAATAATCAATGATTTCTTTCTGTACCTTCCATAAGGTTTCCTCCTGTGCCAGCCCTCCTGGCAGCGTATCAGCCATACTGTCCTCAAGCTCCAGCCTGAGTGGAGCATGCAACTGGCCGTTGCCCAGGTACCTCAGCATGTAGTGGTCCTTTTTAAAGGCTCACCTTGTTGTGTGCAACTCTCCTTTCCTTTTGGTGCGCTGATGAATTTGCCAGTGAATACAACTTCTCTGTAGTTCACCTAGTTAATCCTTTTCTGACATCTAGTCCTTGTTACGTGTAGTACAGTCTATCTCTCAAAGTATGGGACTAATTAGTTTTACTTTAGATAAGCAGTCCAGAGATAATTACTTATTCTTCTAGAACCCTAAAGATTCAGGTCATGGCATTTTGATGACTTTTAATTACTGGGTTAGGGTAAGGCTAAAGAGAGAATTTGGAAAGAGGTATCTACTAAGAATGAATGGAATGCTTCTGAACCTCCTCTACTAAGTTGGTTCTACTCAAACCAATGACGCTTTTTTTGTAGTAGAATAACAATACTTCTGCATTTCAAAATGCGCTCATGGTATCTGCCACTATCTTTGGATCCTCATCTTGTTATTTCAACAGTGAGCTTATCATTGCCTTAGTAGATGTCTGAATTTGTTCAGTAACTATTATTTTAACCACTTAGCTTTCTTTTGGTGTTAACAGTTCAGCACAATGGAGTTTATATCAGTGTGTTACCTTTTGCTAAAAGCATACAAAGAACTCAACAAAGTGCTTACGAGGCTTACGAAAAGTGTTTGGACCCTGATCAGCAGACAAGCTCTACCCAATACACATAGTTGATCATTTGATTCTGCAGCCTGCTCCTCAGTCCGATTCTCATGGGATCCCTGTTGCATTATTTCAAGTGCTATTTTCATCTTCTTGCAATGTGGTTCACAATGGTTCAGACAGAAGAGTTCCCACTCTGTTTACATTATTAAAGAAGCATAGGTTTTGCTTTTGGCAGTAAGTGGTCAGGCTCCTAATGCCTCTAGTAATTATCTCTCACTGAATACCAATATTTATTTTGAAATTTACATCCAGGAACTAATCAGGTACCAAATCCTGCTTTGAAAATGTGTTTAGAGCCTCAGAGAGAACTGCTCCCGTGTGATCACAGCTTTGTCATCAAGCTGTTTGTTCATAAGCGTCTGTTTGCTCTTACACTGTAACAATTTTTCCTGAGTGGTGCATGTTTGCATTATATAAACAAGTCATACAGAGCGGAGGAAGGTAGTACAATTTATTAGACCAAAAGCTGTAAATGGGAAAAAGACAAACTTCTCAGTGCACATCCCTGCCTTTGGGTTTGAAACGGACACAGCACAATTTAAGCTGAGGTTTAATACAATTATGCCAGCTTAGCTGGACACACCATTGCATCCCTTTTCACGGAGCAGTTCTGAAATATTTTACAGTTGCCCTATGTTTGTGAAAACCAATTTCTCCTTCTTTTTAACCTTTTGCTAATTCTGTTTCCTGTAGTTGTGTCGAGGTATATATTTCTAGTGAATACAGTTCAAGTCTGTAACTGTTTGCTACCACTATCATTTGGAAAGCCGACTTTCTCGGTAGCTCCCAAAAGTGAACTTACTGCAATAATTGCTTTGGCCTCTTTAGTCTTTCTACCTTAAAGATTTGGTCTGATCAACCTCACGTTATATAGATTCATTAGCTAGGTCTGAACCATCGTGATCAATGATCTTATCGAACAGCTTATTAGAAAGAAAAGGTATTTTTGCCAAGTGATGTTGTTGGTCAAAGGAATCTTGAAATACATTCCCTTTAAAAACCACCACACAGTAAAGAAAGATGTCCCTACTCCCACCCCTGGGATTACTTCAGTACTTTATCCCCATGGCTGATGGTTGAAAAAAGACGCCGTTGGCTGCAATGGGTTGAAATGTAACCACTGAACTGAAGAGCCACAGTCATCCGTCCGTTCTCTGGCTCCTAACTCTCTAAACTGCACCAGCCTCTGCAGAAGGAGCCAGCCCGTGTGCTCCGCCGGTCTGACCTGGGAGGCACATAATGCATAGGCTGAACTTTAGGCAGGACTTCAGGCATTTGGAGAACTTTAAAGCGTGTACAGCTATGGGATACACACATCTCCAAGGTTAGACAGCAACTACATGGAGCATCTGAGGGGATCTGCAGAAATTTTGGTAATTAAGTCCCACTTTAAAAACAAAGCCCTCTGTAGATCTAATTCTACAATAAATAGGATTATAAATTCCACGTAAGATTTTTCATCAAAGTACCTAGTCACAGCCTGTCCCCCAGGTTTTATCAGAGTTGCACAGCTCTGGTTATCACTGTTGGGGTTGTCTCGCAGAGAGGAGCAAAGTTTAACAGCAGGCAGTGGGGGGGGGTCAGCATCCACAGGGGCTTTGAATAAACTGCCAGTCCCCAAAAGGAGGCCTTTCCTGGTTTATTGCGGTATTCCAAACTTGGGATTTTGAACTAGATGTCTCAATTTTACTATATAGGGTCTTAGTGCGTGTCTAGGTTTGCCCACTTTATCAGTGGATACTCTGTGAACTCTATCTATGGTTACCCACAATTGTGGGGGACTAGACTCAGTAAACTAGGGGACACCCACCAATTCGCTGTTCCAGCTATCCTGAGGTTTAAAAAAGAAGTAAAAAAAAACCCCAAAAACCTAGGGTCAAAAAGGCGTAGAGTTCCAGTAGTTTATCAAAATTATTTCAAAGGCAAGACTATAAGGCTTACAGAATTTAGTTTTGTCTACGCAGCAAAAAATACTCAGTAAACTCCATTTCCAGGCAAAGGTAAACCCTTTAATTTAAACACAAGTCCAGTCTAAAACATTAGGTGCAGGACTGTATCATCGTATTGGTCTCCCTAAATGGTTCTGCCAAGATCTAACCAGCATTTTGTACAACGCTCCCAGCAAGCCCATAATTTACCCTCATATTTCAGAATTGAGCTATGGAGATTGTGAAATGTATAAATTTATCAAATAGCATCAATGCTAATTTTTATTGACTGGCAACTGTATTACCTCTAAAGCAGGCCACTAGCAGAGTCGTGCTTTTCCAAGCAGTGCTATGTATTCCAGGAATAGCCAGGAATTCAAAATAACAGCCTGGGAAGCCAATTGGCATCTAAAAAACAGTGATAGGTAGATGTAGTGCAATCCTCAAATTATTTTTTCTTCTATTAAATTAAAGAAATAGACGGTGCTACTTCAGAAAAAAAAAAAAAAAATGCTTGACACACTTATTTAAAAAGTCCAGATTCTGAAGTTTTGTCTAAACAGGGGATCTTCCAGTACCTATCATTTAGGTATTCCAATGTATTTTCTGTTGTGGGGAATTTTATTCTAAAATAATAATCAATTTATTTCAGAAAAATTATTGTTATCCAAACCAGAGAAGTTTGGATGGCTGTTTTCCATGCTATTAGCTACGTTTACAATATCATTATCATAACCTTATCATTATTTATATGTACTATAATAAATCCAGAGACACGAATCAGGCCGCTGTGCTAGGCGGTGTTCAAGCAAACTTGATGTGGCCATCCCTTCCCAAAGCAACCAGGGAAGCCAGGTTGGGAACAAGTGAAAAGTGGTGACTTCAAAAGGTGCTCGTATGCAGAGTTACCCCACTGAAGTCAAAGGGCTTAGGCCTGAATTTAGAATCAGATTGCTTTTTGTCCTTAAACAACGTCTTTTTCCCTATTGCCTATTTTTTTTTTTTCTGATTTCATCGTGAAGACACAAAGCTGAATTTGCAAAATCACAGCCATTTCCATGGCAACAGATTGTGATGTTATGATGTCCACTGTTGGGAGCAAATAAAACAAGCGACCAAGCTGCTGGGTTAAGGAGGGAGCAGGAGTACTTTATACCTTAAAGATGCTTTTCCAAAATCATTGCTGGTTGCTATCATACCCATCACGTAGACATCCACTACCACTTTCTCCCCAGGCCATGAATCTTTATGGAAGTGAAGATGAGTTAAAGGGCTGATCTAATAAACAGTAAAGCCAATGGAAAGTCTGCCGCTGGTTTTTTGGGAGCTGGGTTGGACAAGAGAGCATGCCGCTATCCACATGCAAGCAGTATTATTCTTGTTTAAAGGGGATAGAAAATGACAATGACAAGTGATTTATCCAGCATCATGTACTAGGTCTCTGAAAGATCTATCATGGGACTGATGAACTACAGAATTCTTGTCCTATTTTTTAATAAATTACAATCTAGCTTTAACATTCCACAGACTCTTCAGGTTTGCATCTGCCCAGTAGGTTGAATTCTACTTAGAAGCAGTGCATTTCTATTTTCTTCAGGAGAGACAATAATTTCCAGTATTATGGGGTTAAATTTAAAATTTGAGGTAAAGTTCAAGGTTAAACTCACATTGAACTTCCAAAAAATCAGGATAGAGAGAAAAAAAAAGAGGGGAAAATTAATTCTGATTCCATGCATTAGCCATTTATTTGAATATAACATTATTTATAGAAATATAAATGTCATCTTTAAAACTATGGAACTCCGTTCTGCTGCCATTGAAGCCAATGGAGATTTTGTTTCAATCATCCCCACTGTCAGGTTTATATTTTAAAAAACATTTTATTATAAAGAGATATATATTTTAAAAGTGCCCCTTTGATAAATGGCAGCAGCAGAATGGAAGCTTTGAATAAGCTCTTTGAAGCCTGCAGTTTTATGAGCTCAGTGCCTTCAGAAGCTTCTAAAGTAGTTATAGACAAATGGAGACAGCTAAGGCTTTGCACACTTACTTCAAACATAAGTGAGTGACTAACATAAAATTGTAGTGGCCATTAAAACTTCAAAGGAGAAGTGTGACCTGAATATTACTTGTCATAGTATTCATACTTGTCATTAATTTGTTACTGGAAGATCTGATCAACTTTTTAAATTATAGTATCTCCACCAAATGCCAAGATCATGACTTAGATAAATTATGCCGTCTCAAATAAAATTTTATTCCTGAGATTTCACTTATGATCCCAGTGAAAGCAAGCAAGAGCTGGATAGTCATACGATGCTGGCGCCCCCTCCGTGCTTCCAGCTAAATCTTGACTCTCACCTTGCTAAAGCTGCTCTCCTCATAATCTGTTCTACCTTCCTCCTGCCTCTCATGGTATCTTTGCCCAGAAAGCCTCTCCTTCTGCTGCAGGCCATAAAAATGTCCTCTTTTCTTACAAATTCCTCTTCACAATTCACTTTTCCCCCAGTATTTCTCGGGCTATGACCAAACTTTCTAGCCGTCCTACAGACACAACCATATAAATACTTAGGACACAGTTCAAGAAGGTTAAGAAGTCACAGTTACCAACTCATCTGTTGCTTATCTCCCCCCATCAGAAGTCTGGTAACTGTTTGTGTGAATTGTTAATCCTTTGAAAAATGTAGTGATCTAGTAGTCTGGCATATCTCTTTCTTCCCATTCTTTGTCTGCTAGATGTCATCTGTTTCTTTGTCAAGTCCTGTTGTATCTCACTTAGACTGTAAGGTCCTCAAATGTAACGACTTCTTTAATTATATTAAAGAAAAAAAATGTGTATATATATGGTAATATGTAATGGCATTAACTTCTTAACAGTTATGCTTCATTCTCCAGAAAACAAATCAGAAACAACTAGAGAGTTTGAATGATTGGCCTTTACAGATAGGGAGAAGGAAGATAATCTGTTTTTTTACTATTTCTTTACATCTCAGAACTAATTGTAACTTTTTTTGGATCCTCTGTTTATGGATAAAAAAAATTATGATCTGCATTTTATCCTGTCTTGGGCTTTCAAGCTCACTGTAGTGAAGCTATTTGGACAATTTATTTGCATGCATAGAGGTGGATGATTAAGCCCCAAAATTTATTGCTTGCTACTTATTCAGTCAGAAAGATGAAAAAAAAAGTGGGAATGCTTGTTACTCATCTGGAAGGCTACCATTTTGATAGACCCATCCCAGGGAGTCTGGAAATACCAAACAAAATGTACACCAATTGCTACTGAGGGGGATATTTGGCAGAAAACACTCTGGGAACCACTGCCACAGCCAAAACTAACTTCTCCAGAATCTGCGAATCTTTCATTTTTAAGTGTACTGTGTAGAAAACTACGTGACCCACGGTTGCATATACTGTTGTAAAGAAATATGTTAGGAAGCCAAAAACACAGGATATGTGAGTGGTTCTGAAGCAGAATTTAGAGCTTGTTATTGCAGACTTCAGTTCCATTACTGCAGGAAGCTTCCAAGGTCAGCAGAAGGCTCAAAAAAGGTTTTGAAATCTGCAATCCACAGTTTAGAAAATACAAACTGCCTTTAGAACAAAATAGGACCCTTCTGTCTTCACATGAAATCTTAGCCACTCCCATTAGCTGTAAGAAGCCTTTTAGCTTGCCAGAATATCTGCAGGAACGTCAGTCATAGTTCTTCTAGCTACAAGCAATGATAAATGGACGCATTTCTCTTATTGTTTTAGCAAGCAAGGTTCCCTATAATTAGGAGAATTCAAATGCAGGTGCAATGGCATGAGTCCCTAAAACTGATAAAGAGTAGAGAAAAGTAGAGTTTAGACAAAATACTCAAAATACTAAGCTTTTCGACTATTTCATTAATATGTGGCAGAAAGATGATGATGAGTTTGATAAGATGTAGAGTGTACATTAATTATGTTATACGTGTGCTAAAATAGTACCATAACTTTGAAATACTGTTTAAAATTGCCCCATGTGCATCTCCTGATCATTATGGTGACATTAAATAATCCTTAAAACCAAGCTGTTTCATGTCCATGAGTCAGAAACTGATCTCCAGAGATAACACGAATGACAGTAGAGACTCAAGTCACTAAAATCACATTCTTATCAGATTTTTTTTTAAAAAAAAGAAGAGAAATTAAAAAAAATTAAATACATGATGGAAATCCCATGAGACAAAACCAACAGCAAGCACCTCAGAGAAGCAGCTACGAATACTATCTGAAAAGAACTTTCATGGGGCAAAATACAATGAAGTCAGCCCCCATGGCTAAGTTGTATGAAAGTTCCTGAGTGAGAAGTAGGAAGGGACTCCATGATCGAGGGGGATTTATCTTCTTTGTATTTTCAGTTTCGCAGTCAAGAAGCTTACCTCCCTTTGCTAGCACTTCTGCATTATTTTCACAATTTGGTTTGCATAATGTCAAGAGTAAATTTAGATGAAACTGGCAATTGTGGACTACATTGTTGCTTCTCTAGAAGAAACCGGAAATCTCAAAAAATTAATCAGAAGTGAGCTTAATCACCCCTATGGTATTCTGCCAGGGGGCAGTTTCATGGCTCTTATTTACAAATATAATCTTCAATGGAAATGTGCTATAGTGAATATAACCCAATGATCTAGTAAAAAGAATGCAGCAAACAAAAGGACCGCAATGTTGACTGTCCAAAGTTTCATAGAAAACAGTAAGGCATGGAAAGAAAAGGCAGCAAAAAATGCCCTCATAAATTATTGAGGATTAAGAGAATTTTGCAGGTAGCAGGGACTCTTTGATATTGCTCAAATGAGAATTTGTTTTATTGAAGTACAGCTCTACATACATTTATGTGTTATAAATCAGTTTATAGCATTCTCACAAGTCCTCTGTGATGGTATATTTGAATAACCTGCAGTGACTAGTACAGCAGAAAGTGCTGAGGACATAAGAATTGCCATCCTGGACTGAATCAAAGGTCTCTTCTGTAGTTCTGGCTCCTGACAGTGGCCAACAGCAAAAGTTTAGGGAAGAGTAGGGATAGGGCAAACACAGACAAAGGCAAATTCCCCTTAGAATGGCATTGGTGATCTCTAAAAAACCACTTGGGGAACTGGAAGAGAAAGGAAACATACACTCCATTACTCATCAAATGCACGCTCAAAAGAAGGTCCCAAGTCCATGCATTGCCTGATTACACACTTAAGTTAAAGGTATTAAAATGCCAATAGCAAGCTCATGAAAATAAGAGCCAGTAATGGTAAACCTTTGAAGAACAGGCCTTTAAATTATAAATTCTTCAAGGTTATTTCTCTTCCTGGCTGCAAGATTTCTGTCATGCTCTTTTGTTTGTTTGTTCTATACACATCTCTTAGGGCCTGATCTCCTCAAAGCTTCTTCCTGAATGCACTACTGGGTATAAGCTGGGGGCACAGAAATGAGAAGTATTCCAGTCTTCAAGAATTAGCTACAGGCTTATTCCCAAACTGCAGTAATCTCTCTGGAAATTGGGGGATCAGAGGCACTGCTATAGAGTGGGCTCTGCACTTCTCTTGCCCCTCTGCCCCACTCCAGCTGCCCCTCTGCACTACCCCGTGGCACGTGGCACTGGAGGCCTGTGAGCACAAGCTTGGCCACGTCTGTGTCTGTCTCAGGGAGGAGCTGCAATCAGTTTTACAGAGCAGGTAACATACCTCCCTACTCTTGTTTTCCAGAGGATCCCCATGGAGTAGAAGCAAGGGACAGGACCTGTTCTGGGCCTCGTATCCATCCAATTTGTGGCCCTTTACACTTCCTTCTCACTATTGGAACCCAAGAAGAGATGAAATAGCAACACATTTCACTGGCAGCATCTCTTTATGAGAAACAAGAATTTCTGGTCATAGGAATACGGTATATCCTAAAGTTAATGAATTACTAGGTAATTTGTAATCAGCCTCAAGCGTCTATTGAGAGTTATTGCTTTAATAACAACTAGCAGAACCTCATATTTTTAAATCTAGGAAATAACTGTGTTATTTCAATCATTCACCACTTGATGTGCCTATTTACCTCCTTCGCATGCCTGAAGAACAACTACCTTCACAAATTTCCGGAATTAAAGGAATTTTGAGATGGAGATTTGTACTTTCCAGATACGCAAAGACCTATCCTCCTTTCCCTCAATACTCTTTCAGACATTCCTGTATTCATTTAACAAAAATATAGACACATACCATGGGCGTTATATTTGTATACGTGTGTGTATATACAGACACACAAATTCATAGTTCTGTAAATATACATACATATAAATGTACAGAGATTGCTTGAGATGCTTGCTTGGGCCACGCACAGTAGCTTGTGTTGATGTATAATGAAGCACCACTAGACAGAACAGTCACTTGTGGCAGGTAGCTAAGAAATTTCAATAAAGTAAACTCTCAGTATTATCAAAATTATACATTTGGGGCTGTTAGCATGGCCTAGAAAAAGATGAGGACAGGCTCATCTCATTAAATGAGAAGAAATAGTGGAATTAGCTTGAATCTAATTACAAGCCACACTATCTAATGTAAAAACATGACTGTTTTTTCACTCCCATTCATTTTGGCTAGTAATTAGTTTTGGCCTCTAAAATGCCACCCTTTAATCATCCAAACACAGATGTGATTTGCCGTGCAATTTAATCTTGCTTTAATGAAGAACTAATGGACGCATCGCAAATTACTTTCCCTGTTGGAGAAAAATTCTATTTCCTGCTTTTCAAAAGATCAAGAGTATCTTGTGATAATAGCCCAAGCGGCCCTGGCAGCCTCGTCACACAGAGCAAACAAGCTCTTTTACTCAACTCCCAATTCAATGGAGAAAAAGAGGCTACAATTAGCAACAAAGCAGGGGAAACGCGGCATTACAGCCGAATCACTTTCTGCAGCTCAACCCCCAGCAACCACTGCCTTGTTAGAGCCAGGTCTAAAGTGTCAGGAGCGAACAATGTGCTGTGATAAATTACTCTCTTCAAACAGCTGCACTGCTAATTTTCAATTATACACACAAATGGCTCTCAGATTGGAAGAAAATGGAGTGCATGGGGAGAACAGTAGTAGATTTCTATGTTTGTTTGGTGGTGAGTGTGGAGGCGGGAGAGTGACATCCTGAAAAGAAAGCTGTAGCATGTGGAGTTGGTATTTCAACACCGGATGATGAGCCCTCCCAAATCTTACAGAACCTGGTGGCTTCCTTTTCACATCTCTGCTAGGCTGATGGAGAAGAAGAAACAGGACAAGTTATATCCATTTTTAGAGTAAAAAACTTTGACTGTTGGCCTCAGCAGCAGATGCAAAACAGCTGAACAACTTGGAGACACAGGTTTAGCTCCCAGAAGAGCTGATTCCCTTTCTCAGCTTTTCAACAGAAAGGCAGTGGATTCCATGTGCTTCTTGAAATGGGCGATGTGCTGAAGTACATGAGCCCATGATTCCATATGGACGCTGATGGTATGACTTTCTTGGTGGCAGCACCAATTTCCCCATGATGAAGGTAAAACACACTGCCATACAATCAACTCCTGTACCATGTCCTGATGCTGTTGGATTCAGATGACAAATTGTAAAGAACTTACTTGGCAAAAGGTGCTAGTGAAGATGAGTAGGAGTTTCGTTTAAGTCATGATTCCTACTTTTAAGCATTTGGGATGAAAAAGGCAATATGGAGGTAAAATTAGGATTACTGTAAACAAGATGTAGCTCAGCTTCAATAAATTACGAAGAATTGACAGTGATATTTTTTCTTGCCTTAAAAAACTTCGTAGTCCCATTGAATTCAACAGGTATACCTGAATTTGGCCCAGTACAATAAGGTTTTCATTGATGCTTCATCATGATTTGTTTTCTAATAGATGTGATTGCACCGAGGTAGATCAATCAGTTCAGTACAAGTTTCACAGAAAAAGGAAAAATGTGGCTGGTTTTCCTTGCATTGCTTCGCTTGACCTTAATTTTGATGAATGGCAGCACTGGGGATGGGAGGGGAGGCAGAGGTGGTTTGTAATTTTTTTACCTGTCCAAACTGAGATAACTTTTAAAACCAGCTTTCTTTAAGAGTTGATACTCAGATATCATGCTTTGATTGTTGCAATCAAATTCGTTGCCCAGGAGGAAGTAAACATTTCAGATCCTTTCAAAATCTTGGGTAATTTTTACATTTTCATAAGGCTAGAGAGAGCAAAAGCAATTCTGGCTGATGGGAGTAGGGAATCTACAATTTGAAGATGGCAATATGTTGCCTAAACCAATTACAAGGGTCCTACTGTTCTTTATTTGTAGTAGAGTGTTGACCATTTGCCAATAATGGCCACGGAGCCCAGGTCTCATAAAGACATGGGAGAAAGGAGCCCAGTGTACAACGAGAACCATGCAAAGGTAGGTTCTCAACAACTGTGAGTTACTGTAGTTCCTTTGATTTCATCACACAGCAACAGCACTGAGATTTACATCCTTTAAAGTTCTGGTTCATAATGTTTTCCCTTTGCACACCTTCATACTAACCCTAAGTTCAGAGCGAGTTTTGAAACAGATTTTATGGTAATTGCCATCGATAGCGTCCCTGAGACAGTCAAATATGACACACGTTATTAAAATGTTTATGGAAAGGGTTGGCAAAGTCATCAGATTTGTTTTATAAATAGCTATCATTTCAAATGAAATGGGCAAAAAAAATCTAGTTGATTTTAATACTTTTCAGCCTAGCTTTTTTTCTACTTCCAATAAATGCTAACATTGTGTCTCCTAATTATAAAGCGCATTACCATACAAAAAGGATTATTTTTAAATTTAAAAATGCCAGTCACAATTTAAAATTACTTTTCTCAAATATGGCTCCTCAGAGAAGCTAAAGAGAGAAGAGAAAGTAAGGGGGGTTGGAATGAGAGGGGGAGAGAGAGAGGATGCAATATTGAATTGTAACAAGACACTTCTATTTTTTTGCTGAAGTGGGATTTCACTCCCTCTAGTTTATAATCGTTACAGAAATTTAAACCTCAAACCATTTCAGTCCAAGCTTATACTAAGCTTGTTAGTGGTTTCTGATGCTGCATATGATAGTGCTACAGCATTACCATAAATCAGCAGAATTAACTATGATCTTCAGAAGCATGCCTGAAAGTGGGTGACAGAAGTCTGCAATTTGGTGCTCTGAATATTATGATAACATTCTATATTAAATGTTTATAATCTACTTAGAGCTGAGCTTCAAGTATATTTTATATTTGTGCTTTACCCAATACTAGAAATCATGGGCTATTACAGCTTTCCATGCCTATGCTGTTTGTAATACCCAAAATTAAAGAAAATATAAAAACACAAGGTGAGCAAGTTTGTTTTCCTACCATTGCAATGTTATTAATATTAAGAAGTTACAATTTACCTACAGGTTTGACAATTTAAATGCACCTCACAATAAATATACTTTACTCCTTTCCATTCATATATAAAATAATCTACAGCACTGACCGGATTTCAGAAACTCCATCCTAATACAATTTACAAACTCTCTGCTGGTGTTGGAGATACAGACTCAATTTTCCTTCCAGTCTTCGTAAAAGTAACATATCTAAATTATTCATCTAAGAGTAGATAATGATGATGATTTGCAGAGAATAAAATCACAAACTCAACAGTTTTGATAACCGGTACAAAAATCAAGGTTGCCACGTAACACAAAGAAATGTTCTGATCCTAAGCAAGCATGATCCAGAATTTAAAAAAACCAGCACTGCCTGTACTAGGTGGGGGATCCCATTTCTCCCCTATTCCAATTCCTATCCTCCCAACTTAAAAAAAAAAAATAATAAAAAAGGAGTAGCTAGTATTTTCCTACATACCTATATAATTACAACTGGCTGCAGGATGAGCTTTTATCAGAATGCCTACCGATGAATAGAGTGGTCCTGCTGCATAAACAATCTTGAGAGACAACAAACTATATCCTCACAAAAATCAATATATCTCGGTGTATCCTAGCAAAAGCAGGTTGAATATTCACCAGCCAATAATCTAACTTCATGACTTTTCAAGTAATTCTGAGCATGAGCTACTAAACAATGCTGGGTTTATTGTTGAAAATTAAGGTTAAGAGCAGCCTACTTCAGATTTAGACTACCAGAAATATTAACCAAGTAGGTGAACCTCCGCAGTTTTTTTTCTGAAGGGACCACATCCATACAAACATCAGCAGGCTGAACTTGCTGTGCTAGTTACCAGACATGGAAGGTGAGGCAAGGATAGCTGATAAATTTCATTGTTCAACAAGATGATTTAACCCTCATTTTAGAAAAGTTTTACAATTAATGGACAAGAAGAGCAGAAGCTAAGTCCTCTGCTGTTTCTGCACTGTCTTTAGGCCCAACATTACCTACCATCTGCAGAGACAAATGGCAAACAGAACCAAAACACAACCTCCATAGCGTGTGAGCCCTACGTTCTCATGTACGCCCGGGTTACAGCGCCCTGCCCGCACGCTCTCACGCAGCTCCCGAGGCCGGTGATGAGGGCACAGGGGGCACAAGGAGTCTGTCCTGTTGGGGCTGCTCTTTCAGAGCACCGCAGGGCAGCAGCCAGGGGTCTCAGCAACTCGGCCTTTCTCTAAGTAAGCACCTTCGCGGAGCTGCACCCGAGCTGTCCAATCTCA
>NW_009260358.1:297945-323091 GCF_000687185.1 Egretta garzetta | reverse complement strand
CATATGACTTGTGTCCCAGACCCCTCACCAGCTTGGTTGCTCTCCTCTGGACACGTTCCAGCAACGCAACATCTTTCTTGTAGTGAGGGGCCCAAAACTGAACACAGTATTCAAGGTGCAGCCTCACCAGCACCGAGTACAGGGGGACGATCACTTCCCTACTCCTACTGGTCACACTATTTCTGATACAGAAGTGACCTCACATTGCTGCTGGGAAGAAACAAAGAACACCAACCAACACATTTGTTAAAAATATGGAAAAAAGGGAATTAAAGGCAAATATGTCAGAAAATTGAAAAACAGCATTCAGTGTCTTGGGTTGATAACTGCTGAGAAGAAAACAATCTTCTGCAAAGATCGCTTCATGACTTCTACCAAGGCACTAAGACCGACTGATCTGTTTAAGTGCTGGCTGCGCAAACCAGAGCTGCCTGGACACGGCCTCGCCAGCCTTCCAGTCTGCCTCCATCCTCGTGTTCTTTCACACAGGCACACCCCACACTTGCCTCCAACACTCGTGACATTTTGTCCAAACTTTTTCTGCTATTTATGGTGTTAAATACAAGCCCAAATAAATCTATGTATCTGCCTAGTCCATGAATCTTCAAGGTGAATTAGACTTGAAAATAGGGACAAATCGATGTAGCAACATCTGTGGGTGAAGTTTTCACGCATACGTGTCATGAACTGAAAAAGCACTGCGTGCCTGGTCCATCCTTAACAGGAGAGGGTTTGTAAACAGTGTATTTCGTATTTTGCCTACTCAATATACTCTCTTCTCCCCCAGCCCATCTTTCCTGCCTGTGCCGTACACTCCCCGCCTGAAACTGCACGCAGACACCTACAGGTTCTGCCCAAATGGACAGGGCTTTTCCCTTTCTAGAGCCGCACACGGTTAAATCGTGTTGATTTTTCTGTGGTTCAGTACCACGACAATTAGCAAATGACCTTGAAGGTGCTGCTTCACCACTGGTTAAGATGAACTACATCAACGGGAAAACAACTGCACCCCATAATTTACAGCAGGTAAAAGAGAAGAATACGCAACCTGTTCTTTCATTACTTTAGTTCCCATCTAGCCTATTTTGAAGGCTCTTTACACATTTTTTTTAAACTCAGAATACACAGAGGTGTAGATGAACACTACAGCAAGTCGGTTTGCTGTAAGTTTTGTTAGAGCTTTTAAGTTTCTTTAAGCTGCAGCATTTTCCAAGTGAAGGACGAGAGCAGGGATTTACCCTCACGACATCCACTGAAATATATTTTTTGTGCTAGTATGAAGACTACGAATTAGCATTTTGTGATGTTCCTGAAATTAGAAGCCCCATGAACTAACCATTTTATGATATTTATGCTTTGCTTCATAATGCATTCTCCACAGATGAATCAAAGGGCCAAATGCAATTGCTGTTGTGAGATAATAAAGCATGAAGTGGTGTGTTTGGAATTAAATTTACATAAGACGAAAGATGGTGCGAAAGTTTATGATGACAGTAACAATCGGTGAGCATACCGTGCTGCTGGCTTCTCAGAAACTGCTGAACAAAATACCGCAGCGTGAGCATGAATAATTAAAGCAGTATCTGGGGATTCAATCAATTTAAAAAGGAAGAAGAAAAGTTTTCCAATATTTCCTGAGTTTTATGATCAGAGCTATGTCTAGGACCTATATCAGAATTATTTCCCCCAAACAGTCTCACAATGCTGTGTAGCTTGCTGGTTTTGTGTTTCCCTCTCTGAGAGATGTGTTTGATAGTTAGAAGGTCTGTTGGATTAACCTAGGCAGAATCCTGCACAGAGCTCCTGGACTCAGGTGAATCTACAGCCTCAGCCTTTCATTTTCCACCTTTCTACTCCATGAGTGTCCCTGACCCCTCTCTGCTGTTCTGGAAAGTCATGGGAAGGAGGTAGCCCCTACCTTGCAGAATATAGTCATTGCAGTTGTGTCATGGAGTGGTACTGTCTGTCCCATTGCCCCTGGTAATGGTAATGTAACGGTAATGGTAATAACTAGTATCATTCACATATTCAGAGTACCTCACAGCTATTAATAAATTAGTATCCCTCTTACCCTCACATCATCGGTTCCATCTGATCCTGCTAGCTGAGGGAAATCGAGGCATGGAGAAATTAAAATATTTCAAAACCAGCTCTTGCTTTCTGGAACATGTGAGGCATCTGTTTCAAAGACTTTGCATGTCTGCAGTTTTAAGCTGAAATTATTGTTGAGGCATTGGAATACTCAGGCCTTTTAAAGGCATGGCTAGTTAGGCACAAAAAATGAGACATCCCTTCAAAAAGCAGGTGACACCACTCCTCCCAGTGACACTTCCCACCTGGGGTCACGTGCCACTTTGGTGGAAGAGGCAGGATTGGAATTCGGGATTTCTTAACTCTTAAATCTATTCAGCCTTAAAACCTACTTAATAATGACTATTTAGTCATTATTATCTAGGAATGACACTTTCCAGTTCCATTCCTGGTCATGCTGTAGCCATCTGCCAAGTCAGAGGAAACCACAAAGACCATAGCAAGACATTCCCACAAAGAGGACGGCACCTCTGCGTAGCGGCCAGTGCAAGGTCTGATCAGCCCGAGTTAAGTGGCTGCTGATAGACGTAGGATTCATGACAAAATTCAGAAATTAAACTTCTGGAAAGTCTTAAATAGTATCAGTTGCCACAAGGTGTTTTTCTTAAGCGAGCAGCACTGCATTTCTCCAGAGCATGAAAGGAAGGGTAGGTAATGGCAGGCAGTAAGTGAATATTGCTGCCTTCCCCTGCGTGTGCTGAACCACTGCTGACTGGGGACGGCATGCAAATTCCAATGAGAGACGGGGTGGAGCGGAACTCACCCTTCCGAGGAGTTTGAAAAAACACTGCTGTGCCCAAATCACGTACAAGCTCAATGGTGAGGGGTTTTTGGCCTGAGTGGATTATCCTCTGGAGTCTCACTGGAGGATGGGCACCATGAGAGCTCCTCACAGCACAGCTTGTAACCTCTAAGTACTAAAATAAAAAAGAGAAGGGTTTCCCTTGGCTGATGGGAACAAAGGCAGCCTTCTTCAGGTTTGTACCCTGAGCCCAGGTTATACTACCCCTAATGATAAAACCTCCCATCTTATTCATTAAGGCCTCACTGAGTTTCGGAACACTCTGAAGTTGGAAAATATCTTCAAATGTATGTTTCGTAAAGAGATTAGAAAGCAGAACTCTAGTTAGCTTTTGTCTGTCTGTTTTGCTGAGGGTATTATTCTAAGAGCATGCAGGAGATGAATGATCAACACTGAAAACCTTGACGCTTCCTTAAATGCCTTATTTTCATTTTTTAAGAAATATGACAGCAAGAATTAGTACTGGCTCTTCTATTTCAATAATGGTAGTCATGTTGAAATGACAACAAACATCATTACATTTACATGCACATTTATGTAGACAAAAATTGTCATTACTTATTTTGGTGGAACATTTTATAATTTGCCCTATAAACAAATAAAATCTGTATAAGCTGTTTTTAGCCTTCAGCAGTATGTCAACACAAGCAACTTAGAGCCAGACTTACTGACACTTACTGGAAAGTATCTCCTTCCATTTTTAAAATGCTTAAGATTAAAAATATAGTATTTATTTTTCAGTTTTTAATAATACAGTGAAAATAGTTTTTGATTGCTGGCTGCAAATAAAAAGCAGATGGTTGAATGCCCTCAAATACTGTATATTTAAATGAAAATGGGGGAAAAATAAAGACATAGCCATGTGCCTATTTTGACTTTAATGTTCTAACGAAGTAGGAAATAAAATACCACAAAAAATAAGATGCAAACTGGGGAAAAAAGTACACCTTCTACTAGTCCATTTGCAAGGAAAAATTATTCTAATGTTCTTCCACCATATTATCTACTTTCTCTCTTCTCACTTCTGTCTTTTGTCTATGCTCTAATCGCTGTTATAATCAACTTAAATACTTCATACTGCCCTACAGAAGTCTTATGGTTAAGGCTGTAAGTGCTAGACCACTTTGTATTCATATCTTGTTAAGCATCAAAGATAAATGGGAATATTGCATAGGAAAAAGCATTTCCTAGCACTAAAGGAGTTGAACTGGCTTTTCTAAGAATTACTTGTTTGAATGTACAATTGGATAATGCCAGAAGACTCAGGAAGTATCTGGGCAGACTATGGAATAGCGGGACAGACCTCCAGGTCTACTCTGCAGGTCGTCCATAACTAAAACCGGATTTAAAACAAAGATAACAAAAGAAGGAGATCAGCTAATTGAGCTACAGAAGACAGCACAGGAACAAACTTGCTGTTACATTTGGTTTGTCATGAAAATTTTCCATGCAAGGAGGTCTTGGATCAGCTTTCCAATAGAGAATGTGGGGGCAGAGAACATAACTTGCTTTGAGATGGAATTTCAGACATTTATGATCAGAGTTATGTGACACATCTGTGACTGCAAGAAACAGATTTAGTGGTGTAAGATGCTCCAGATAGTCTTGTCCTAAGTTTCTATGCTAGGTGTTAGCATCATATAAAAATTAGCACTGGTCAGATCATTTGATAGAGAGGGAGGTACACGACGACACAGAATGGAACAGGGCTGATCTGGAATGAGAACTCACATTTCAGCTCTCCCATGCTAGCAGGAGACATCTCTCAGCAGATGGTGGCAAAATGCCTGTGCACCTCAGTACGGAAGTTTCAGATGTTTTATATTTCTCCAGTTATTTCTTCTCTCTCTTTTACACATTTGCTAACGGTGACAAGTGGTTGCAACAGGGAAGGACTTTATGCACCGGAGTGTGTAAAGGGCCTTGCAATCTATCTTCTAATCATTGTCATTGAATACGCCAGCCGAGTCCATGTCACAACAGAGCCAAACTCTGCCCCTGGTTATGCTGAGCAAAGTCTGAAGGAAACCTATTGACTTCAGCAGAACGATTTTGTGTTTGCTTCAGTGTGGCTGCAACCAGCATTTTCACCTGAGAAGAGAGCTTACGGTTCTCTTTAATATGGAGTCTGTTTCCAGTATTGGTTACATTGGGCCAAACTCTGCTTTTTAAGTAGAGCCTTATATACCTGGATTAGCTTCGCTGAAGTAAACACAGTCATTCTGCAGTTACACCCATGCAGTTTACCAGAGGATTTTATTTTCCTATTTCTCAGGGCCCTTAGTAGTCAAGATAGCTCTGTAAAAGTACAGAATATGGAGGACAATATAAACTTTGCTATCAGAGTAAACCAAGAAAAAAAGCCATAGAATATAAAAAAGTCATGTAGGTGTGACGTCCATGAGCACTGATATAAGAAACTCAATAAGCATCTGAAGAACGGCTGGACACGGTCACCTCACCCGGGTCAGGGTTACAAAGGACTCGCTCTGTCATAGGACTTGGGCCAGCGTTATTGGTTCCAACACCACAGTCATATCTTCTCTCTTTTTTGAAATTCAAATGTGAACAAGATGTATTGCCAACCACAAAGAACCAGTACAAACTAATACAGCCCACTGAAGGAGTAGTTACTGCTAACTCCTGGTAGCGGTTACTGTTGCTTCTTGAATTAAATAATAAAATAAAATGGAAAGTTTCACTTTGCGACAAACTACCTGTCTGTTCCTTCATCCTCATTGTAAAACATTACATAATCTCATATGGAATATGTATTTAGCATCGTCTTTTATTCCTTCTCCTTGCCTCAGGAAAATACTGTGTGGCGAATGCTGTTTATTGTTAAGCAAGATGTAAGAGTGGAAAAAGGCTTTACGCAGGAGGTACCTTTGGGTATCATAATTAAAACTCTTCACTGAGTTTTATGAAGTAAGAAAAGCAAAGCTCCATTTGGTTAATTCAAATGGTTGGTAGCATATTTGTTTCTCTTTTAAAATACGTTTGAACAATATGTGCATAGATCACAGATAGATTTCTGTTAATGAATACTGCAAATATAGCAAGCAGAGAAATACGTGGGTTGCTTCTCTCTCCTCATTTAGATTACAATAACATTGACCATACATTTATTTAGTTTTAGTGTTGTTTTCTTCATAAAGATCCAGCCTCTCTCAGGGCGATCCAGGTGATAAGGCAGGCATATACAATAGTTTTAGTATCAGTGGGTGAAATAACTTGAGGAATAACTTAGGCAGAAGCTTTTTTTTTTTTTAATCTTGGGGAAGAGTGAGGGAAACCTAAAACTAAAACATATTCTCATCAGGAGGGGAAAAAAAAAATCATTTAAAAGCTTGTCATAAATGAAAACAATTTACTTGTGCTAGTGTCCTTAAGTGTGACAAACTCTTCTGCTTCTGCTGCTACATTCTCTAATGATATTACTGCATATAGCACATCTCATCTAATCTGTTAGTAAAATCCTAAAGTCACTTATGTCAGTCTCTAATGCAAGCCAAATGAGTCTTCCCAGTAATAAGAAGCTTCGCAGAATTAGTTTTCGTTTTGCAGAAAATTGCCATTGGGGCTGGCACTTTTATCTAAAAATTTCACTCGTGCATAAGCAAAAAACTCATATATTATTTGGTTACATTCCATCAGTATGAGAAATAACATTGTGAGAATTCTATGCATGCTAATGATATATAGAAATCCACCTGCTTTCAGATAAAATGAGTTTAATTTTCTGTTGCCCACTGCCTGGTTGGCCTTTCATAAATTACTTATGCACAGCTATTATTAAAATAGAGGGAAAGCAAATTAGAAAGTCCTCATATCTCTCCACTGGATTTAACCAAGGCAGGGCTGTGACAGCTAGAGTCAGCGTTTTTGAAAAAATTCTGCTCTCTTGAAAAATTTTGCATCTCTATACAATTCTATGCCACTGTTGTAAACGTTCTGACCTGCCTTCTTACCAAATTAACCTAAATCCTTTCTATTTTTCAACATTAATGGAATCCTCTAGAGTCCTGCTGATATATATTAAAATATATTTATTGGTTAATTTGAATTCCAGCATTTTGTACCTCATTTCCCAGTACTTCTGTTATATCTGAACAGCTTGGAGCTTTAGCATTAGAAACTTACAAATTAAGATAAATACATCTGACAATTATCAGATCAAAACAACTTAACTTTCATTGGAATATATGATTGCAAATTTCCCTTCCTGATGAAAGAGAAAATGAGGACTGTCTGCTTGAAACAGTTAATTGGATTTGAAAGTACTGTACGTTTCAGCAGTCGGTGCAGCTTTTGGTTGGTCAATGACTACTTGACCTCCTGGTTTTCCAACAGACAATTGGTTTTCTTTTCTTGAGGGTCTTTTAAGTCCATAGTTCATGGTGACTTTAAGTTTAATTTCATGTTAATGATATTATTTTTCTCTTTTAAGATAAAACTTTCTTGTGATGTGCTGAGCAGCAGTGGCAATCCCATTACTGTGTGAGGAAGGACACCTTCTCAAATTGCATTCTTTTAACATTGTCTGTATTGTTATGCTATGTCTAAATGTCATTTTAACACTTTGGGTTTGTAGTCCATGTGCATTTAAACTGATAGCTACTCTGCTCCTTGAAAAAAAAATACAAATAAAAAAAATCAAAATGCCATTGTGGTCACCTGCCCAATCAAAGATCCCTTTTAAGTAACTGGGTCCCGATTCCAATCAGCTACTGGTTTAATACCTCCCACTTCAGTAGACTGACTCCTGATTAGAAGTGGCGTGGGTTAGTTTGGGCCAACGACATGCCCTACAGGTTTCAGGCTCAATCCCTCTATATTCAAGCCCATTAAATTTGCATCCATACCACATAATAGTGCATTAAGCCCATCCACACAGCAGGCAATTTTCTAATGCTAACAACAATTTTGTCCATAGCTGACATCCACAGCGCTTTGCTAAACCCGGCCAATCAATGCTGGCACTGCTAAGAAGAAGTCTCTGCAGTTCTTACACTAAAGCAGCTTTCCTAATGACTTGAAGCAATTATTTTGGAGGAGTTTTTCACTAAATTTACATAAAATGCATATTTATTTGTTATCTGCCATAGGTATTATTTTCTTTCATTTTGTACTCTCGGAGGGGACTAGAGACATGCAATACTGGCCAGCTCTCAAGCTGTTGTTTCACATTAGAGCCCTGCAAATCTAACAGATAGCTGCCACCAAAGGGGGCCGACCCACTCCTCCTCTGCCTCCATTGCACCAGCTCCCACGGTGAGGCATTTCACAGAAGCAGACCAGGAGAAAACCATCCACTTTTTTTTTGTAAGTTTAGTTTTCTGATAGTTGAGCTTCCTTAACTGCTTTAGCGGAGACCTGAATAAATGCCAGAGTGGGGTAATGGAAGCAGAGGGAGCATACGGCTGGCAAAGGGAAGGGGAAGCAGACAGCTCTGTTAGGCAATAGGTAGCTATTACACTGACTTAGGTATGATGTGAAACCAGTTTCCTTGGCTTCCCTCAGCAAATTCAAATTCCAGTGAAGAACAAATGGTTTCTCAATGAGGTATTTCAAATGTCCATCCATGAAAGAAGGCTTTGGATAGACAGGAGAAGGAAAAATTATCAGTAGGTGCAAAACGAGACATGGGTGGCAAAGAAACTGAAAATCTGCTGGAACCAAAGCTAAGCCAAAGTCTGGCTTCTTTATGAAGTTGAGTAAAGAAGAAGAGAATCAGATTAATAGTTTATGTAAATTTGGTTTCTGGGTCTTAATTTCATGTGAACACAGAGTGAGCAGGAGGTGCTCAGCACTGGGTTCTCCCCACAGCAAGTGGCACAGAGCGTAGTGCCACGGCCTTGGTGGTTTTCTGGACTTGGCAAGCTTGCCCTCTGGTGATGGAATCCCCTGGGCCAGCACTCAAGATCTTAAATTGAGTTTTAAGGCACTTTTATGCACGGCCACCAGAAGTACTGTCTGTGGAGAATGAGAGTGGGTCTACCTTTGCGGGCAGGTAAAAAAGAAACGTGACCATTTAAGCTTTACTCATCTCAGTAACTTTTGCCCCACTCAGGGTAACCACGTGAGAAAAGCCAACTGGCGTGCTCGGGACTGGGATCTCAGAGAACAACTTCTGATCACAGCAACTCATGTCTTTATCAACCCTAAAGTAATGCAGAAGTTTTTAATTCTCAAGAGTGCTTCCTGATCTCCATACTGGTTGCTAACGTGGAGACTGGTTCTATTCAATAATTTGCATTCCTATGTGTGTGGCTCTATAAAAATGGGATAAGTCAAACATACCTTGTGCAAGGTTTGTTAGGAATCTTAAAAATTTTTTACTTGGATAGAATATGCAATGCAAATGCGAACCATTGCACATAGTTTTCACTAGATTCCTACCAAAAGTATTTTTTTAACTGCCTAAAATGTTTCTAGAATTGGTTCGTGTATACACATCCAAACATTATTGTATACTATACAAATTTAGAAATCTCAGAATGAGTCACATAAGAGTTGAGATCCTTTCTAATATGGAGCATCCTCAAATTCCTTTCCTTATCAATTTTAGAACATACACATTTTCTCTCATTTCTTACCGTTCTGTTATCTAATCAAGAGGATGGGTGGCTAACTGATTAAACACCAGTTTTTACCAATATCAAACCCGTTTAAAAACACAGTACTCAGCATCTCTGAAATAATTTGTTTGTTAATAGCTACAAATACTGTTAAATTCGTCTCTGGTTTTGAGACTTTTAGATTGTACTTCCTTCACAGTCTCCAGAGTTAAAACTTTGCCTCCATCTCCCTCCACCCTTCACTGACCATTTCAGTTATCATAAATTCGTGTGAATGCAGGAATGTTCTTTAATGGAAAGTATATGTTGCAAAATTTGTGATAAAATTGTAAAAATTAGCAGGTAGGGTGTAATACTGTGTTTCACACACAAACCTACATATTATATAGTTGTATGCTTGAATAAATTGAAACGCAATGTACCAAACATTACAGAACACTGCTATCAACAATATCCCTGCAGTTTCCTATCCCTCCTGACAATTCAGTATCAGTAAATCACATCATACGTTTTGACATAACACTTACCCTGTGCAGTCGAGACCTAAGCAGTTCATCTTGAGGCCTTGGTGGAACACACGTAATGCAAAGGCTTTAGGCACAGTGATACAAATCACCTGTGATGAATTACTGTAATTTATGGCTTATATTATGGGTGCACATAGGAATTCTGGTCAGGACCCCACTATGATAGATGTTAGACCAACAGAGAAAAAAAGGTCCTGCCATACAAGTTGTAGATATATCTGTGAGCATAATGCAATATGCTACATAAATAGCTTGTGAGAAATTCATAGACTGAAATACATTATCCTAAAACAATGACAGATAATTTTCAACAATAATGACCAACTGCATTAAAAAAAAAAATTAGAAACTGTTTCCAAATTGTTCTTGAGCACAACAGTTGAAGTATTCACTTTACATAACTTACCCAGATGCAGCAGACAACACTGAGTAAAAAGCCTGTCATGAATTAAAAAATGTTCTGAACATAAAGAACACCAAAAACTATGACTTCTCTCTGTACCCTCTCAAGTACAGAATGTCCTGTGCACTAGTAGAGGACATCCTATACTATAAGACTGTTGAAATGCTGTAATTAAAGGTCTGTCAGAGTTTCCATTAAATTACTGATTTTCAGGGTTTAATTAATAGTAACAGTGAAAATTAATGTGAGTAGAATTAAAGCCACTGTCATAGCTCTACTGCATATTAATTCCTGATTTTAAGACTCTACAACGTGGGACTGATCCAGCTTCCTCTCTTCAGGAAAAACTCCTATCACTGGGGAACCTCTTTGAATGTAAAATCCCTCATTGGAGAGAGTGGATATTTGCCTGAACACAAACAGTGCGCCCAGGCTCTGAAACACCTATAACATTTATATGGTAAGTTAAATGAACATTTCAGAAAGTGAAAAGAATTACTGAATCGCATAAAATTATGGAAGAAATGTGTTAGGTGCAGTTCAAACTTATATACCCTAAACCCCATGAACATTCAGAACTCCTCAGTCAATTCCTTCCCATCAATCGACTCAATCTCAGTTTATGAATTTATTTTTGAAATATTAGTAGTATTAACTACTTCTAACTTTTCCTAAATGAGAACTAAGGAATTTGCCCCATATTGGAAGGTGGAGAATATACGTAAGTATTGGGAAATGGGCTTTCTCTGAAATCATGTGAGGAAATCAAACGTCCCGTTACTGAAACAAAGGCTACTGGCATTTTGGATTTGGGTACAAGTAATTTTGAACACAAAACTTTCCATAAGATTATTCCCTGAAAATAAGCACTGGTATCTTACCATACAACACAAGGAAATTTAATCTTTGGCATAAAAGGATCAAATAAAACTACCTCAGTGTGGAAGTCTAGAGAGGGACCTGGCAGAATACTAGAGGATATTCATTTCTCTTCGAAGTAAATAGTATTACAGCTGAAAAATGTGAAAGCATGAAATTTTCTCAACACTGCTGTGAGAAACAGACCCAGAAATACCAGACGTATGCAAAATACTATGGTGAAGGGTGGAGACAGTACATTCAGAAATTGCTAAAAATGTTAAGAATATTTTGTTTCACATAAAAGCACCTATTATAAAATACACATTTTTGTCCAGATTCCAAACTAATAGGTGGTGTTATTTTCTCTTACATTAAAAAATGATGTTGTAATGTAAACCTGTATCACACACTTCTGTGGTTAATAGAGAAAAAAGGGTTCAAAACTGATTGCTATTAGGACTGCTAAGTAGGTCAAGGAAGTTCACAAGAAAAAAACCCTTCATGTTATAAAGAAAAGTGGGTATTTATATAGCTAATGAAGCCCATGCTTCTCAGACGAAGTACTTCGAAAAAACAAAGTCCATCTAATAAAAAATTACATTATAACATAAATAATAAGATGAAAAATAATCAGCAAATAATATAATCTGTTTTCAGTAAAGCTGGGTATGTTTGCAGCACAACTCAAAAAGTGTGATAGAAGATAAGGAATCAAAAATCGCATGCTGCTTCTTTTGTGTTTTTATATCAGTGCTGTCTTGATATCAAAATGTGGAGATCCACTGTGGCTGTCACTGTGTGATTCACTAAAAGACGCGGTCTTTGATCTGGAGAGCTTAAAAACTAAACAGACAATATGGACAAAATGTAGGAAAAGAAAGTATTATCATAGTTTTATCAAACTAGAATCAAGGCTATACTTCCACAGCTACCTAAACTAGAAACGTAACTGCCAGGCCCTGCCTCTGTCCTCCCCTCTCTATGTGCTTCCTGGGCCATTTGCTGAGTTTAGTTCACCGTTCCAGCCTAAAACTATCCTCTCAAAACTGAGTGTACTTTTGCCAGTCTGAAGTACTGACATAAATCAGTAAAGGAATTGATGATTACCTGAGGCAGCAGGGGACACCAATGTGTGGCCAGGTGGGAGAGGATGGAGGGGAAGGACTCGTGCTTTGGGACAACAGTCAAACATAGAGATTAAGTCATTTACCCAAATTCACTTATAAACTCTATGGCATGAATCATGTAATATTTCTATCATCAGAATAAGTAGCTATAAACAGATCCTGAATAAGTTTAGGATGGACATTTCAAGAGACTTTTTAATCCCTAGAGCACCAAAAGTTTGTGTCAGCCATCCTGCGAGGTTAGCAAGAGCAAAAATCATAAGGCGATTTTAGATGGAGCTTTGCGTTACATGAGATGATTGACAGAGATAATAAAGGGCTACAACTTGAAAACTCAAAAGTGTCCTTTGAATTCTATGCGTTTTGAAATGGCTCAACTAACTCATAACTAAGAGAAGCTGAAAAAAGCTCCTTCAAGAACACTGTATTGCAGAAAGTTAAATCAAATGAATGCCAATGCTAAAACCAGGAAAACAATACGAATTAAATTCTGCAACCCTTCGGAGCCGCGAAGAGTGCTCTATAATTTACTAACGTCACTACAAACCAGGACACAAATAACAGTTAGGGTCCTGATAGAGACAGATTGCCAATCAAACCAGAGTAATCTATGCTATTAATGTGGAGCGTACCTTGCTCTTACATAGTCTTTCAGAGATCAAAGCATTAAGAAACCAGACCAAAACCTTGCATGGGGACACAGTCTGCTGTAATACGTGTCATGATAAAACAAGGAATCTCTCAACCAAAATGCATAAAGCCAATAACTGTTTGTGTATATCTATTGCTGAGCTATGAGCTTGTGTTAGATTTAAGCTAAGCAACACACCATCCACCTTCTCTGCTGTTCTTTAAATCTGAAGTCACATGACAAACATTGGGTGATCAAAGTGAAATCACGAACTGGATAATTTCTATTTGGACGTTACTTTTTGGCTCCACTTATTCCTGCAGCTGGAGCATTTCATTCCAGCGGCTCTACGCTGTTTTGTGAGCAACACTGGCAAAATGTCATAAATTTATGAGAAACTTTGAAGGGAGTTAGTGTTAAAGACTTCTGCTTTCAAATCAGTACAGCTTCAATCAATAACACTGCTACTAAACGTAAACAGGCATAATGGAAATTTTACAAAGCAAAAGCATTTGTATGTAACATCAAAAAAAGCACAAGGTCCTCTTTCCATAAGAGTGCAAATGACATTTAGAGTAAGGCCAGAGAGAAAAACAAGATTAGTTTGTGATGATTTGCTGCAAAGTTCACTGCACTATTTGCTTGATAATGAATTTCAGTCATATTGTCATGTACTTCAGGCTTCATCAACAGAGTGCTACACTGCAAAAAAAAATGGTTTTAGCACATTGGAACAAAGGTGAAAAAAAGAAAAAGTACACACATTATTATTTGATTTTATGCAAGTAATAATTGGTAGAAATGTTATTTTTACTATAAATTAAATTCATGTTTCTAACGCATATGAAATATGGAATCAGAAGTCCTTCACTAGATTTCAAGTTCTTAACTTTCAGAGTTTTATATTCATTGCAGCAGATTTTTAGTTTCATTTCACTTCCATACCAGCAGACAAAATACAGTATGCATTTTCTGGGGGAGTAACAACCAGGAAGAGATAAGACTATTTTTAATGCAGTTTGAGAAAACACCGTGCTCTGTCTAACAAAAAATTCAAAAAAAGGAAAGGGAGAAAAGAACAAGGGTGCTGTTGGAAGAATGCACATGGATTCAGGTATATGAAATATTGGCTAATTCTGTGGTAAGATTTTGCTTCCACCAGAAATAATAAATGGAAAGAGATTACTAAATACATCTCTACTGCAAAAGGAAGAAAGCAGTTTCTGGTGTGTTGCACTTGTAACAGTCTGCATTTTTTTGGCTTGCCATTATTTCATAGAATCATAGAATGTTTTGGGTTGGAAGGGACCCCTAGAGGTCATCTAGTCCAACCCCCACTTACAGTATCTTATCTACATTAGTAATAAATAAAAGACAAAGAGCTGCTTCTGTTGCCTCTCAAGTCATACTTCAATGCGCTCTCAAGCCCAGGCATGCTATGCATATAAGCACGGCTTCAGGCACACCCAGAGAAAGCCGTATCACCCAGTACCTGCGGTGCCCCAGTATGCTGGAAGGCCTTCCAAACACGACGTGCACGCGTTGTCTATAGGCACTCCGACGGCGGTTAGCACGGATGGGAGATGAACAGCTCAGAAAGCACATCATGCTCATGGCTGCTCCCAGCGTCATTTTTAAGAGCTGTACACACTAACAGCAACTGGTGAACAGGTACATGCAGTCTCCTCCTGGTTTCTGTATGTGTATAAAGCGTGGCCCCACTTGTAAATAACGAAAGGATTTATTGGTCAGGTCGGGCTGCAGAAGCTGTAGCAGACAATGAAGGATAGCTAGGCTTTGTGGCTCAGATTCCCATGTGATAGAACAGTTACAGTTCTACACAGCTCTCAGTCCCTCTCCTCTCCTCTTACATGTAGACTCTGGCTGCCTCTGCTCATACAGCCCCTCTTCTCAAGTCCATGGCTATGCTTTGGAATTAGCACGAGCAACTGGACATGGAGGCAGAGAACAGTTGCTTTTACCACAGGTCTTGTAAAGAACTTCCTGGGAATTCTTCAAGAAAACTGTTCTTCTCAGAATTTAAACTTTTCACAGCAGTTTACCAATTTTAGTGAAACTTTCAGAAGGAAAAGTATCTCAAGTCAAAGACTGGATTTCTGGCAAAGGTAAGAGAGGCCTGGCCAGCATCTCGGGATATAGGTACTAGCCTGGAATGTCGAAGACAAGCATTCAAGTTCACATTCAACTGAACCCGAGACAGCATTTGTAATGTTGTAAATATAACACTGTACTTACTAGAACACCTACATTTTCCAGATTGTTACCAATGTAGAAGCTGCTTGGGTGCGTGAGGCTCCTGGATGTTGACTCAGATTATGGCTTTTACAACACTGACACCAATCCTGAAGAGCTCTCTTCCCTGCGCAAGTCACAGGTACAGTGCTGGTTGAATGCACAGCATGCCCAGAAACCTCAGTCTTAGGGAAGATGTAAATAGGAGCTTATAATGAGCACAGAGAAGCAACAACTGGAAAGTTGCCTAAGGACTGTGAAAGTGCTCTCGCAACATCCATTTGATAATGACATTACTCCGATGAGTTCAGTGAAATTATCCTTACTTTACACAGGGGCCAGAGAAAAATGAAGCTGCTTAAACTGTAAAAATCCACCTTGTACATCTTATCATGCAAATTAAATTAAAAAAACCCATGGAAACAGTCCAAAGAACTTTCTCTGCATGTGGCTGTAAGTCATTTAAGTCACTCAGCGAGACGGGATAATGGCCATTATTTTTCATTTGGCCAGTTCGTATTGTGACACTAGGAGAAAGACAGTCTGTAGAGTTTTTGTCTGCAGTGTCTAATTTTTCACCACACTGCTCCTGCCCTCCCTCCATTGTGTCAGGAGTGCATTAGGTGTTGGAAGGGCAACGAGAGACTCAACCAGTGGGTGGAAAGGCTGGAGAAGGGGGATTGCATTATAGGCAGCCTGCGGAGCCTGTCTGAAAGGCTGCGCTGTTTCCCTTTACGGTTGATATGGATCTATGTCCCCGTGCCATATTACATGGAAGGGATTAGAAATAGGATTTCTGATATTTCAGCTGACATGTCAGGAGAGATCATTTCATGCAACTATGTTGCAACCTAAATTCAAATATTCTACCTTTTAAAGGGATTGTATTTATTTTCATCTGGACTCCTTAGGCTTAGAACCTTATTCTGCAATGACTGATACTGCAATGCAATGCACTTCAAAGAGCCTAACTCAAAGGTAATGTTTTGTATCTGCAGGTGTACCTTACACACTCCCCAGTGACAGAAACGACTACATGATATGGGAGTCAGTGTTAAAATAGCTCTGAAATCTACGTGTATGACTGTTTATAAAGATTTGGAAGCTCTCTTGCAAAGCAAAAATGAAACATCAGTGTTGTGTTTTGTTTTAACCAAGGCTGAGAAAATAAAGAAACAAAGTAACAGAAAAATATCCCAACTTAACTGTAAGTGTAAGGTATCAAGGTCACTGACTATAAATATAAATAATGCTGCTGCACATAAATCTTAAACAGCTTACTGCAACTACTAATACAACTTTAGAGTATTTACAGGATTAATCTTTTTAAAGAAAATTACAGGATCATAATATCAAACAAGATTATCCTATGTCCTATATACTATTTTACTATACATACAGCAGTAACGTGACAGCAAATATGCTCTTCAGCGACATCAAGTAACTACTGCCTGAAGATGGTGACAGCGCGTACCAAATACTAAGCACAGCAACAAGCCTTAGGCCCACCTGATCTCCCCATACAAAATATGTTATTAAATTCTTGATAGCCTCATTGTATGTCTAATGAGAAACGTGTAATTTTTCATGCCCCCATAGAAATACGCATTGAGTATTCCAACTATAATATACAGATACAAGATTTTCCAACTGTTGGCTGCTGAGCCAGTAGAAATTCTAGAAATACTACAATGCCGAAAGAACCCCTGGATCCTGCCCTCGGGACAGAACGAAGGTACTTTTGTGAGGTTATACGCATCTCTAGCGCTTTCACAATGGCATTTTCCATGTTGAATTCGTGCAGTCCACAGTCTGCAGCAGATAAAATTTAGCATCGCTCTGTTGGTTCAGGCGAGCCATGTGCTTTGTACTACCCAAGGATCTTGTCCACTGTTTTTAAAGTTTGTTCAGCATGAGAAACAAATCTCCCAGTGAAGGCAAGCAATATTACCCTAAGAATCCAGTTAGTAGTTTAGACCAATGGACACCCTGCTTCTGGAGCACTGATAAAAATATTAAGTAGAAAGTTTTGCTTGCTAGTTCTAGGCAGTAAAGAAAACCAAGCTCCCTTTCCCTTCCAAAAGTCTAAAAACATTTGATTTGTGCCGCGTAATGGCCTTGCACAACAGAACAAACACACTGACGAGAAGCCCAGCTTGGGCCTGCAATTATATACCTGCGTACACATTAGAATGTTTTTGTCAGAAGCATAAGCTCCGTCTCATTATGTTGCACTGTGTGTAACTTCTACTTCCACTAACCCGTAAACAGATACTGTTTGCAGAGAAGGGACCACACACATGTTTATATGACATCCAACAAAAGACCCGGGTTCTCTGGAGGACGTTCCCGTCTCTTTCTCTTCTGCGGCTCCCCAAGCAAAAGCTGTTGCCTTGACAACTCTGGGGCATTCTCTGGCTCCACATATGCCGGTAGGAGGAAGGCCAATTTCCTTCCACAAAAAACAGAACTGCTAAGAAATAAACAATTAACAACTGTTCCAATTCCCTCATTACTGCCAAAATGAGGAAGAAAATGAAGAATATTATTACAGACACAGGGTTTTACAAGCCAGAAGCAGAAGGATTCAAGCACTGAGGACTGATAGACACAAGCAGGAAACAGAAGAAACTGCAGTTACTTGGGACTTCACCAACACTGGGAGTGGCTATGGCTAAGGTCAGGCTAAGGCTCTTCTCTTTGATCAGCTTCCCAGGACCGTAAGGCCACTGGCCTTCCATGGCATTGCTTTACCATTACACTATTTATAAAGAAAGTGATAGAAAACAATGTAAAAAGGATCAATTTGCAATTTCTGCTACTTTTGCATATAACCTTTGATAATATTAAGTAGGACTAACTTCCTTTATCTCGAATTTTGTGCCCCGTTTTTCTTTTTTGAGTGCAACTGTTCTGCAAGTAAGTGTATTTCTGAAGTAAAAAAGAGGACACAGGAAAACTGATGGTCAGAAAAGAGATCGCAGTAGCTGAGGACACAGGAAAACTGATGGTCAGGAAAGAGATCGCAGTAGCTGAGGACACAGGAAAACTGATGGTCAGGAAAGAGATCGCAGTAGCTGAGGACACAGGAAAACTGATGGTCAGGAAAGAGATCGCAGTAGCTGAGGACACAGGAAAACTGATGGTCAGGAAAGAGATCACAGTAGCTGTGCTTCACTAGGAAGAACAGCAGACAGAGACACTGCTTACGTGTAACACAGAGAAAACTATAAACATGCTGCCTTGAAGCTCTGGTCTTTTCTGTGTCCCGTAACTGAGCTGGGGCCCATTCAGCTGTGGAATATTCATCTGTGTGGTCATTCTGTACCAAAAATCTTACCACATCCATGAGGAAAATCACATTCACTGAAAGTCCAAGACTGTACGTAGAAAGACAGATAGGCTGTTGTAATCTTTACATTCTTCATTACCTTAGGCACCTATCATGGCTTTTGGCATTTCTGTCTTATCAAACCTTCCCCTCCTTTAAGGGGAAAGCTATCTGTATTGCCAGTAGATATCTAATGATAACAGGTTATGCGTGTCCTTTACCAAAATGAAATTATCTTGGAAAGTATCCATTAGTAATTAGAGCTGGATTTTCAAAGTCAATAGAAGCTAAAAGTACAAGAGAAGCTACTCAAAATTTCATGATGCCAATAGAATCTGTAATAAAAAGCAATGCACTCTGTATTCCCGAGACCGCAGCGTATCAATACACACGCCTGCCAAAAGCACCTAACACCACCGAAGCTCTAGCATGCATTTTATTTGTTTATTGTATTTTGTTCAAGAAAAGGATAGACAAAGGCTACTGTAGCAACACTTCTGCTGGCTGTTAGATTTAACACGCAGCCAGGTATGGCCAGGCTCCACGATACACCAACCTGCTAGTCAAACTAACAGCATTTCTATTTTAAGTTAAATGGAAGGGGATTAGGGTAAGAAAACTGCCTCTATTGACCACTGACATTGTTTATTACATAAAAGGTAATTGCTTAGAGAAGATTCCCTCTGCTTTTGCTGCAGAAAATGTCTTGGTTTGCTGTTAACCCTTCTCCCATTACAGTGTAGCCACGTATGTGCCACTGCTCACAGAAGCATAGAGAGCCTTCTGCATGATTGAGGGCAAGAACTTTGTAATGCACTACCTTTATCTGCCATATTTTGGTCTACAGCAGTAAATTTCGTACGCTTCTACTGCCTACTCCCTGGAAATATGGTAAAGATGTGGCCATTTATACAAAGATAAGGTACACAGAAACGATATCCAGAGAAAATATGGTAATAGAAAAGAACAGGCTCAAACAACAATGAACAGCTCACAGTCAAATCCAAAAGCATTAGAAGATTTCAGGCTGTGTTGGTAGAGTACAAATCCATCTTGGATCAAATTATTCACCCATTTACTGTGGTCCCTCGCTTGGCCTGGCAATTAGTTCAACTGTGGAATGCTCCTTACGGGTACATTCACATTCCCTACATATTCTCTACAGCACAAACGGACTTTAGAAAGGAAGAACTGGACACGGGCCACCCCACGTAAACAACTTAGCAATTACTTTCATATAGGTGTTGAAGTTGTGTCTGAAAATAAAACGCAAGTAAAAAATTCTCGTCTCCTACTTTGTATTCTGGGCAATCTGAGACATGTCGCTTAACCTTTGTGCTTCTCTTTTGTCATCTTTAAAACAAGGATCATACCACTGTCCTTATGGGACTCACTGCCTATTTTTTGGATCTGATAGGGTCATGAATTTTCCTGTTATGTGTAACACACGTGTAGCGCTTGGTAATTCTATGCACTCTTGTAACACAATGCTCTCTCGTTAGGCCAGCTTAACATGGAAAAAGACAATCTGCCAAGCAAAGAGTTTTGTAATCAAAACTTACTTAGGCAAAGCAAAATCCACGAATAGGGAAAAAAAGAATTTGATCTTTAACACATTCTTGAGGAACTCACCTGAGCAGACTGAAGGTAGAAATTAATGTCACTGGATAGGCCTGATCTGCAGACAGAGATTTTTGCATTCTGTTTAAGAAACAACGAGAAGGAAAATGCTGGTTTTAGAATTACAATATGAAATGCCTGAGTTTGAAAAATTATGAAAAGCAAAAGGATTTTATTTATATTCTTACCAATTCTGATTCACCATTGCATGACACAATTTCTACAACTACATTGAAAAACTGCAATTAGTTTAATCCTGTAGGGATGTAAGCTACTTTGTACATGCGTAAATAAAACTGCTTTATGCTAAGCAGTAAGTCTCAGTCTCTTCCCCAAAACTGTTTAAAGTAATTTTGGTTATAATTAGCAACCCCTCAGAACGTAATTATTCTATGACTGGCAATTTTGCAGTAAAGACTTCCTTCCTGTCAGACGGGTTTTAAACAGAAAGGTTCTTCTGGCTAATAATTTCTATGATTTTATCTCCCTCTCCCCCACAAAGTTAAAAGCTTAACACATGATGTCTTAAGGGAAAGGAATGGAACATGTTTTCTTCTAGAGTTTTAGAAATGTACTGTAACCTTGACCTACGCAAATAACTTCTGGAGGCAAAAGTGCAGTTTGGTTTCTCAGACTAAGTCCCTCGCTGTACTCCCAAATTCATCAGAAAGTTGCTAACCATAACATCAAACAAAAGGGTGATTTTTAACAAGTTTTGTGCCTGAGTTGGTAAGATTTGCTCATCTAAAGCACAGGGCTGCTTTTCCTTTTGCATTTGCCTGCTTCCACTCAGTGTAAGCAGGTCCTTAGTTACCTTTCAGCTGACTAGTGTCAATGATAATAACAATACATTTTTATTTTTAGAGCACTCAAATCTAAAGGCAAGTTAGCTCTGCACACGTATGCATGCACACACAAATGTAAGTAATATCTGAACATTTCCAAAGGGCAACAAGTCCTTTTGGAATAGTAATGAATAGAGAAATCATCTTGTGCCCTGCATGAGATAGGTGCATTTCAAGATTTTCCTATATAGCTTCCATGAAAATTGGCCCCTAAGCAAGGGTGTGAGTCATTGATGAATACAGCTCTAAGGCTTCACGCTGTGCAGCGAGAGCTGTAAAAGGCATTAGAGGAACACAGGGGAGGAGGAGGAGAGAGAGAGGGGGTTAGGAGGTTATTAAATAAAACCTAGTAATGGTTTTACATGAACATTTTCTGAACAGTGTTTTGAAAACGTACATCCTAACCCCCTGGGCACCAGTCAGGCTGCTGGCTGCAGTGCCCTCTGTTGGCTGATGCTCAAAGGGGCTGTACAGACCCTCGCCACCGGCATAAAACCAGCTTTTGTCTCTACTTAAAGGCATCTGTTGTTTCAGCTACCCTAGCAGTCTCGTAGTGAAAACTCAGGTTGTACAAGTAAAATAAATCGCCCTATGCTGGTATGGCTTATAGAAAATTTTCACATTACTACTGCAGCAGAAGCGTGGTTTTTTTCTCCTCTGCACCCATATCCACCACACAAAAGCCCATGCCCATGGCACTGTACCAGCAAGTCACAGCCTTCACCAGCACAACTACCCAAAAAGTATAGAGCAGGCCAAAGAGGACCTGCTGGTGACAAATTCAAACTTCCTCAAACTTCACAAGTATTTGATTTTGGCTTATATTTGTCTTTTTTTTTCTAAGACCAATATATTAAAACTGGTGTCAATTTATATCATTCACTGGTTAGCAATAGACTATATGTAACTGATAACACATCAGACCTGGATTATGAGCAATTTTCCTTTTTATGCAACTGTGTTTCTCCTATCTGAGTCAGGAGATCCAGGTTTCAATAAAGACATCAGATTTTTAGTCAATCTACAAGTCATTATCATGCCAGATTCTCCATCCTTCAAACTTCCAGCATGTTCTGATCTCATACTCACTTGTGCAGTCCTTTCAATCTCTCTTCACATTTTTGTTTCTTCCATTGTGTTAGCAGTCTTAGTGCACCCATCTGAAAGAAAAGATACAACGTGCCCCATTACATCCTATTAACAAACACCCTGTGACTTGCAGAGGAAAAGGTTCACACATGAAATTTATGATAAACAGTGATTACATGACACTAACTGGCTACATGGGTTTAGTTACAAATAATCCAATAACCCTATAAATACATCATTTTTCAGTAGATGGCTTAGATATAGAGTCAGGAAAAAATGTTTTCCTATATTTTAGATAACAAAAATATCACTTGCTAGAAAGCAAATCATAATTGAAATCTTTCTTTTCACACAGATAACTATTTAAGGAGCTTGGGCGTAAACCAACAAACAGAATGAATTTTTTGTTTGTTTTTTTAACAGGCACAAGAGGAGCTATAAGTCTTTTAAAGGCCAGAAAGAGTGGTTTTACTTTTATGTAATTTGAACAAATGGGCACAGTGGTCTACATAATTGAAAATTCAATCCAAAAGGAATGTTAACAGAGGAAAATAGTTTGCCATGTTACAATTGCCTTTGTTTCTCTAACAGCTTTAAAAATAACACACATCATTTAGGAAAAAACCCTTCTGTGTGTATATATGTATTTAAGAATAGGAATTATATTTTCCCTTTCAACTGAGGAGTCGATAACTGTTGTTGTCAAAAAGGCAAACAACAAAACCCCCTGAAATCCACAGACAGGCAGCACCATCTGCTGGATTAGCACGTCTGTCAAACATTTAGGCACTTGCAGAATGTGTTACCACAGGCAGAAGGGAAAAGCCATACAAACAAAAGCGTATCGTGGAGATTTGTTCAGTCAGGATCAGGCAAGAGAAATCAAGGGGTGTGGAATTTCCATGAAAATTGTGAATTAATACTCTTTACTCACGTAACACTTAATAATTTTCAGGCCCTATGTATAAATACTGTACTCACTAAAACATATGAACAGAACACTTAGTATAAAAATTCAAAAGTTCAGTAGGTGTTTTAAATAACTGCATCAAGATTGACTCAGTTTGGTTTCTTGCATGTATGCATTATGGTACCTGATTATAAATTACCATTTTTTCACCGGGTGCCTGCCTTGCTTAGTGAATAGGACTGTTCACCTAACAACAAACAACGATCCGATAATTTGCTTCCTTCTTAGAATGCACGATGTGGTCTCGTGTTATTTAATGCACAAGCTCTGCTTGGATAACATGAGATTATCAGGTGCTCGTCACTGCAATGCCACATGGCATTACAGATGTTAATTTAAAATCCCAGCAAAGTGAGTTGCATTGATCTCTCACATACAGCGAGTAAAAGGAGGTTCTCATTTTGGGTAGGGAAGGAAGGGGCCCCTCATATGCACACAGTGATGTGCCATTGTAGTCTCTGCTGTATTTCTAGTAGCTTGTAGTGTCTTTGGAATTCAACCTCTTCGTTCAGTCAGGTCACCTAACTGCACTCTGCAATACCTAGCTCTTGGCACGCTACCCTCCAGCGGGTCAAAAAGCACAGTACTCAGCAGGCAGCCCTTTCACCCGGCGCCTTCCAAACAGCTGGAGCTTCCAGTGGGTCACCCCTGCACGGATCCCTTTTGTGCTTATCCCCATTTCCGATGCAGTGCCAAGAGCGGCTGGGCCTAAGAATTCATTCTGAAAGGCCAGTTGTCTACACACATCAGTCTTACAGATGCCTCCTCCACATATACCAGAATCAAGAATCCATATATCTTAAGCAGTCTGATTTTTCTGCTTATAGAAATTTCCCTTGCTCTTAATGGCCATATCTCTCACCTACCTTTTATCTTCCTGCAGATGACCATCTTTGTTTTGTCCACACTGGTAATGTAGGTCAAGTCATTCCACATTCCTCTGGAAGACACTAACTGTGCTCTGCACGTCATTCTCCACATCAGACGGACATCGTCACTGAGCTGCAGGCTGTAAAAGCGTATGGCAAGGAGATCAAAACAGAGGACCTCGGCCATCACATCTTCATATGTCCCAGAGGGCAAACAGGAAGGTGACAAGAGGCTGCTTGCTGCCAATTTCTGTCTCAAGCCACTACATTTTCCTGCTGTTTACCAGGACTGCCAAGCTTGCTCCTTCAAAAATACCATTCAGCACATCTTAGCAACATCCACAGCCCACCGTGCCACGTAAGACAAGAGGCAGAAAAGATCTTCCTCGTGACCTCTGTGTTTGTTCCACAGGTGGCTGGAGGCACTGAACCCTGCACCGTTCCTCTATTTTTAAGAAACTAGGTTGCCTCCTCACATTGTTCTTTTTTCTTTCAATGCTTTTAAGAATAACTCAGGACTTTTCTCAGGGTGATGATCAGTGGAGTGACCAACAACTGAAGACCAGTAATAACCTGCACAATACCACAAGCTCCTCAGCAGGCCTGACTTCCACTGTTCTTCAGCAATCTTTTGTTCTCTGAGAATATTATTCCATAACATATGCAGACATCTAGCAAAATCAATGTCTCCTGCTACGGTCAGTGTTGCCACGACACCATAGGCCCATGTTTTATAACAAGCCTCACTGCAAACTCCTCGCTCCTCCTAATCACCTCCCAACCATTTGTCAGTGCTTATTGCTGTTTTGCTCAGGCACTTTTTAATCATGCTTTGATTAATTCATTTAATGTCTTTTTGGACATTCCAAGCAGACAACAGTCACCAATAGAGGGTTTCTGCAGCCAGACCACGCTTCCTGCAAAGCCTGGTGCGCCTTTCTCCATCCATGAATGATGGAACTCAGTAGCACTGGATGATTTGCAACCCAGACACACAGGTGGGTTCAACAAGGTAACAGCCAAGTTTATAAAGGATATGGCACGAGCATTTATGGTCACCTGAATGCAATCGCTGGCTCAGGAAACACACCTGCTGGTCGTTGGGAGGTAACCCAGAGGCCTGTTCAGAAACAAGACGCGCACCCT
>NW_009260358.1:274829-296849 GCF_000687185.1 Egretta garzetta | reverse complement strand
TGCAAGGCCTCGGCGATTTTGGTGGTCTTCATGGTAAGCAACGGTACTTAGTGGCAGAGGGGGGTTTGCCACTACCTTTTCTTCTCTCGTCTCGCTAATTCGGGGAGTGTTAGTGTGTACTTCTTACATTTTTTGATTAGTAAGTGCCATGGCTGTGTCTTTATGTAGTCGCAGGTAATGAGTGCTCAACTGAAGATAGTTTCTTGTTGATTCTCGCTCTTAAATAGCTGCAGAAGATGCAGAAAGAAAAAGTAAACCTGCAAAATGAGCTGACTGACTTTGAGGAGCGTATAGAAGCAATGACATCTCATTTGAAAAACGTAAGACAGGAGTTCAGCTTCACCCAGGTAAATGGCTACCTCGAGCAGAACCGTTTTATCAGACAGACCCCTGACCTGAGCATCTTTCTGCGGCTGGTATCCCTATACGTTTTGCCACCTTTGTTAGAGATTTGTCAGGGCTTATCACAGGAAACAAAAGTTAAATTATGTATCTCAGTGATACTGGGTGATGGCCATTAAAAAGACCAAGATCAAATGACTGCACCTAGAAGAAAGCCAAGAATGCATTTTAGAATCCTTTATTAATGGAGACTTCTGTAGATGAAAAGTAGAAGAAAAACAAAACAACAGTGTAATTTATAATCTTTATAATGGTCAAGAGTTAATTGTGGAATGCTAACGAAGAGGTAATTCATGGACGTGAAAAATGAAGTGAGATGGTTAAGGTGCAAGTTTCACTTCTGCTCTGAGTTAATTGGCCAAAATGGGTGGTTCAGATTCCTCAAGACTCCCGTGACAAAGCTGCACACCTTTCAGGTAAAATATCCTAGGTGAAAAAGTCTTAAGAAACTCCCCTGCAGCTGAACAACTTTTTAATTTTTTTTTTTGGTGCTGGAGTCAAGTTTTAATCTGCACATAAAGAAGGACATAGGACATACTAGTCTCATATTTAAGAGAAGCTTCTGGTAAGTAATAGATTTGTTATTATACAAGGAAGAAACGCCCTGTTAAATCACTTTTGCCAGATTGAGTAGACAGTACAGAGTTGCTGCTATAGGCCAGCCTGGTGCTTTTTCATCTCTGCACAAAGCAATAAAATTATTTTTTTGCTGTGCTTCATGAATCTGACATAAAGCTGCTGGTGATCTTGAGACTTGGATTTTGATTTTGAAAGATTAAGATTCTGAATCTTGGGTGAAATATCTTTGAGTTGAGTTTTTAGGGCTATAAATGGTTAATCTGTGGGTATCTGATAGAATATAATGAGGGTGTGTGTATATATATGTATAAAAGAATATGTATATTTGAGATACTAAATCAAAACAATAAAATTCCTCTGAAAATTCCTATACCTACATGACAAAATCATACCATCTCTGACTTGGGATTTAGCTGTATGTAAAAAAGTTGGGATTTTCTTTGTTGATATATGCCTCTTGTTTATTGTAAAAAGCTGAACTTTGTTATTCTCTAGTCTCTTTACAAAGCCAAAGAGAATGAAATTGAAACTGAACAACACTTCAAAGCCCTTGCTGAGAGAGAACATGGACGTCTCAAAAGTGAGCTTAAACGACTGGAAGATGAGATGGTTTCCTTAAGAGAAAAGAAAAACAGTCAAGAAGTAAGGTTTACATTTTTTGTACGAGAACACCTGTATTGCAAGTCGATTTTATGACTTGTCCTCACTTGCACTTACAGATATGATAATATAAGTCAAGAATAGATAATTATAATTAAATCTTACAAACTATAATAAATTATCTGGATGTGCTTTTCCCTGTGTAGGCAACTAAGAGTGACACTAAGGATCTCTTTGCGTAGGCTGGTCGAGACTTAGCAAATGTTAACTAAGTATTGAAAGACTGCAGTTCTTAATGTTCTTAGTGCCAGATACACAGCCACACATCCATATCACCATCTTGTTAATTCTCGCAGGTATTTTCTTTATGGTTTAAAAATTAAATTGTTGGTGGCAAATTTTTTTCCCCACATAAAATAAATCTGGGGCATGATTTTGAGATCAAAAATTTGCTTTACATTTTAAAAAAAAAAAAAGTAATCTAATGCTATCTAATTACAGGTGGGTTTCCGTTTAATAGAACTGTCTCTTTTTTTCTTTCTACAAATAATTTAAATGATGTTTGTTTGTTTGTTTGTTTTTATTTGCTCTCTTTCTTCTCAATAAGTGTCTTTGATCTCCAGTCTCTTGGAATGGGTCGCATGATGAAGGTATCCTTGCTATTCAGTTGGATCCAGATTCTCTCATATCTGTGTCAGGAAGTCTCTTTGCAGTCACGTGCGGCCATTTGTAAACTGATATGCAGGACAAGGATCTAAGAACTGGGCCTTAGTGTGCGAGGGAGAAACCACCCTGTGATGCCTCAGATCGGTTTATTGTGTGGAATAAATATCCCACGTATAAGTATATCTCACCAGAGGTTGACTTTTCTGTTTAAAATTATTTGCATTTTAAGTTTGTGGTAAGTTAACGTCATGTTTCTTTAAGACTAGGATGTGTGTTAGGATTTCTCAAGTATAATACACAGTTAATAAAAAAAGAAAACTAGCAATTCTGTTGACAACAAGATGCATATAAACTTGTTACAGTAGCTTGAACTGGTTGTTTCAATTACTATTCAAAGAAAATATTAGACACTTTATATTAACCCTTTAATTTATCTCTACTTTTATTAGAATACTATAAATAAAACCACTAAGAAGTTGGAAAACTTAAAACAACAGATGAACTGTGATGAGGAAGTTCTGGAAAGCTGGATAAAGGAATCAAATCGTAAAGATAATGATACTATCACAATCCAGAAGTATGCACAACAAGATGAAGGGAAACTAGGAGTAAGTAGAAATGACAGCAATTTTCAGAAACAAAACACTTTGGCTTTTGAAGACTTTCCTATGTTATCAACTTGGGTAAGATGGAGACAAGATTTTGTACAAGGGCACTTTTAAACTGGTTTCCACTTAGCACAACAGTGCAATTCCGTATGAGGTTCATTTTAAAGGTCAGAGAGAACGGCTTTTAGAAGAAGTGAAAGGCATAATTGAAGACATAATTCATCTAGGTAAAATTGAAGTTTGAGTTTTTCTGAGAAAGTGCACAAATGGATAATAAAGTCTGGAAAACACTGCCACTGAATGAAGAGAGGAGTTTCTTCAGACACGCGTGCCAAATATGGACAAATAGTGTAGATTTTCCCATTAGAACTGAATTTGTTAATACTCTCAGAACAAAGTATGGCTATTTCAGTAAAGCTGCCTAGAATAATGAAAGATGGTATAAATAGACACTCAATCACAAGTTCAGGCTTTATAAGGGTTATTTCTCAAGAATAATACTAATTTAGAGATAAGTATCCCTGGTTAATATGCTTTTGAGCCTTTAAACGCAGGGAGGAGAAAACTGATTTTTACTCATTAAATACTTAACCTCAAAACTTTAGCTTATACAAACAGTCTCACTGATATCATTTATGTTGGCCAGTCACACGGCATAGTAGGAAGAGTAAAGTGAAACAGCTGATGCTGAGGATACCAGGTACACATTGATACATGGTGGTGGGTTACTTTGGCCTAGCTCCAGTCTGGTCCCAAGGGCTGACAAGAGATTATGGCCTCTTGTATGATCAAAAATTTGGGAGGTTAGATTCTTAGGGTTTTTTTGATCTCTAAAATACGATAAAATTGATGCCTCACTAATTCCACCCCTAATTATAGCACAGCTTTAAGAATTTATAAGACATTATATATTTGGTTTCAAATGTGTTATATTTTTGTCTCCTTTCATTTTAGGCATTAACCCTTCAAGTAGAAAAGTTGACCACGCAAGCAAATCAGAAGCGCAGAGCTCTTGATAATGAGCTTACAGAAACTATAACGGCTCAGGTTTGTGCTTAAGGTTCTTGAAGATACCTTGTTATAGATGAAATGTTTAAAATTGGAAATCATTGGGGTGCTTTCTTTTAAACAGATAGAGCTTGACAAGACAGCTGAAGATTTTCGCAGAGTTCATCAGGAAAGGCAAGAAGTCATCAGGCAGTGGGAGAATGCAATACAGCAGATGCAGAAAAGGGATCAACAGATTGATCATTGTGCTTTGGTAAAACCGCTATAACTGATCCGTATCAGTATATCAGCCTGCTTTTGTATCTAGGATACTGATAAGAATTTTGCCAGTCACACATAGAATGCTTGGGTCTTTTATATGTTCAGCGTTCTCTTTGTGTTTACCTCTGTGTTGTGGTAAGGTGTTTCAAAGTTCAGATAGTACTGAAATATAATTAGAATTTTAAAATTTATTTTGAAAGCAATATCTCTCAGTGTAAGTAATTGGTGCTCTGCTTGATGCTATGCAAGGTTTAATTTTCAATCTCAAGGTTGCTGGAAAATGCAAAAGCATGCCAGTTTCAGTATTTTCTGTCACCTAAGAATACAAGAAGCAACAAGATGGAGTGTTATTTCTTAGAGTGGAAGGACAGTCAACAGCAAGGAGAGGATTCTGTGTCTGGGACGCAACATAAAAGAGAAAATAGAACACTTATTATTGAAGGAATTAACGTTGCTACCTCTGTGAACTAACATTTACGTCAGATTTATGACAAATAATCACATTATGGTTAAAAATTGGTCCTTAAGTACGTTCTGCAAATGGAGAGAAGTAACAGCACTCCTCTAATAATAAAAAAAAAAACAGATCCTGTGAGGCATTGTGAGTCAGTATTATTTTCTAAAAGATACAGTCTTCATTGGTTTTGTCAGTGTCTTACGCACAGATGGTAGAATGGCAAAAGGTACAAATAACATAGATTTTATCCTGGTTGTGTCAAAAGTGTGAACTCCCCGGAAAGTTCTGCAGGGCAGTAGAACAGATGCACCAGAAAAAGCCTGAAGGATCAGTGTAGAGAAAAAATTTATAAATGTGGATTCCAAAGTAATGATTTTTTTTTTTTGAATTTGGGGGCAGGGGTGTAGCATAATTACAGAGCAGAAATATGGTTGAAACAGGCTTAAGATACAACCCTAAAAAAAATGTAATAGCAGAAAATGACAAGCCAGAAGAAATACTACCAAACAGAAAACATAATGATCTAATTATCTAAAATATTTTGGATTTCATAGTATTTCAGGTCAGAAGATTCCTGCAAAGAACAACCAACAAACAGATATTTAAAAAAACCCCAACAACAACAACAAAACCAACGCAGCTCTGGCCAACCTTCCATATATTAGTAGTCCATAGAACAGTCATACTGAAGCTGTTGTAAACAGATTTTTTTTTTCTTTTTTAACATTAGAACTACAGTATAATTTTCCCAGTAGCTAATGTTTTGCTTAACCTTTCAAAATACACAATTTTCACTGAATAGCTATAAATCTGTCAGCTAAAGTAAGCATCACTACTGTTGGTAATTTTCCTCTTGCATTTCCTCCATTTCAAGTCTATCTGAAGTTTTGTTCACATAGCTATTTTTTCCCCATTCAATCGATCAAAAATTATTTTTATTTCATACAAGTTTATAGGATCATGGTTTTTCTGAAATTATTGAAATATTTTGGAAGTTTCCAATCGAAAAAAATTGCAGTATTTGGTGTTGTGATGTATTAGTGGAGTAAAGTAATTTAAGAACAATGTGATAACTGGGCTGTCTCATGCAAAGAGTAGGCTTAACAGCAACTTATCTTCTGGTTTGTACCCTTTATTAATCTAACGCATCTTAACTAATGCAAGCAAATCTAAAATGTTTTTATTCTGATAGCTAATAGCAGAGGTAAAGCAGGAGATCAGAAAGAAAGAAACTGTGCTGAAGGAGAAGACCTCCTTTTTGGTAAATGAAACTCTCAATAATATGGAATATGAAAAGAAAATTTCTTCAGCTGAACGGGAAGCTACCAGCCTCCGAAATGAGTATCAGACTCAGGATACTTACAGAGTTCAGCTGCAGGATGAGGTAAGGATGACCAAACAGTTCAGAAAAACAGACTGAAACTGCAACTTTTAACTCTCATTTTTGACTAGGTGGAGGAAATACAGGAATCGCATTTGCTTTTCTCTGTTTTTATACTAGGCTCCTAGTAATTCAACAAAATGTCTACTCATGATTATTGGGACCTGAACCCTCAATCCTTTCACTGATAGAGGTGAAGAGATTAGCTTGTATTCTCTGTTGTGTTGGTATAAAATGGATGAATTTTCTCTTACATGGTGTAACACTATTAGGTGCTTCAGAAGGAGGCGTGTCTTGCCATTAGCATACGTAGACTGTGGTATTGTATAAAGATGAGAGAAATTTCTTCTGGACTCCAGACAATTCCTGCCCTGTGCTCTCAGAAGTGAGTCTTGATGGCCCTTGTAGTCAGGTTAAAGTTCTTGTGAGGGGGGAAAAAAACCCAAACTACCCCAAATGCTTTCACATAGGTTTCTGATCAAGAGGCAGTAGGATAGCGCTGCTTGATGCTGTCCATACTTTGTTACTTATATTTAATTTGCACTTAAAGCTGGGACTGAGCTGCACTGCTTGGTTATTTAACAGCCTGCAGAAGTATTTCTAAGGTAATTCAAGTGTCACGGCTCTATTGAGAAGGGATACACTTGTACTACCTGAGTAAGCTTTCTCTTAAGAAGAAAACTTAACATTGGGCCACTGAGCAAGCTTGGTGATTTTTTTTTTTTTTTTTTTTAAAAAACAAACAAACAAACAAACAAATCCCTCCAAAACCACCTGCATCTGCTGTTGCCTTAACTTGGGATAGCTTTTCTGTAGCAGGTGGTTCATAAACTGATACCTTAATTAAACTGTAGGTAGCTCAAACAAGGTGTAGGCTATTAGATTACCCTATAATTCATGCAAACTTGAGGCTTCACAGAATTGGTAGGTTTTCATCTCCAAGCTGTGAGATTCTTGCTTGATGTTTTTCACAATTAATACTACATAATATGATAATGAGAACAGTCTCCCATTGTTAGGTGTTAGAACATCTGTGGTATTCAAGTGAGAAACAAGGAAAGAAACAGGCTTACCGTTTCAGAAACAACTTGTGACCTCCCAGTTTCTCATTCTGGTGCAGAGAGAGACCTGCTGTACATACCCTCGTTCAGGATTCTTCATCTGTAAAAGTGAAAACAATTACGTGATACTGTGAAGACTAATGAGCTACTGATTGTATTCCTATCCTGTTTAGTGACTGCATGCTGTCATGTATTTTTTACCAAATTAAATGTCTGTGTATTTTTGTCACAGTGTTCCTTTATCTATCCAACAAAGTTTGAATTAGAAATATTTGGTAGATATGTAAGGGCATCTGTGTTCACAAAAAAACGCATCAGTCAGCTGCATAAAAACCATGAGTGGAACTGTAAAACCATGGTTCCACTTACACAGATGCTCTTGGAAAAGAGTTGCAGCCCACAGGACCTTCATAATTCATTCTATCTTCTTCATTACTAGGTATTTTGTCCCAGCATTCAGATTATGTAAATTAGCCTGCTGAGTTTACTAACTGTGCCAATTTGCAGCACTTCTAATTTGGAAAACACTGTTAAAAAGAAATTAAATATTTTCCAATAAATAGGTCCCTTACAAGTTTAAATATCCTAGCGTGTACCAAAGTAAATAAGGACTCAGTTGCTCCATTTTGTAATTTATTAGCTGGATGCTTTGAAATCCATTGTGGACAGAACTGCTTCTGATCTAGAGTCTTTGAGAACACAAGTAACCAATCTGAAGAAAGAAATTCAGAAAAAACAAGCCAGGTAAGAAACAGACCTTTTAAAATCTCATTTGTAAAGATTAGTAATACAATCAAATCCTTGAGCTAGCAGAGAACCTTAAATAATGTTGATGATTAAAGCCTCAACTTCCTGGTTATTTCATGTCCTGCATAGTTTCTGGCACTGGGCAATTTAGGAAATACTCCTGAGTAATCCTTGTTTTTAAAGGGCGTGAAAAAATCAGTTAGGGCCTTGGTTAGCATAGGCTAAAGTTCAGCCTGCTTCATTAGGCAGCTGCTCAGGAGGGTATGCTGTGGTATGTTTTGGCAGTGTTGTATATGCAACATATATTTAACTTGTTAAATCACGTACTTTTGTTTAGATTAAGCTTTCTTAAAGAAAAAAATGCAAGTCTTTCCAGTAAGCTGAAGCTTGTGACTGAGGAGACACTCAGTTCAGAAGATAAAGCTTTGAGGATGGAAGAAATGCTGAAGGAAGAAGAAAAAATTGTCAAGGTAAAATGTTTTTCATGGTTTCTGCAAAGGAGGATTCATTTGAATTTGCAAGGTCTATCTAGAACAAACACTTATGGATTAAAATGGAACAAAAGGAGGATTCATTTGAATTTGCAAGGTCTATCAACAAACACTTATGGATTAAAATGGAACGTAAGTATTAATACAGCATGTTGCTGTTTCATCAAACGATGAAGTAACGTGCACGTAGATACATCAGTATCTGTGCTGGGAAACCTCTGGAAGAAAATAAGTGGTCCTAGTAATTCAGAAGGTGGTGTCCCTGTATATTAACATAAGATACTGGAACTGTCATTGTGGAGATCAGATCTAAAAGCAGTGTTCTGACTGCATCAGGGCACCGAACAGGGCATTTACCTCTGACATCAGCTAGCAGCTGCTTACAACTTCTTGGCTAGACTGAAATCAAAAGTTATTTACTGGAACGTGGCAAATTTTATTATAAAGATATAGTAATGTTTTGCTTCTGCTTTGTAGCAATACTGAAAAATTTCAAAATTTGTATTTTGCTTGGCTCTTTTGGAAGTTTGTGTCTAAAATTCTGGTATATGTGCTGCTGAGGAGCACGGGCCCTTGAACTTTTATCAGTTTCCCACCAATAAGGCTGTTCAAGAGTGGGGATCTTGTCAGGGTGACTTTTTCACTGAAAACATCTTGGCTTTAGTAAAACACCACCAAAACCTGCAAGGAGCTATGATTTTGGCAAACTGGGATTAAAAAAGATTTCGAAGTCTTTTAATCAGATCTGGCTGGCCTAGTCTCCTCTTCGTTATTTTTAATTCTACTGCATGGTACTCTGACACATCTAACTTGTTGTGGACTATTAAATAATTACTGGTTCACTTCAGATTTCATTTTCATGACAAAGATTTTGATCTGAGAAGTGGCATGTACAAGCTGTAATATGGTGACTGTTTTTTTAACATGTCTAATAATACTTTTTTTTTTTTTTTTTTTAAATTCAAACCCCACTTCTTTTGTTGCAAATTAAGTATAGGATAATGAATTAGGATTTTTTTCCTTCATCTGATGAACTGCAAAGGGCTTTTGACAAAATGCAATCACCTGAACTTTCCCACATTTCAGAAAATGTTTCTACTATTTTGTTACTAATTAAAGTATTTTACTACTTAGCTGGTAACTGAACTTGACACTTTTTTTTTTTTTTAACCTTTTATTGGACAGTTGAATATTGGATATACTGCAGCCGCCTTTACTGTGAAATGACCAGGTTAAATTACTGTGGCAGCAGCTGTTCCCACACAAGTGACAGCAAAGTTGTATCTGGGCATACCACTGTATACTTTTTTTTCCTATTTTGTGTTTCCTGTAGCACGCATGCAGTAGATTGGGTGTTATTTTTCAAACTTACTAACTCCACAGACATTAACTGTACACTTTAAATACGCATACAGAAACTAGAGAGGGGATGTCTATACTTTATAGAGTTTCTTAAATTCCAGGCCATACCAACTGTTTTGGTTTTTCAGATAATTTGAAAACAAGTTGTAATGATATAACATTTCATTAAAATGAAAACCTTATTTGCTTCCCCTGAAGACTGTTAGCAGGGTGGCTAAACCATTGGCAGGGTTTCTTTACTTGTGTCTGTGGCGGATAACCTAAGATGACATTGAGCTTGGCAGCTCCACAGCTTCAGGGTAATATTTTAACTAGGATGAACTGTTCTTGAACAATGTCTGTAATGTATTAGTCAGAAGCATGCTTTCCATCACCATTAGACACACATGGCTATTTGCTGCATCTATTAATTTACTGTGAAGAGATATTTACAGGAACAATGCGGATGAAATGTCACCATTTGGTGCTTTAGTTCTGTGATACCTCTCCCTCTTCGATCTGTGGCAAAATACTGTTGCACAGAGAAGCTTATTGAATATCTTATCTTTATTAACAACCTCACTTAAAGGCAGAGAAACAATTTCTATTAAATAAATGAATTTAGATATGCAAGAAAGACTACAAAATGAAGATCAAATCGTGATCCAGTTTTAGTAGACGCATTCATCGTTGTCATTAGCTTCAGAAATACCACTAGGAATTGGGCACATGCATAAAACCCGTTTACTTCTGAAATCAAATTCCTTTGTTCAGGAGTGATCCAAAGCCCACTGACATCGGTGTGAAATGCTACAGGCTGTATCGATTTCATATTCAACTTACACCTGCATTTTACTTCAGAGTTTTGGATTTGGAGTTGCACTTACAGCAAGTTCAACTACAAAAAATTCTCTTTGGCAGAATGTAATTATGCACGCTCAGAGAAGGAGCTAAGGTATCTTTCACCGTTAGTAAAGCCAGCAAGATGGTTTACACACAAATTTCACAATGTATACACATAAAATCAAGAATAAGCACATTTTTAATCAACGTAGAAAAGTGAAGGTGTGTTGCCGTATTAATTTAAATGTGCATCTTCAAACTTTGTACCAGACTTGGGCTAAACGTAAATGGGTGTTTTGGAACAGGACTGTGATGCCACGCCACTCGATTTGGAGATGTACCTTACAGGAAACTGGCATTGCTTTGAGCTATGGAAGGGCTTGGCTTATTTTGGGTGGTGGTGGGGAGCAGGTAGAAAGAGGGAGGGAAAGAATGAAGTTGTCTTACTTGGTAGGGTTATAAAAAGAAAATAATCTCAATTTTGTTTGTTTTCAGTACATTTCAGGATGCCTGAAATGGTCAGCATTGTCTTACCGTACCAGACCCTACTAAAACCTCATTTCCTGCGCTGACTTAGGAGTTAATGGCAGCTTACCTCTGAGAACAAGGAAGTGATTTTAAAATGTGTAATTAATTTTTCAAACAAAATTATTCCAACTTATATAAACACACATACATGTGCATACACACAGAGTTACAGACTTTATTTAAACCATTGGAAAGCTTTGTATTATATTTCTCTGTAATATATTTGTATTATATTCACATATACTGTCATCAGTCAGGAGCATTATTTTTTTTTTTTTTTTAAAGGATGACAGGAATTTAGTTTTCTGAAAGGCTGAAAAGAGTAGCATTCCCATAATGGGGAAAAAAGAAAAGTCATGTAATAGTAGGGTAGGATCCAAGCTGGAAAAAAAATTACTTTCTCTTTAAGTCAAAGACTTTTCTTGCCAACCATTTTGAAGACCTATGAAATTGTGTGTTAATAGTAATGGATATAGCATTGAAGTTTATTAATCTTCCTATATATGATTAATAAAGGCAAATAATTCCTCAGAAATTACTTCTTATGTGAATAATTATTTACTACTTAATGATTAATTTGTCACCAGGAAAAAGAAACAGAAATGAACCAGTTAAAAGAACTACTTTTCAAGAAGACTCAAGAGTTAAAGGTGCAGAAGGATAAGGAGAAGTGTGTTGTAGCAGAAATTGAGGGAGGTCGAACATCGCTTAAAAATCTGAAGAGTCGACTGCACAGACTCGATGCAGATGCATTAAAGCAACAAGAATTAATATATAACCAGGTAAAATATTAATGAACTTTCATACTATGATTGTTTCTTGGGTCTAATGAGAGTAAATTGCTTGAGTTCTGCAATCATTGTCAATGTCTTGCCATTTTGGAGATGCCATGGAGTATAATTTGAAGTCTGTATTTATTTCTGTCTCTAGATGTATTGATAAAATTGAAGTAACTGAAACTTGCTACAGTATTACCTACATTAGGCACTTGTGTATTTCATTATTTTTTGGATTTGCTGCTTTTCCCACTAATTTCTCAAATCAGTTCTTTACTTTGATCCCTCTGAGCCACGGACACCTCCGGGTAAATTTTTAAAGCAATACAAGAGGTACATGCCAAAATCCGGTTATTTAGTAATTGGATTTTGTGCATATTTCCAATGCAGCACTTTGAAAATGTTGCTCTTTTGTATCAGCATCCGCTGGTAACAGCAAGACGGCAACTCCAGTGTAAGCCTCCCTACAGCACACTGTGCTGAGCGCGCTTTGTTACTCTTCTAGAAGATTACTCCTGCACCATCGCTGCACATCAGTCGTCTAAGAATATTTTGCTAATGAGGTCTATAAGCCATAAATTATTATAAAACAATAGCTTAATTGGGTGACTGTCCTAAAGCCAACATTCAGATCCAAGTTTATATCCAGTGTTTTAGCTTTATAGGAAGGCTATAATTGCTTATCTCAGACTATTAATTATCTTAAATTATTTTAACAGGATTTTTATATTCAGCAAGTACAGAGACGGCTGTCACGGTTAGAAGGAGAGGTTAATGCAGATGAAAAACAAGTTTTGGAAGCAAAAGTTGCTGAACTTAAGAAAACCTTAGAAGAAAAGAAAAATGCATATGATATTTTACATGCGCAGCACAAGAAACTTCAGGTAACTTCTTCAGACTATGAGGTTGACTGCGTAACATCTAGAAACCTCAGTGAATTAAGTAGAATTGGGTCTTATCAATTAATAACTTGGTATTAGATTAAAAGATATCTGAATTCTGTGTAACCTGAGTGAAAAAATTCATACGTTCCCAGAAAAATAGGTCATTGCCACACAACTGGGGCACCTTAGCAGGGAGACAAGCACTGAAATGTTGGAAAGGCGAGCCCAGCTTTTGTGTCAAGGAGTGACTGACTGCTTACACGTGTCTGAATTTATCTTTAGGACTGTGTAGAAATAGGAGAATGTTAATCTGTGCTGCTACTATATTTGCTTTTATATTTGTCATAAAATTGTAAGTACAGTTGCATTTGAGATTGTACAAAGTAAAATTACTGAAGGCGCAGTGTTTGAGTTAGCTGGCCCCATCCTGATGCGTGATTCAGAAATACTATTTTTCTGTCTTTATTCCCATGTGAGAATTTTGCATATATGTGCTTGTTCTCTGGTTTTCCGCTATTCGGTGGCCATCATTAATTCTCTAAAAAAACACACTTACCTTTCTTGTAGATATGAACAGGTCGGCTACTCTGTAGCCAATTGATAATTTCCTATTATAAGAAACGTATTTGTTTGTTAATCACTGTATCTTAGCACGTTTTGAAAGCTCTCTTCAAAGAGAAACCATATAAACATGAAAGTCAGGTTTTTAATAACATCACAACTGGCTTCTCAAAGGGATAGTTAAGAAAAAATTCAATTAATTTACTGAGGGGAAGAAACTGCTTCTAGGAGAGCCCTTTAACTGGAGATCCATGCAATAACAAGGTTTAATGTTGGGCAACTGATGCCCACAGTGCAGTTTTGAGGAGATGCAAGACTTGAGCAGTGAGTATAATCAAACACTGGAACACTCCTCCAGGAATTTATTCATACTCTGCAGTATTATCCAAGACAGATGGTTTTAGATGAACTATGAATATCAAAGATTTTTTTTTTTATCTAGACCAAAATACATGATTATATTAGACTTGCCTTCTTAGCTGAAAGATCTATAGTGTATAAATAACAATTGCTGCACTCCCAATAAAACGAGGAACGACATTAATATTGCAGCAGCCCTCTGCATGAGGACTGCAATGTTCTCAGCGCTGTTCACAGGGCAGCATATGGACACAAGATGATGATGGTTCCTGGTTCCAGGGCTTAAAAATGTCTCTTTTAAAATGAACTCGTAGCTTTTGGTGCAAACTACATTCACTGAAATAAATTAAACACAACTTAATTTGGAAACAGAGCGATGTCCATTTCCTCAAGAGAGCGATGGATAAGACAGGAGAAGAAACGAGCGGTGTGATGATCAAGATAAACGAACTAAATCTTTTCAATGAGAGATCGGATCAGGAGTTAAAAAAAGCTAAAGCCATTAAGCAGGTACAGTATTATTTTTCAGCCGTGCTAATATGGGACACGTTTGTTTGTTTTTTAAAACACATGAACTCATGACTCGATCTGAAGGCTGCTGTCTGCCTCCCACAGTGCCACGTCATTATATCCTTAAGAACCCCCTTTGTAGTTTCTTGACCTACACCTTCCTTCCCAGATTTTGAAGTCGCTTCATCCCTACTGTCTTATGAGGCAAAAGTGTTGCTTGTGCTGCGTATGCAGCATAAAGTTTCTTCGGGTTATCAATTTAATCACACATTACTTATACCACAATATCCACCTGGTCAGTGTGTTTTTTTTGTTTTTTTTTCCTGAGAAACAATTGCCTTTAAAATAGCAAATAGCCTTGCTGTTCAAGGACATCTTTACCTAGCACTGGATTTTTATTCTCAAGCTGTGATGCCAACTATGTTTGGCTCAGTTTTGTTATTAAATTGCGGGACTTTTCCCAGCAGATGGTTTGGCTCTATCTACATTCCAATTTAAGGTATTAAAAATAAAATGGAAGTCTTTCTCCCTGTATTTTGACAAACAGAAAAAAGTGGTTCCCAGTCCTCTAATTACTGCACATTTTCTCCTGCAGTAAGCTTTAGCCTTCCTAAAAGCAGCACTAAGGGAGTGGAACAATGCAGGGTCTAAGTAGCGGGGGGAAGTTTTGCTGTGGACTTAACTGGTGTGCCAGCTCCTCAGCGGAAACTTGCCCTAACCTGGACCTTTTCTTTGGGGATGAAATTCAGGGAAACGAAAGAAAGAAGCTGATGGCATAAAGGAACTCAGAGAAGAAATGGTACAGAGTTTGGGATCCATAAGAGAGGTTTTTTGGGGTTTTTTTTTAATGATTCAAAGTGTTTGCATGCTAATGCAGTTCACCACTCACTGCTTTTGAGGAGTTTTGGTGTATATAAACTTGCTCGTATAACAAGGTGACTTGGGACGTGTTCTAGGTTCTGTAGGTCTACAAGACAGTTGCAGTGGTTCAAGTGAGATATTAACTGCTTCAGGAAGTTCCTTGCAAGGTCTGCTTGATTTCTTTGAAACCGCCTTTATAGTCTTACCATTCCTAACGCTAACCACAAGAAAGTTGTAGACGGAAAAGTTTAACAATCAGTAACTCAGGCTGAATTAGAAAGTCTGAGTTTGTATAAAACCATTCAGGAAACAGTCTACCCCGGTCGCACACACCAGGTAAACTGTTAGCAAATGTGAGGATGTTTTTAAATGCAGAGCAAAATAAGTCTTACAGCTGTATGCATAAAAGATGGATGCTTTATAAAGAACATCTGAACTTATTAACTGTTACAAATATCTTAACTAAAAATGATGCTTTCTGATTTTGAGACTGTTTTGGTATTTATTAGGAGATGATGGTCGAAGATAACCTCTTAAAACTAGAACTGAACCGTCTTCGAGATACTCTCTGTAATAAGACAGAGAAAGTTCTAACACTGGAAAAACAAAAATTGGAGTTAAAGAAAGCCATAGCAGAAAGAACTGAGGAAATTAAGATTCATAAGGCAATGCTGGAGTCCCAGATAAGACTTGTGGATCAGGAACGGCAACGCATAAGGTAACTGTTCTTACAGAAATTAAACTTGTAGCTTTTCCTGAGCATATTTTACATGGGGATGTACTGAAAAAGAGAAGCATTTTACCCATTTCCACCAGTTAGAGAAATCGAGGATGAACTAATCTTGCTCAGACTTCTGTACTGAAGCAGGCAAGGCCAGCAAGCGATCCCTTCTCTGAAACCCAGCCTCCAGCTCCACCGACCCGGTGAGCAAGGGGGTCCTGTTTGTTGTTAGCGAGGATCCTCTGCAGGCCGAGAGGAAGCCTCAGCTGCAGGCATCTTCCTAAAGTAAAGGTCCCGTGCATCTTTCAGATTGTTCAGGAAATGTGAAATCGGTGTCAGGCATGACAAAATATTTGAAATGGAAAAGTTGCTTTTCAAGAGGGTTTTCTCCCAACTGCTGGATAAAACTGCGATTTTGTTGACTCATCCAGCATCTCTGTTTGGTCTGGGGTTTTTTGCCTTTTTAACAAACGAGCTCTCTGTTACACATCCTATATAACAAAACTAAATCTTCCGAATTATGTGTGTACCCTCTTAGAAAGCAACCATATATGAAATAATTTCTCCCTGCTGTAAGAATCGGCGCAAAGTATCGGGGACAGTTTTAGCTCTGAGATCCCAGTATCTATATCCAGCCAAAAATCAACACTTCAGCAGCTGAACTGCTGAAATCTGGCAGGCTTTTTATTCACTCCTCTGCTAACCACACCCCGCACAATAGGAAATTAGAGTGATTTAGTGTGACTAAAGCTTAACTGCTCACCCAGAGCGCAGACTGTGTGGCTTTTTCCCTTTGATAATTACACAGCTAATTGATACTTCCCTGTAATTTGATTTGGGGTTGTTGCCTACTGTTGCTTACGCTCATCTAGTAGGGGCAATATTAAGATAATATCAGCAGGAGGCAGCTTGTGCAGCTGGAGGATTTAAATGCCAAACCTTTAAAAAATTTTTGGGGAGGACTGTGGCGCAGCCTCCCAGGATGCAGTGGGCTGGAATAGGAAAATAAATCTGATGCGGTGAGAACTGCAAGGGAAGCGTAGGTAACCAGAAGGTTGGATGACTGAGGCTGGGAGGACACTGAAAGCAACAAAACCCAGTAGCGGCACAACCAGAGCCCTGCCTGCCTCTGGTACGTGGGCAGGCTGCGGGAACCACGCCAGTAATTGCAACGGCTCGAACAAGAACTGCCCGCGCAATGCTACCAGGCAAACGCTTTCTCAACCCATTTATTCTTTTCTCAAAATAAATCAGTGCTGAATTTCAAGATCGCCTAAATAAAATCGATAAACTGAGATGCAGATACGAAATTCTTACTGTTGTCATGATGCCACCTGAAGGAGAAGAGGACAAAACTCTTACCTACTATGTAATTAAGGTATTTTATTAAGATAATGCGTTATAATTCAAGTGTTTAAGCTATAGATTTCCCTGGGCTCTAGTCACGTAACTAAGGCAGCCTCCTTGCCTACTGCTTACTTTCAGTCTGACTGCTTTACGCTGTCTGGCGCTGTCGGTTGTCTGACCGATACAGCAATTTCACATCGATCTCTGCGGTCAGGCCGAAGGCAGTGCAGCTCTGATTTTGAGCTGTTTGAAAAATTTCACTTCAGTGCTCATTTATTGACAAAGCCACAAGAAGTGCTGGTCACGTGGTAGTCCATTATAAACTCCCACCAGGTTTATCACAGCCTCGCATGATCTCAAATTCTTCCACCCTTCAGAGTTATTTTTTTAGGTATTTATTTCGCCACGTGGTGTTCAAACCTTGAAGAATGTCAGCTTTCCCCTTTTGGTATCAATCACCTATGCCTGCTTCAGCTTGTCATTGCAGGGGGGAATCAGACTTTATCCCTAATGCAGTACTCTGATTCTGGAACAAAAATCTATTATTTCTGATCTCCACAAATTCTCTGATTTCCTGTTGAAACAGAAATGCTTCTAGCTGTGCTCTTGGCTCTGAAGTCCATCTTTTTCGTGTTAAATTTCTTAATGATGGTGTTTCTGCCACCGTGAGATCCAGCACAGCAGAGGACCCTTGGCAAAACCCCTGCGGTCGCTGTGGGTGTGCACCCTCTACAGCTGTGGAGGTTTCCACTCCCTCAGATTTTCTCAGGGGCTGCAGAAAACGCGCCCCTTCACCGGCTGCGGTTCTTAAATCTCCCAGAGCAGGTGAATAAAGACTTCCGAGCGAGTAATTCCCAGACAAACTGGCTGACTCTAACCCTCGCAGTAGCTTTATAAAAGAGCACCCTCAACTCCTACTGGGGTTTTGTGGGTGAAGGAAACTGATGTGAAGCCTGTGCTGCTGTTCGCAGTGGCAGTGCAAGGGCGGAAGCTGCTTTGTGCAGAGTGTGGGTGCTGCTAATCAGGACTTGGTGAAGGCAGAGCCCGGTAATGAAAGGCACGTGGATAAAATACCTCAAAGAATTTCCAGTACCATAAAGAATTACTCCGCCCGGTTACCGAGTAACTCCAGTCTCAAGTCAAGCCTGACAACTCGCATAAGCCCCGTACCGACTTAGGATTCCAACCCCCAAATGTTGCAGGTGGTTTTTTTCTGTGTAAGTAAGTGTCCTAATATTTTCGGTGTGAGTGCAGTCACCTAAAATACCCGTTTTATTTCCAGGCTGCCCAGGAAAAAGAAGCACTTCAACGTGAAGGTGATGATTTAGATGCAAAGATCTGCAAAGCTGAAAAAGAAATTGTAGCTCTGGAAAACACTTTGTGCGTGCTGAATAACTGCAACAGCAACTTCCGAAACTCCTTCAAGGAAGTCACCGAGACGAGTAGGTAAAATAGAAATTGCTCTTTGCTGTGTGAGGTGCGGATGAGGGTAAAACTCAGGTACATGGTGGGGAAATGCCATGGCAGAAAAGACTGAATCACGGAGAGAGACACGAAACTGATGGCAGCAAACGCTACTGCGAGCAGTTCGTCAGAATACGCACAGAAGAAAGCGCGGTAAGGCGTAATTAATAGTTATGTTCTTACATCTGATTTATGTGAAATTCTGCAAGCCTGTATGAATTTTGTGAATGGTCACGAGTAGGAGCATTCAGACAAGGCAAAGCATAAAGACTGTTACTGGGGGGGGGGGGAATTACTGGGAGAAAGGCGTGCCCGCTGAAGTATGTAGGTCTGGCAGATAAAGCTTTGCACGTACAAAAAGCACGGCTTTCTCCGTCGTGCTGCATCGCGCACAGCTGCCAATTCCAATTCCAGCCGCAGAACAAGCTGTGCCGCTGCTGAGCCAGCCTGGGCACTAGGCTGTACCCGCAGCCACTCCCCAGGCAGCTGAGGTACAGGTACGCAGAGCCCTCGCTCCGCCAGCGCTGTCTCCAATTTGCACATGGAAGGGGGGGAGGTGGTAACCTGTCACCTGGGAAAGCGATGAGGAAGAGTAAAACTTAAGCTGCACTATCTCAGTGTAGTGTCAGCAGACTTTAAAACACAGGACTCCCTAACTACAAGCTTTGGATATTGGAAATGCCTCGGAGATCTGGAAAAGACCTTCTGTTTGCGATGCCGCTTAGACTTCATAAGCTTGCTCTTCTTCAGTGCAACTTTTGCATATAAAAAGCATCACCACGAGAAATTACATAAACTTAATTTCTAGAAGATATTTGATTACTTTTGTGCCCTCTGCTGGCGCTGGAAACAGTAGCTCTTAAATCATCCCCTTGCACAAAGCCAGTCACTTTTCCGCAGTGATTTGGAATTAGTCGCAGAGTATTTAAAAAAAAAAAACCCCTTAAACGCTGAGGTCTCTGTACTACTGCTGGCCCTAAGCAGTTGTACTCCATGGTGCAGTTACTTTAGAGTGCAACTTTAAAGTGAAACTTGAGTTGTATACGCTGCTTGTCCGGCGTTAACACTGCCTCGTTGTTTGGGACCGCAGGTGAGGAGTATGAGGAGAAATTGAGACTAGAGGAGGAGAAAAGGGCAGCTGATGAAAAATACAGATACAAGCGAAGACAGATCAAGGAACTTCAGGAAAATCTCCAGGTAAAAATACAGCAAAAGTTCCGCTTGGACAGACAAGGCTCGGCACATAGCAAAACCCTGCAAGCTCTCCTGTGGAAAGAACAGGAAACTCTGGGACAAACTTTTGTCCGTTCTTTTGTATTCTATGCATTGTATGAATGAATATGGGGCTTGTTTTTAGAAGGCTCTACCTCTCCTTTCAACAGAATCGCGTGCTTATTTGGATTTTCTTGAATGACGGTGAAACTTCAGACTCGTTAGTCGCACGCAGGTGCGCCCTGGCAGGCTCTGTTCTGGCACCCAAGCCCTTCTGGTTTTGTGTGGCACACACCACGTATTGCGTAGTGCTGTCCAGTACTGCAGAGACTAAAATCCACACCTCTTGCGTCCTCTGGCATCTGGGGCCCAGGAGGGGCCCAGGAGAATACTTCCCAGTTTATTAGCAGTTTAAGCAGGATTACCTTAGCTCCAGCCAGCTAGCTGACTCTGTGCTTAGCAGGCGGAGCGCTAGATGCAGGTCAGGGGCAGCGTGTGTCCAGGCTCCACATCCAGGACTTACTCTTGGTTCTCCTTGTTACCAAGAACCCGCTTGGCCCTGAAGAAAGCCCACCCTGCACCTCTGACGTGTGGCACTTTAGTTAAGCTCTTCCTAGGCAGACGCAATCAGAGGCACCCTGTTATACCCCAGGTGGTGACTCTAAGCCCTGAGGCACTGGCTGCAGGTCAGCCGACGTTCCCCTTGCTTGTTCTGCCACCCCAGGACACACGCCTTACTTAAGAAATAGCATCTCCCAAATTAGGGAAGAGGGACACAGACACAGATCTTCATCAGGGAGTAAGGCCTAGGGTACGCTGAGGTGTTCAGGCATACCCCTTCCTGCCTTTGCATTTATTTAAAAAATAAGTAACAGAGCCACCCTCAGGCAGCTGATTTTATTCATTCCAGTCAAAGGTATCGCTCTCTTCCCACAGGACTCTGTGTTATTTTTCTCGGGATAGCCTGCACTGGTGAGTTGGTACTGTGCCAAGTAAACTGTTTGCGGGCACTGCTCGGAGGCACCCCCAGGAATACACACGGATAACTTCAGTAGTAGTACCTAAGTTACTGCTGGTCCCTTCTTACCCAGGTACTTCTCCACTGACCAGGCCGGCACAGGCCTGAGCTGTGCTAGCGTCGGCACCAGCTGCTTGAGCTACATTCCCAAACGAGTAGCAGGAACAGACCCTCCCGCCCTGTGATAGAGGAGGTGAAAGGACACCAGAAGGGCTTCATAAACTAAAACTGCTGTTGAAATGAATTTGCAGAGCATGGAAAAAAATGTTGATGCGGTGCTGCAGCAGGAGGCCCTCTTCCAAGAGCAAAAGAAGGAAAAACAAGCCCTTGTTTTGCAGCTGAACAAAGACATAGCAGAACAGAAGCCAAAACTAGAGAGGGTTATAAACCAGGTCAGTGTATGCATTGGCGACACCTCCTAACGTGGTTGGGGGAGACAGAGTAGCGTTAAATCCTCGGACTTTAAACTCGGCAGGTTTCTGGTAATGGCAATGCTTGAAAAATATTTGTGTTAAAAGTGTTCCAGGCTATCCAGAGAAATTCAGTCTCTGAAGAAAACTAAAACAGAAACGCAGGAAGAAAGAGACATTGATCTTCGCCAACTGCAAAGCTTCAACAGAAACGTCGACGGGCTGTTAGCCGCTGTGCTGGAGGCAAACCCCGAGCTGACCGTGCCTTTCCGGCTGCGCTTCCAGCAGGTGAGCTTCAGTTAGCTGCTTCCGAGGGCACCAAACCCTAGCTTCTACCAGGTAAGTGCTAATAATGGTTGTTTTGGCTTTGGGTTTGGTTTTTTTTTTTTTTTTAAAGAGCAAAGCAACAAAATTAGCCCCCAAATGTCAGAATTTCTCCCTCCTGAAGGTCTTCTCCACCTTGTCTCTGCTTCCTGAACACTCTGCAAAAACTTTCTCCGTATTCTCTCCCACCTTTACTAGATTTTTCTAGCACACAGTTAAGTTTACCTCTGCATCCATCACCATTTAAAACTAACTACAGAATAATCACACTTACTTTTGCTAATTGTGCTCTAATTTAATTAAAAAGTGGTTTCACGTCATAAAAGCACAAGTTGGAGCTCCAGCCACATAGGCAGCATGGGGTAGCGTGAGCTTCCTTTCCTAATTATAAACTAATAAAACGCATTAAATTTACCGGCCCCCTTTCCCCCTCTTCCCCACCTTTCAGCTCCTGCTGGGTGTAAGGCCGTGGAGCGGTTGCGGGCTGATGCGGCTCCCGGGGGTTCTGGAGCTGTTGGGGCAAGGAGGGTCGGCGAGGATGGTGGCCGGGGCCCTTGCCCGCAGTAGCCGCTGCTGCAGGGTGGGTTGGCGCAAGGCCG
>NW_009260358.1:273961-274582 GCF_000687185.1 Egretta garzetta | reverse complement strand
CTGCGGGGTGGTTTGGCGTAAGCCACGGCTGGGCTCTGGTTTGCCCACGGGGGCCTCTGCCTGCTGCTGCCTCCACTTCTGTCTTTCAGCTCCTCCAGGAGTTCAGGCTCCGGCCGGGCCGCCTCGCTCAGCGTCCTAGAGCTGAGCCTGCCCTGCAGCGCGGGCGCGGCAGCGGTGGGGTCACAGCCAGCACCTCCCACCTTTGTAAAGGCAAGAGAAGGGCTGAAGGAACCGAAGGCTCCACCCTCGTGAAGGCTGCTTAATTGATTAATCGGTAACGTCGCTTATTTAGCAGGGGCTAATGGCAATCTCAGCGTTCAGGTCGATCGGAAAGGTCCTGTTTCAGCTTTCTTCTGCAATACGCAATAAACTGTCTAGGAGCAATGTTAAGCATACGTTTTATGTAATAAAATAAATTAACCTTTAAATTACTGTCTCATTTTGCTGTTGGAGAACTAAAGAGCCACAAAAGCCATTAATTTAGAATCCATTAATTCATTTTTCATATCCTGAAAAGGAAAATTATGTTAAAGCCATTAATTTAAATGTGGCTGAAGGAGCAGGGGGGCGCAGGCTCTGCCCAGCGCCTCTGAACGCCCTGAGCCCTGACGCCCCGGCGAC
>NW_009260358.1:264859-273880 GCF_000687185.1 Egretta garzetta | reverse complement strand
TTGGCCGCGTTCAGAGCCCGCTGGCCTTCGGCGCCGCGGGAGGCACCCCCCCTGAAGCAGCAGGTAGGGGCAGCGCCCCCGTAGGGAAGGGCCCAGCGCCATTAACAGAGCTCAAGCCACAAACTTAAGAAAAAAATTAAGAAAATTTAATGATGAAATGGGCTATATACATGGATGGCACACGACTTCCGTGCTGTTATCCCCTTTCTGTAGCTGGAAGTTAAGTCTGATACAAAAATAACAGTCAACAGGTCCCCAGGGATGGGGGGAGGGGGAGAAGAAAAAAAACAAACCCAAAACCCAAACCTAAACAAATCACACCACCCAAACGCCTGTTGTTAAAGTGCTTATTTGATGTGAGTTCCACAACTAACTACAGCCCGGGGTATTGGGGGTTTCAACCCATCAGACAGCGAATAGTGTACAGAACACCCCAAGTTAAGAGCACAGGAAACTTAGATTTTTTTTAAATACTAACTAACTGATACTTTAATAACAGATACTTTATGTGAGATAGCCTTGCGTCTTGCCACCACCCAGCCTTTAAGAATTCCTTGACATTCTGCAAGGCAGAACAAATTCTGCCCCTCTGTCGCCCTTCACGTGCATTTCCTCGGCTCCGAGTCCATTTAACTGCGCTCGGCCAGCCGCGGCCCTTCCCCACCTTCCTCCTTCCTCTGCTTGCTGCCCCTCTCCCGCTCGAACTCGGCTATCTGATTGAAGATGGTAACCAAGCTCTGGGGCAGGTTTCTCTTAGTGCCACTCTCCGTTTGTGCCGTACCATTTAAAGACGTGTCCTCCTCCGGTTCCTTTGTGCTATGAGGCTCCTCACAACTTTGTTTCCTACTCCTGCTCTCGCTTTCATTTTTATGGGGACTTAAGGCACGCCGCTCGCTCTCGTAGCTCCTGTCACTGTCACGCCAGCAGGTGCTGGAATACGATCGGTATTTGCCCCCCGACTTGCCAGAATAGTCAGACCCTGCTGGCGATGTGTAGTAATACCTCTCCTGACCGGAGCTGTACTTTTTAAACTGTTCCCTTCTCCCCTCTACCTCCCTCTCGAATTTCCTAAAATAATGCATCCTGGGTTTACCATCTGACTTACGATATGACCCTGAAAAACCCCTGCGACTGGAGAAAAATCTGTCATCGGCTTTACCGTATTTTTCGTGTTTGCTAGTACCTGGCAGAGTTCTGGAGCTACTGTAAGAATCTCTTGAGTCTTCAGACCTACCTCCACCCGTGTCTTCATCATCACCTGAAGTCCTCGAAAAAGACCAGGGTCTCTCTTTCTCCCTGACTTCTGCTTTTGGACACCCTAAGCTCTCCTGCCTTTCCAGCAGTTTTTCCACTTCAAAATTTTGGTTAAGAAAGGAAGCGGAGGTATCGGCCGGAGGCGAATACCACTCCTCTTGCCTCATCTGATCTTTATAATGGGAAGAAGCTCTAGATGAGCATTTTTTGGAACTGTGGGCAGACTCGGATCTATTCCGACGCTTTTTCCTGTGTTTCTTGTGATCAGAGGAAGAGGAGGAAGAAGAAACTGATCCATCTGATGAGGAATCACTTGAGGAGGAGGAGGAGGAAGAGGAGGAGGAAGTCGATACTTTTCTTTTCTTCTTCAACCTAAAAAAGGTAATTAACCTGTGAGATAATCTTCAGGATCAGGCGAATACTGTGCGTACAAAGCAAATCTGTACTCGCCCGAGTTTGGCTGAGACTGGACCCTAAGGCACCACCGGAAACCGAGCCCGACCTGGCGAGGCACTCTCACACGTCATTTCTTTACCAAAGAATTAAGGTTAAATCCACCCACCAGTTCCTTACAAACGGCGTCTTTCCCAGTTTAACAGGGCATTACATCTCACAAAGGCTTCACGTTGAAAAGTGCTTTGTAAACAACTCCTCCAGAGGTACCTCCACCTCAGCTCCTATGCGCTGAAGGACGCTACCCACAAAAAAACTCTGGGGAAGAGCAGCTCAGCGAGGCAGAAATCTACCCGGCTCACTGCTGCCTGGGAATGGCCTGCCCACAGCCTTATCTGCGCTTGGCGCCCCGCAATCAGAATACCAAACAGAACAAAGTTACCTTTTTTCTGGAAGAGCAGCTCAGCGAGGCAGAAATCTACCCAGCTCACTGCTGCCTGGGAATGGCCTGCCCACGGCCTTATCTGCGCTTGGCGCCCCGCAATCAGAATACCAAACAGAACAAAGTTACCTTTTTTCTTCTTTTAAGAGCTTACGCAATTTTTCTGCACTTGTTTCTACTTTCTTTTCTTTCTGTCTCTCTTCTTTGGCAGCTTGTTTCTCCCTCATTTCCAAAGATTTCTTTTTTGAACCCAAGCATCATAAAAAAAATTACATTAAGAGTAAGCATTAAGCACGGGTATTTTTCCCCATGTCCCCAGCCCCATTCAAACGTATAATCACACCAGGGATGTTTCACCAGGATTCCCAGATCAAGAATGAATATTGTTGAGGAGTTTGGCATTGGCCATTGTGATAATCAATCAGGTTTACATTAAGGACCATATTGCAGTTTTTATTCCATTAAAAAAATATATGTGCCCAGCCATTGCAGCGGCACCCGTGATCCAGCGCCCCGTGAAGCACGGAGCCCAGGAGCACCGACAGAAGATGCAAGAAAAACACGGCATTAACAACGGGGGTTTTTGGGTTTGAGGGAAAGTATCGTTATTGTAGGTCACAAGTAACAAACCACGGCAGAACCCGTTTTCAAATGTATTCACGTCGGCCATGTTTGAATACAAACCGTTTTGTAACAATTTCACAGGCCAGTTTGATGCATAGTTTACGTACGAAACCATGTCCCACGGGTTTGTTGGTGATGAGCAGCACCAGATGTCAGATACAGCAACAACGGTCCGATTCGGAAGAAAATGCATTGGAGAAAAACACATAATCAGTATTACAGGAACAGGCCCCTGGGCCGCGCGTCAGCCCCCCTCGCGCGGCGGTATCAGGCAAATGGATTAAATACATGTAAATGCAGAAGGGCGCCTCGTCAGATGAATAACCCTTAAATATCAGAGATCAGACTCCTGCCATCCCCAGCCCTGCGGAGGAGCTCTGCCCATGTTCAGAGCGAGCAGAAAGTCTGATTATCGCTTTCACACCACAGTTGCTGAGTTAACAGATGCAATAAAGGAAAACCTTGACTGCAGCTCAGGCTACACGAACCAGCAAACAATACCTAGCATGGTGGGGTTTATCCACTGCACCCATGACCCCTTACACCAGAAAAATGTTAAAGGGGAGTAAAATTTATCTCCCCCTTGCTGAGAATATTCTTCATCATTTTAACTGAGACTGCCACCCAGAGTGACACCTCTTTCCAAAGCAGCCAGATGTGGACAGCGCTCAAATACCTCACAACAGCTATCTATGATGTGGTTCAGTTTTAATAAAAAGATCATCAGATCTCCCCTTCCCCCTTCTCTCACACAGCCCGTCAGCATTACGGCTCCACCGGCTGAAGAAGTGTTGATTAAGGCCCTCCACCCCAGCCTACGCACTTCCTGACAGGCAGAAGCACGGAACAGAACAAGGCTGTTCCTCAGCGCCCTGGTTCACTCTGATCCTCTCCGGAAGACAACACAAGTAAAGGAGATAAATAAAAGAAAAAAGATGATGACTCAGGTTAGCAGAGACCCAGCGGGGCTCACCTGGGAAACACGATGTGCGCCAGTGACAGGAAAAACCAGACAGCAGAGAAGAAAGGGAAGATTCTGAACACTGCCCACCCGCCCCCTCCTGCTGCTTTCCTTTAAATCACCTCTGAATTCCCCTCTCACGGGGTCTTCCCGTCCCTTTGCTCTGGCTGGTGTTACTCTCTCTTTTCATAACTACTCCACACAACAAGGACCTGGCCAGCACAACGGCGTGCAATGCTCGTTTGGCTTGCCTAAGTGTTTTACACTTCGCATGTTTGTATTCACACAATGATTTAATTTGGCATTATTAACCACGCTCGTGTGACGGAATGTTCTTAGCCTTGCTTTAGCTGCCAGGGTTGTGGGGCTTCGCTCTTTCCCGGCCCCCGCTGCCTGGCACTCCTTCACTGCCCTGCTCCCAACAGCAGGCACCACCAGGTACCTTTCTCCTGGCCGGTACAGCCATAATGCTGACTGTAAAAGATCGACTGTGGAGAAGGGAAGCAGAGAATAAGACAAACCATCCGCTCAGGCTCCCCCTGTTCAGAAGATTCAGTACAATTTCTGATGTTCGTTTATTGCCACCGAGGGCGCCTTATGAAGAGAAAGTAAAGAATCACCTGCATATGCTTACGGAGCTTCGTTAAGGCCTCTTCTGCTTCCTGAAAAGTCTCATCCAAACTTAAGGCTTTTTTATAGTAACTCTCAGCATTTAGCAGTTTGTCTTCCTCTTCCAACCTAAAATTCAAGCAATAATTCATATACAGTTAAGCCACAGATTTTGACTGGTTTTTCTTATTTCCAGGACTACCTTTCTTATCTGCACTGTGACACTACACTGCACCCATCCAAGGCCCTCTCTGTCATCCTAGCCCCCCGAGCAAGGAGATAAAACGCTATTTCTGACACGTTATCTCCCTCCTAATCAGCAGTAGCAGTACTGTTCTTTGAAATTTCAATTCCAGTTTCAAAAATACTGTGTTGCTCTTCTTAACACAGGGCTTAAAAGAGATCGGTTCCCTGAATATTCAGGAGTAAAAGTTTGTGTTACAGCTGTTAACCAGGATCTCGGGAGAATAACGGAACGCCATTTCGTTAAAAATACTTTCTTTAAAAAAACCAACCAAACAAACAAAGAAAACCCGAACAAACCCACTGGAATATATTCAAACAAGCCTGGTAACCTACCAGTGAGAGGGTATCAAGGATTAACCCTCAAATATTTTAACTGGGGCAGAGGAGAAGGTGGAAGCCAAATGCACAAGCAGGTGTATTTCCAAGAAAAGACTTTTTTTTTTTTTTTTTTTAACCCACATGGCCAGGAAGGGAAGACGCCATTCTGTGTCCTGACTAGAATGGTATTAAGAAAATAGCGTGAGAAAAATTGGTAACAACGAGCCAAAACAACCACCCCAGCACTTACTGCCCGCCGCGTTCCACGAGCGTCTGACAGAGATACTTCCTTGCGTTTCTGTGGCTGGGACAGTTTTCTAACGCAATTTCAAAGTCACCTATGGCTTTGTTCAGGCTTCCTTTTGTGGCATACCTAGAACAGGAAAGGTGGGCACTTTTTTAGTGATGTTTCTCCTCCACAAAGTAGAAAAGCCAACGAAACAAGCACTTACAGAGCTCCACGTGCTACCAAAGCTTCAACGTTTTGTGGATCGATTTCCAAAGCCTTGTTGTACTCATTCATGGCTTCCACGTGGCGCCCAACCTTGAAAAAATCAACCCCAGCCTTCACACTGGAGAAAAACATTTAGAAAATATTATGTACTGTTAGCCTACGCAGACTTTATACTGTTGATTACTCACAAATTATGGTTGCGAACAAGTGATAGGTAATAAAGCTTGACCTTGTTATCAAGTACTTGACACCAGCATTTCAAATTAACACAGTATTGACTTAATTCCACAACAATATACTGTCTTTAATCCAAAATCCTAAGGCACTGGAGAGCCTTTCTGCAGATGGTGCCGCTACATTACACTGTTCTTCATTTACAGAACGAATATTCAAGCTCTTTTCTGCACAAAACTCTACGTGTGACCTACCGCCATTAACCTAGAACAGGCTTAATTACATCCAAAGCTGAAAAGCACCATTAGACCAACGCCATGAGGCGAGGTGGGTAGATGGCACACACCAAAGCCAGCTCATCCCAAACCGGAATATTTTGAGGTTTTACATTCTATATTACCTGAACCTTCCTTCTACATTTACCAAGAGATTAACTTACTGGAAGAGAACTGACAGGAGTTGAATCTTAGAACTTTTCATTACAGGCTATTTTTGAAGTTTACAATTTATATTTAACAGTATAAGCAACTTTTTCTGCCATTAATCAAAGTTGCAAAACGCTACTGTTTTAAGAAAAATACTGCTTTGTTCACACAGAAACCAGATATTTTGAGGCTTCACTCAGATTTTTTTTTTTTTTGAGCTGGTAGATTCAAGAGAAATTTTTTCCACAAAAAACATGCACTGTTAGGAGAAAAGCCTCTCCTGCTCCGGCCTCCTCCACCCTGCGGCACGCCCAAGTACACTGCACAACGTAAAAGCAGTAGCACCTGCCAGAGCTGCTCTTCCACACACAGCCAGGGAAGCACACGTAACTTTTCAGAGGCAGCAAGTGCACTTGTTGAATCTACAGTTTGCGGCTTAAATGGCGTGACAAGCGTTACTGGGTCATTCAACACCCAGTTATGAAGTGGAAGATTGTGTACTTGGTATTGTCACAAGTCTTGCTCTCACCTCATCAGTGGGCCAGCATATTATAAACATTTCAAGCAGCTCTCCCTTAAACCTGACACGTACTTTGGAACTGAATCTCGAGGCTTCATCTATCACACACCCACCTGGCAGTTCGGGTTGCTTTCAAGACGACCTTCCTGGTTACATGACTACGTGTGCAGTGGAAAAACTGATTCAACGTGTATTTTCTTTTAAGAAACAGAACCTGTAACCTAATCTAACCTAACCCGTAGCTCTGACAAGAAGAAGTATCGCATACCACTTCAGGGCCCAAGACGCAGACTGCTTTTTCCTCAACGCAGGGGCAAAATCTTCTTCACTGAAATTTTTCCTTTCAGGAAAAAAACAAACAAAAACATCAAGTCGGCCTTCTGAGTCTACACAATTAAACTTACAACATGCAATGCGGTTCAAATAAGCTGAAATTCATGTATTTATACGATGCCTTGCTGCTCTTCCTCATCAGGAATGTTCTCTCATATTTCCAAAACCAGTTTTTCCCAACCCGCTCTAGAAGTGCTGGATTGAACGAGCACAGCTGCCGTACACGGCACAAATAATATACTGTATTCACACCTGCTTTGGGGCTTAACACATATAGGGCTACCAACATCCATCGCTGCATATGTCTGAGCCTACTGTACTAAAGAGGTCAGATCCATTACTAAAATAAACATCTGACAGAAAAACATTAAACCTTAAACATCCCGCATTTCAATCCAAAGACGTTGACAAGATCGAAGCAATACATTCCCAAAGTATTTGGCATCAAACAGTTTGCATGATAAGGTGTCTTGCTTGTCAGGGCAACAGGATTTCAAATGTAAATGTCTTACTCTAGAGGAGTTTGCTTTTACATATTTAAGGCTGCAGTCATGCAAATCAAAATGAAAAAGGTTTAAGTGTAAGTGGTCTAGGACTTCACTCACAAGTCTCTTTCAATGGATTAGAATAATCTGCACGAAGCTATAGGACAGGAACAATGTAAAACCACTTACATTTGAAGACTTCTCATCAAAGACGGTGGATTTGATTCACTTAGTCCTAGTTTTTCTGCTAAATATTCAACTAAGGATGGATTAGCGAATCCCGGGGAACGGTGCAAGACCTCTTCGAACGTCTCTCCCGTATTAGCAACTTCCAAGCTTCGCCTTAAAAAAAAGGCACAACCATATAGAAACGCAGCCTCGCAGACGCTATACCGCGTTACGATGCTTATGTTTGGAATAAAAATACCTACATCGGTATTTATTGCTGCTCCCAAGCTGTTCCCTTTCACAGTCATGGATTTCCTACTATTTAGCAACTCTTACATGCTTGCACCTAAGCGAGCGTTTGAAACCTATTCTGGCACCCACCTAGGTATCTCCAGGACGGACAAAAACATGACAGGAACTGCAGAGAGAGCTGCGTGCTTCTGTCTTCTAAGGGTCATTTTAAAATTTTAGGAGTTCCATATTGTTGTTGTGGGGTTTTTTTGTTTGGGGTTTGTGTTTTGGGAAACAGAGTCCCACAGGGACAGATGCCTTGCGTTCCGTGTGTTTTGGGAAAGATGCTAAGGACAAGCCACACGTGACATATCCAGAAACGAGCACGTTGGAGGGATGAACAGCAGAAAGTATGTAAGCACCCAGCTAAAGCAGAAATACCATCGACAAGTTTAGAGAAGAGTCTGTCAAAGATGCTCTTCAGACGCTCTGAGTACACCTAGCGAGTACAGCCCGTGTTCTCACCTATAATGTAACGGGAAGTCATCGGAAGTAATAACGCCCAGCTTTGTGCTGGAAAGATTGGGTGGAAGAGCCGAGCTGTAAAGCGACACCGTCAGCTTCTCATGGTAACGATCGACGTCCTTGATTGCAGCTACAGAAACAACGGAAGTTAAGATAAAGTTACAGAAATGTCTCAAAACCGAAACAAGCAGATGCCTGACAACTTTTGCAGCTACTTGCCTCGAATAAGGTCTCCGGTTTGATAATAAGACAAAGGATCCCCGTGGTTACTTTGAGCAGGCACATCCCTCAAGGGACAAAGGGCCTGCAACAGAAGAAAGCAGGAACATCACAAACACAGCCAAAAGGTTTGGGCTTTTTTCTCCCCAAGATTAAGCCAGAAAATGAGTTTAATCTTAATGCACATCAGAGCAGCAATGGTTAAAAGCATGGCTTGGTTCAAATAAAAATTTATGTGTCTATAAATGATGAGCTTTCCAACTCAACAGTAATAAATATTGAGTATGGGTCATGCAAAGAAGCATTTGCCGACACAGCCAAGTGTCGTAAGCCGTCTGCAAATTCAGCTACGACCCACCACCCCAAAGTTCAGTTTCACCTTCACGTGCACCACCCCATCAAGTGACGCAAGAGGCCACTAACACGTTAAAAAGTTACTACTTATCCGGAACAAAATACTGACAGAAGCTGTGTCTTACAGTGATTTCTAAATCCGAAATCTCCCGTATGATGCCACTTCCCAGACAAATCAACACCATGAAAAAGCCGAATTCACGAATAGAGGTAATCCTCCCGATCACGATATCGCCGCGTTCGATGTCTTGAAAAAACAATTCCCTCCTTTCTTCCCTGGGAACCT
>NW_009260358.1:264587-264838 GCF_000687185.1 Egretta garzetta | reverse complement strand
CGTAACACTCTGCAACGCACCAGAAACGCACAGTTACGAGGCCGAGCCGCAGCCTGGAAGCACCGGACGCGTCGCGAGGGCGGAACACCCTTCGGATCCCGTTTATCGGGCCTAGCAGGACGCTTGCGCCCGGCCTACAAAAACCCACAGCAGAATTTTTCACCGCGCTTGTAGTGAAGGTTTAGGTTGGACATTAGGAAAAACTTCTTCACCCAAAGGACTGTCAGGGGCTGGAAGGGGCTGCCCAGGGA
>NW_009260358.1:241275-263607 GCF_000687185.1 Egretta garzetta | reverse complement strand
CGGCGGGAGGCCCCTTGTGCTCATCACCCCTGGAGCTAATGAGACCAGCTGGAATTAATCCCAGCCTGTTACAAATATCGCAGTTTTCAGTCCCCAAGAATAATTTGCCCCGGCGTTGCATTTAATAATTACTTCTAAGGGGGGAGAGGGGGGGGAGGAAAAGAAACCCCACTGCAAAGAGCATAATGTCACTTCGACCCTCAGTGCAGAACTGCAGAACGCCGAAGAATGTACAGCGTTGAGGAAAAAATAGCAGTCTGGCTGTCAGCAGATCCGTGACACGAGCTCCTCTAGGAAGCAGCGTGACGGAGAGGGCAGGGATGGGACCGAAGGCGCCGGTCTCAGAAGCTCAGTTCAAAGCTGCAGGGATATCGCTGGTATAGCAGACTTGGGGAAGACGCTAGAAGGGCAAATTTATATTTTATTTTCATTTCATGCCCCCTTTTTTAATATAACAACAGATAAAGGAGGCGTAACACTTACTGTGTACTGAACAGCCATCAGGATTTTGATTTAAAGTCTTCCTGATCCGTGTAAGACCAGGTGTGTACTTAGATTTCTGGTTACCATGGTGGAAAAAAAACCCCATGAACACTAGATGGAAATTTCTAGATGTTAAAACTGATTAGAGGCAGGTGGAAAGGTTAATGCACCTGCAAAGCCCCGGTGTGGAAAGGGAGCCGTTCCTGGATGAGTCACGCTGCAAGGGCAGCGTCCTGAGCGGTCTTGCACAACTGCAAGCAGTGGCAGTGTTATTTGAGGGGATGGTGTTTCGAGGAAGAGTTAATTTGTGTTGCTTAGCAAATACAAAGAGCTTGCAATAAAAAAGAAGTTGTTTGAAGCACAAACTGTGCTTGTGTAAGCATTTCTCCAGTCTGATCTGCAGATACACACGCTTGCAACGTGCAAGGAGACAACGTGAATAAATACTTAAAATGGGTTGTGGCTTCTGGACTCACCAGCAAAAAATCATGGCGAAAGCTGAACCACCTATAGTTACGGACTCTTCTTACAGATGTCTTCTTCTAGGAGTAGAAATCAATTGCATTTTAGGAAATTCAGTATATTAACACACGGAATGCAGATGAGTTGCCCCTGAACGTGAGGGTTAACTTCACATTCAAACTGATCCTTTCTTTAACTGGGCCCAACAAATTCTGATGTTACCTTAATGAAACAAACTACAATACTCCAAATAATTCCATCTTCAGAAATAGCTTTGCCAGAGCAGGGTATGCAAGCACGAACTTGTCATTTTCCTCCCTATTTTTCAGGCTGCAGTAATGAACTGGGAAGCAAAGCGAGGCTACAGCAGATTGTGCGTCGTTCCACCTCGCTCAGGGCACGCACCAGCCTTCGCCAGCCCCTGCTCTCATGGGATTCTGCCTGGATATCCACGGCGCTTTTAAAAATATCTGCGTGTTTTCAGTGGCGGATTATTACTTTTTTTTTTTTCTTTTCAATTTTTGCTTGTTTTACTTCAGTTACCCAATAGGAAATATTTTTGATAAAAGGATATAGCAGCCACCACCGTTCAGGCAGGGACAATGCTGAATGGAATGGTGTGGGATAAAGCCAGGGGTGTACACGCAGCGTAAGGGACCCCGGGCCTGAGCGGGGGGCACGCTCCCTGTGCTACGGCGGCATTAATCCTCTGTTCCGTTGACTTGGGAACTGCCTGGCTGAATCCTGCTTCATCCCACGTGCTAAATAACCAAAGAGGGTGGGCAGGAAGCGTCCCGATTCTGCAGGAGAAAGGGATACGAGCCAAGCCATCGCCCCTGCTCTGAAACCAGACGTGTCTGGATGAGTTTGATGTAAATTTTCTGACAGTTTAGGGCAATGCATGATGAAAGGCAGCTCCTCAAATCCATCGTCCACAATACAAAGCCTGTGCATTCACACCAAGCCAGCTTTGAACCCGGGGTCAAACTCACAGTGATAGAGCCCCTGAATGACCCCAAAACTGGTGGGCATGATAGAATTTCAAAGTGGGTATGTGAAATACTAAGCAGGTTTTCGTCAAACTCCAGTAAGCACAGTTTGAACGCAACAAGGTCAAGCTGCTTTTCAAACGTTCCCAAGAATCCAATATCTCTGCTAAAGCTTACCAGAAAATCACACAGAGGGAAGGATTTTGTGTCAAGGACTGCATTTTATCACTGACAAAAAGGTTAGATCCTCCAAGATCATGCTTGTCAAAGTATTATTTTTGGCAAAGTTTGGGCAGATTTGAGATAAATTTTAGCCTATTACAAATGGGAGTGAAATGCTCAACTAAACATGGTCTTTGGGCAAAGGAAGATGAAACTCATAGTACTAATGAGCATTGACGTGAAGAGCTATACTTCCAGCTGTGTTGTCAGATTTTTGGCAAATCCTGCCAAAAGCAGTCCTGCTGCCCAGACTTTCTGTTAATTTGTGAAGCAGCAAAGGGATTGTTCAAAGATGACACGATAGCCAAGATACTATTTTAGCTCAAGAGAGATGAAGGGAAGTTCAGCACAGAGTAATTGCGAGCCAGTTAGTAGCTCCACTTTGAGGAAAACTTCCTGTCTGCAGGCATAACCACCAAATACGACAGAGGAGGTGTGAAAACAACACCAACCTCGGGGTGGTGGAACAACCCAAGCCATGCCCATTCAAGCATTTCCCTTCTCAACAAGTTCATCGTTAAGTCCAACTTCGGCACAGCCTGTGTAAGCGAGCGCGGTATCGGTGACCTGTAGACTCACCTGGAGAGAGGCTGAGTGCTGCTTATGGTGGCACGGACCTTTGCGCTGATTATGGTGGCACAGACCTTCGCGCTGATTATGGTGGCACGGACCTTCGCGCTGCTCCGATTTCTGGAATAGTGGGTCGCATGTAATAAATATGCAAAGCTGGACTGTGGAAACTGCCCGGGCTCCAAATCAGCAATTGGACCCTGTTGGAATACAACAGAAATAATGGTTAAGAAATGTCACCTGAGGACCCGCTCTGGCTTCTGTGATCTCTGCCAGGCTGCAGGCAGTGCTGAGCCTGCCTACGGCGCTCGGGGTTACCGCTGCTGCACTTACTGCAGCGTTTTGTGCCTGCAGGTTGGTGACAAGTGTTTAAAGGTTTCAGGGGAGACTGGAAATGTTACTGAAGGAAACACCAGCATTGACTTTTTTTTACCTAAATACGAAAAACCAGGCTGCGGTGAATAAAGGTTTGCCTATTTGACAGGGACACCAGTCAGGCAGCTCTGCGGTAATCACGACACAGAGAGTATGTAAACACCCACCTGTACAGCTTGCAGCTTATCCAGAAATGCTGCCTGCAGAGCCCATTCCTGGGATGCATGAGGGACTCAGCAGGAGGTATGCCGAGCAGATGGGGGTTTGTGGGTTTTTAATGAATTTTCCAGCTTCTAACACTCCACAGACTGATAGTACCTACTGCTCTGTAGCAAGGGAGAGGCATCCTGGTTTCTGAGTTTGAGAGTAAGTCATTGCAGCTTACGGTCAGCAGCGCAACTTTCCCATCAGCAGAATAGATCATTACTTACAACCCAAAATTATATTTCCAGCATATAGCAAAATACAGTAAGAATACGTGATCCCAAGTCTGCAAGCACTATGAGGAGATGTTTAAGTGTGTCACTACTCTTAATTATTATCTCTTAACCATAGCAGAACAGTATTTATGTTTTCATGGTAAAATTCTTTCTCCAGCAATTGCCATCTCTCTAAATTGCCGTGTCACGTGTGTGACCTTTCCGGAGGTGTTTCAAAGAAGTCTCTGAAGTATTTTGAGAATCTAAACCAGTTGGAGTTCTATTCCTGGTAAAAAAAACCTACTTCTTTTTGTGTCTCCTGGTCAGTTGCTCTAACATTGCACTTGTGCAGCATGGGTAATGAATACTGGCTAAAGAGCAATTAACAAATATCAGAAGTTGTTTTCTTAATTGCCCACAAGGAACCAGGCATGTAACCATTGCCACAAACAAATTAACAGTCTCTTAGCTTCTGAAAAAGTTGTCACTATTTAAACTACATTAAAATTGAAAAGTTAAAATCTGTTCTAATTAACTCCTGAGGAGTTAAAGTTGGCAGCTTCACAATGGAGATAATCTCCATGTTTGCTCCCATTTAATGCATGAGCATACCTTTATTTAAAAAGAATAAAAAGTACCAAGAAATGAGTTTTGTCCTAAGCAGGTGAAACTCCCATTAAAGCTGAGAAGCTGAGTTGGTCTGATACGATTTCCAATTAATTTTTATCTCAGTAAGAATTGCCTGGAAATACAGTGATTAACAAAATTTTTGCAAATAGAAAGAGAAGTTACTTCCAGTATTATCTGGATGGTGTAGCCGCAGTAACTGAGAGCTGTCTTTAGCGACCCTCACGTGTTCATTAATCTCCTGACAGATGGGTTTGTTTTTCCAATCAACAACCAAAGGCAGAGGCCAACTGGAATAGTGAAATGCCAAACTGGTGTATGTGCATGGTATTTGTTTGTTTAAACATTTGGTGGGTTCCTCACAGTGTTAAATCCAGAAAGCTGGCCTGGTTTGCAAGTAAATTAACAAGCCCTGAAAAAAAAATAATAAAATTGTATCTGCTCTGAACTTCATAATCATCCTTAGTTTATAATGTATTATTAGAGGTTTCCAATTCATATCATAAAACTTTTAAAATCTGCAAGTACTGCCTGTTGCCTGGTGTTCCAGTTTGCCTTTTGGCTCCATGAACGAGTCACAAAGGCTGAGACAGAACCAACTGCCGGCGTTAATAATGGGAAGTTCCGTGCCTCTGATGGGTTTTGGATGAAGACTTCGAGGGCTCCTGCTGACTTCAGCAGGTTTCAGGTCAAGCATGAAAGTCAGAAATTAGTCATTAAACTTTCTGTGCTTGCAGTTCTGTCTGCAATTAGGAAGGCATTAATCACAACACATCCGCGCAATCAAGTGTCAAAGTCCAGACACGGTTTGGCAGGGGCTGTTGAAATGTCAGTACTGCACATCTGTTGGTTTCCTCCAGATTCCTCTCTTAGAAAGGCAGTTGAACTCAAATACATCGTCACAGGGAACAAAAGCTCTGAAACAAATGAAAATCTAAAGCAGAAATAACAAAAAAGAGGAGGTAGCTTGCAATGTGAAAAAATCATACTGCTGTGAAAGGAAGATGCGTGTGCGTGCGGGTAACAGTCACAGACTTGGAGTGGAAGTACGGGACCCGTGTCGAAAGTACAGCAAGGGCCAGAATTTCTCTCTTAAAAAACCCAACCAAACAACCTCCTATATAGTGTCCCAAATCAAAAGCAGAGACAAACTGAAATGAAAATTATGCATTCCATTCATCTGTCTTCTGTAGCGTGTTCTATGACACCGATACCAAATTCTGCTTCTAAAGGTATTGGCAGCTAAAGTCACAACACAATCTTTCCTTCAGTTGAGAAGTTGGAAGGAAGTGAAGTCGCACTTCCAGACATGCTGTGAGGCTTGGTTAATGCTGGGTAGTGTAGATGCAACCAAAAGTTCAAACAGAAGGTTCCTAGTCCAGGAGGAGGTTGGTCTTGAAAAGTAACACTGCAAGCCGACGAACTGCCTGGTCGGCTCCCGCCGCCAGAATTGCCTCTGAGAAATTTAAGTGACAGCTAGGGAAACAGATTATTGTCAGGCCCTTCAATGCAGTGTTCCATTATTTTTTATCTTTCACTTCTCTAACCTGGTTTTTAATCTCATAATGCAAATTTAGCGCTTTGCTTCTCTAAGATTGGAAAAGTCTGCCTTGCGTCAGGCATAATCACAGAGTCCATCTCAAAAATGCAAGGAACAGTTCTTCAAAATCAGTGAATTCAAATAACGTACGGCATCCAAACAGCATTTTGGCTCCTGCAATCCAGAAGAGGTTTGGGAGTTTCAAAATGTGAGAAGGGGCTTTCCCTGGACTGCAAGGGTCATTTTGGCATCGAGGGCCAAGATAAAAGGAAAAGTATGAAATGATTTACAGTATCAGGTGGTCAGAAACTATCTCAAGTCTGTGAAAAATAATTTCTTGCAAAGTGCTGTCAACACCCCCACCCCACCCCACCCGCCCCCCAATAATAGTGAAAGGAGGGTAGAGGACAGGGAAATTATAGGGAAAAAGCAGGTTAAGGTACGTAGTATCTTCGGTAGGGGCAGGTGGAGGTATCAAACTGTAACATGGGCTGTAAAGAGAAGTCTAATATATTGCAACTTCAGACTCTGAGCAGCATTAGGTTCCTGTTGGTACCTGAAATGGGCCATAATCCTCTGTATTCTGCTTCAGCAATTGCCTTGAACAGTCATTTGGTCTCTTTAAGAGCTGTGCTAGAAACCAGAAAGAGCAGGAGAAAGCGGCTGCTTGGCTAGTGTGATATACAGATCTTTTTTTCACAGGGAAAACATATTATTGCCTTCATGCTTTAAAATAATGATCATGGAGAAGAAAAATATATTGTAAAGTAAGCTAAGAGTACGACAGCTGTTCAGCATCACTGATACCAGAACAGAAATGCAGACACTTTTTTGAAATTTAGCTGGAAAAAAGGAAAGCCCTTACTAGCGAAAATCTGTAGACTCCTTAGGTAGAAAGATATACAACATAAATAGTTTACATTTTCAGTGGGGAGCATCCCTTGGTGCATCAAGCCGTCATGCAGCTTAGCAGCATGACACATCTTCGTGATTAAATGCCGTCTCCCTGGCAAAACCCAAAAACCAAACTATATGAATTTTTCAGCAGAGGAAGCCACTGTTGTCTTCTTTCGTGCAGTGGCTCTCACAGCTGAAAAGACACAGCAGCGGGATGGTAGAAACTAAAGTCTATCAGCAGGTGAGCTGTAGTTTGAATGTACCGCTTCACAGGGTAGCTCTGTCTGCCTTCAGTCTCATCTGTTTGGGCAAAATACACCGTCACTTAAAAATTTGACTTCAGTTGTTGGCTGTGCAACGTGCTGGACCTTGGAAAGCAATTATCATAGAAGTCCACGTATTTTATTGTGAACCCTCAAAGCAAGCAGAGTTAACTCAGTTCCTGAGATACACGGAATCAGTAAAGTGGCAGTTGGAGGGCAGCAGGGGCGACCCGTGCGTGGAAGGGAAGGTGAGCGGGGTGGTGAGCACGACAAGGAGGCCGCGGGGACCAGGGACCCCACCGGGACGCGGAGTGGCGAGTCGGGGTCAGGGCCGGGGCTGGGCACAGCCATTGGGGTCAGGCGCAGCCCGGTGATCGCCCAGTGGGTCTGGGGCCAGGGCCAGGTTTGGAGGTCAGAGCCTGGCACAGACACAGCTGCACTGCGACTGCAGAGTAACACGGGGAAGGCAATAGTAAACCCTCAGCTTAACAGTAACTCCCAAGGGAAAGGAGGGGCAGGCCCTCACTTCCAGTTTTCTTTACAGTAGTTTTGGTCAGCAAAGGAGCTGATCTTGAGCTCAGCCCACTAAACCCCTTAACTTGGCCAGCTAAACTCCAGGAGGGCACGTACTGAAGGCCCCGGCACAAGCTTGGGCTTTGCACTTTGACCAAAGCAAAAGCAGCCGTAGCATACGGTCTGGGTCCATTGCACCGTGCAGGTGCCTTGTACGTGACTCATCAGCCAGCCTGAAGAGCCGAATTAGCTGTATTTCTTGAGAATTTCGCACTTTCTTATGCCTCAGCTTGCTCACTATAACTGGTCCCTCCACTATGTTGCTATCTGAAAAGTTAGCTGGTACAAAAAGTATTATTTTTGGGGTGACTTAGTAGTGTTTCTCCACCTTTGTTTTCTCTATGCGGTTTGCACGAAGGGGTCACATTCAGCAGCTGACCATGAAAAATATTCTCCTTAGATCAAAGAAAGCCACTGGGAGTTCAGCGCAGGAGCCGCAGTCACGTGGGGGCTGATGAAATGCACGCACTGACACTTTGACAGGATAGCGATTATCCCATACTTAATAATAACGTGTTAATCATCTTAGAGTCATTATTTGCTCCCAGGCACACACTGTTCTCCCATATTGACATTAAAAAAAAAAACAAACCACGCACACCAGAGGACATTTCTACAGGACAAAGTGCACTTGAAAACTAAAAGGATTCTGTCAGTGGAAATGGTCTGTCCATCTGTCCTAGAACACAAGCCCAACAGAAAGGTGGTGTACGTTTGTGCTACTCCATGCTAGTCAGCCAAAATGATTTTGGATATAATTGCGTCGATTTTTACATACTTAATTTAATAATAATGTGAATGTAAAGGTATAACTCAGTCTTGGCATCATACGAACACACTGTGGTAGCATCAGCAAAAACTTCCCCCACACCAGTATCTTACTGGCGTGCAAAGGTTCCTGTGGGAAATCTGTCTTGGATTCATCTTCAGGTTGCATTCATCAAGTTTTTAAGACTTCCAAGAAACAGATTATTTCCCAGTTGCTTTCTATCATTTTTTTCGTAACTCATCCAGAGCACACCCAAAGCACGGTCGGGAGGTTTCATTACCCATGGGAGTTACTTCTTTGTCTGGGTTATTAGTGACCGCATTTTCCCAAGAGCTACCAGTGATCTTTATTGTACAATTAGTCACCGTGTTGTAACCCAGCATCTGCCCACTTATCAAACTGGATCTTGATGTTACTCTTGACTCACCATTAGCTTTCGGAAATACACAACTGCTTGGCTTACATTAAAAGGTATCATATCAATTGAATCGTATTCCAGGAATGGAGACAATTGCAGTTTTGGTGTTTATATGCACAGATATTTTAACGAAAATTAGTACGATTCACTGCACAGATCATAATCTTGTATTTCATACTCAAAATTATTTCAATCAGTTTCCAGTAATATGGTAGGTACTGCAGCAAGTGCTGCCCCCAGCAATAGCTCACGCCAGCTTGCAGCCCTAGACATTGCTATAACATGCTACGCAACCACGGTATCGGCTGCCCTCGATGGTGAACTGAAATCGTCGAGAACTTCCTGCAAGTGCCTAATAACAAAATTTGTCTCAGCAGTCACAGAATTACTTCTGTTTAATGTGTACATACAAAAGAAGCCTGAAAGTCTGTTTCAGGGAGTTATTCTTAGATCTGTTGTCTGTTGAGAAAAAATTTTCCTTTTGCATTCCAGCCAGAGCAAATGAGATGCCATCGAGCTTTTGGAAGCAGAGCCCATAGCCACCTGCATCTTTCTGGCCTTAGTCTAAGTCCTGTTTTGAATTTAGACAAGTAAGACATCATGTAGCAAAATCCCACTGTTCAGGGCTTACAGCACCTGTGAAAAACATACGGTTATTGCTATTTAGCTAGAGCTCAGACTCTCTTCTGTCTCCTGTGTTTCCTCAAGCGTGTCCTCACAAAAGGTCACAGAATAGCAGAAAGTCCTCTCTTTTTGTGACCCTTGTATAATCCTATTAATTTACCCTCTGTTCAACCCAGTTAATTTCAATTTACCCTTTTATGATTTTTTTCCTCAAAGTTAATAAACCCATGCTAACCACTTTAGTTCCAGCTACTATTTGTTTGTGCCAAACCACAGGGGAGAAAAATGACCGGTGATCTCCTGCGCTGTGCCTCTAAGCGGTGCCGCACAGAAAGCCCAGCCCAGGGCATGGCAAGTGCTGATGGGGTACACGGAGCTGGGGGCGATGGGATGATGCTGGTGGGCTGTGGAGCTGGACTGGGTATCTGACCATACCTCTGGTTGATGGTGTCACCCCATCCCCTCAGGAACACCTGCCTTCATTTACGGCTTGATAGGGGATTCAGCTTCAGTTTGATGAGGTGTTTGGGCTGTAACACAATTCAACCTACACATCAATATACAGCCTGATCTACGATATGTCTTCCAGCTGTGTTACACCTTTTACACAAAAATCCTGTGGGCAGCATTCCATGGCAATAGGCACACCATGGGGAGAACCCAGCACTACTGCTGACCACCGCTAGGACATTCAGACACTGCACACACCTCTGAGGTCCTGACAGCAATGTACCTGCTTTGGTCTAGTGCCAAATCTGAGTTAACACCACCAGCTTCACCAGCAGGCTTATTAGTTCAGGAAAATTGCATTGAAGAAGTTACCCTGCTATCAATTCCACCGTGTGGTATAGATGTACCCTTCGTGATGCCTGAGCATGGGAAGTTCTCGCTTGGCTGGCACCCTCTTCTGCTGTTGCACTTCTTTCAGTCAGATCACAGAATCACAGAATCGTTCAGGTTGGAAAAGCCCTTTAAGCTCCCCCAGCCCAACCATTCCCCTACCCCTGCCATCCCACCCCCAAACCCTGGCCCTCAGCACCGCCTCTGCCCGGCTGTTAAATCCCCCCAGGGGTGGGGACTCGACCCCTTCCCTGGGCAGCCCCTTCCAGTGCCTGACAGCCCTTTCAGGGAAGGAATTTTTCCTAATATCCAATCTCAGATGTAACAAGAGAACCTACAGAGTGCACCACATACAAGCAAAAGAAATCAGGAGAGATCAGGATATATGACAATGTAATCTGTAAGCCCCTGAGCCCAGCACACATTTAAGGGATATGTTGAACAGGCCCATATTGGCAAGGAACGGTGCCTGCGTTCTCGTGTGACCGTCCCCTGAACGTATTTTGCAGTGTTCTGCAGAGCATGCTGAAACCTCCATGAATTCTGAAAGCTACGTCACTCCCCGCAAGTTTTCTGATCATAGTGATATAGGAAGGTCAGAACTGCACTATAGCAAACAGTACTGAAGTCACGACACAGGGCAACCATGCATTTAGCCCAAATGCATCAGTCCACAATTATATTTTTCAAAACATTTACAGGAAACTGTAAATGTACCTAATGACATATGATTTGGCGCTCCTTTCTGTATAACCTGCATGTTCTCCCTGACGTCCAGCTTCAGTGGATATCTGTATCACCTATAACTTTTTCAGCCAGTGGTTATTTCAGCTCGCCTCTGAATTTAAGGCCTGTGGCTTAGAGACAAAGAAAAACATTTGAGAAAAGACAATCTCGGAAGGATGGTATCAGATGGCAAAGTGGGGTTGAAATTTGGCACACGGTGGCCTCCATGTAACCCCGATTTCAGCCAAGGCAAACATTTTTCCAAGAAAAACAAATACGTAACTATAGCTCCTGTACCAGTATTATTTTAATTAGATTTGTAGCAAAGGGAAAGCACAATATATAATTGCTGCCTGACTCAAAAATAGCTTTAACTACAAATAGCCAGAAACAGGTTAGAGCAGGGCATAGTGCCTGGAGATTGTACCAGGCAGCAGATCAAACGGCAGAACTCTTGACAGACTCGGCAGCGTTCCTCAGCCTGCTGTTTCCCGGAACAGCGAATTCGGGAGCCATTTGAGTCACTGGCCAGTTCATCTTTACAAACCATTAATGGCACTTCTGACCTTTCAAATGCCACAATGGAAACAGCTATCATTAAAAAAAAAAAAAAAGAAAATCCAACCCAGAACTTCCCTGTTTCTCAAAGAAGAGTTTCCTTGAACTTTTTGGAAAGGTTTTTGGAACGTGCATTTCCAGTGATTGGCCTATGTCTGACATAAGTTTGGGTGGAAAAAATCTATACAAAAGCCCTTCAAATGTTGTCTTCCAGTTATTCTTCCACTGAATAAATATTTTTATCATGATTAAGCAGCAAATGCAAAGTGCCATTTCCTGAGTGCTTGCTGAGGGCTTTTAAATTTTCTTTTATTGGGAAAATTAGACCAGCAGTTGTAATTTCCCACAGTTCTCCAGGGAACTAATGCATTTTACTCCAGAGAGAAGCCTGAGGACCTAAAGCTCTACAGACGTGTATTTTTTAAACAATTTTACTCACTGATTTTGTGCTTTAAGGAGTCCAGACTTCAGAGCAGCCTTTTGTGTGCCTCAGCAATGGAGACACCAGCCAGTGACATTTATAGATCTACTATTAATTGCACAGGCTTCTATGCCTGGGCTCTAATGCATCGTGCTTGGAATCCTGTATCTAACAAGGCCCAAACTAAAACATGCCAAAGATGATGATGATGAGAAATCATCGTATAGGGATAAAGAGCCAGACGCTGTCCTGGCTGCCGGCTCTCCAAGGCTCTGCCGATGGATCAGCGAAGCCTAAGGCTGCCAAAGGGGCCCTGCCACCCCACTGCTGCTGTTCTTCTTCCGTCCAGTGTCACCAGGGCACGGTTTAGCTCCAGAACAGCCTTGTTAATGCTGGCTCCCCAGCCGTGAAAAGCAGGCAAAGATGCGAATGACAAGAGCTCGCGCCCTCAACAGGGTGCTCATGAGCAAACCCTCAACAGGAGCCCAGCTCCTCAGACGTGATTACAGTCAGAAATTCCCTCTCCACTGACTGTGAAGAGGGACAGAGTAAACCTTACCCGACTCAGGGCTAGAATTTGACTGGCATTATTGCCTGCTGGAGACACAGAATATAATTATTATATAATAATAATTTTTAATCTGGTTTTTTGGATACTCTGCACCTTTAAAAATATTAAAAATATTGTCAATGCTCTGCATGATTAAAAACGGGCTTCTAAGAATATTGTGGGATGCTTCTCAGTGCAGCACAACCTCTGACCTGTGCACCGAGCAATAATTTACAGTTAAGGGAAGTGAGAGCTCTGAACTTCTCAGCAAGACTTTGTATACAATAAATACCCAAAGAAACGTATACATTCATATGGAAAAGAATTATATAAGAAAAAAATTAATCTCGTATATCCACAAACCGCCCTGTTTCATTTAAGGCTCTTCTTATCACTTTGAATTAAACCCAAACTGTTCTGATTATCAAGATGGAGGCACTGCACAAACCAAATTCTTACAAAACTAGCGCTGTTCTGATACAGCACTTGCAATCAGTGGGTCTGAAAGTGCTAGACAGAAACACGATTATCCTCAATTTCTAGATGGGGAAACTGAGGTACACAGAGGTGAAGCCACTTGCCCAAAATCCTCCCGTGGGTCAGAAATCTTGGTGAAAAGAGCAGATTTCAAAGCCTTTGCAACAGCTTGATGTGTTGAAGAGTTCCAAAGAGAAATGACCGATATTCATGTCCATTCGTAACCTGAAAATCAAATTGAGGTTCCTGAAGTACCCAAATACTCAAAATGAGCATGGAAACTGCCATGGAAAGTGATCATCCTTAACTAGGTAGAGGAACACAATGTGCTAAGTATGTTATATAAAATTAGTAAATATTAGTGTTTGCCTTGAAGAGGTAAAATTATAGTCCTTTTTGTTATAAAAAGTCCTTTCTTGCATCTTAAGAGTGTCACAATTTTGGCTCCCTTGCTATTAATTACATAGCTATTTCTTAGAGTTTTCAAGTAACAGCCGCCTCAGAGATCAAAGCCGATCAAAATATCAGGGGGTGCAGGGAAGGAGTTGTATTCTCTTCTGTACATTCCTGTGGTTTTGATCAAGGTAGCAGAGAATCACATTAAGCAGAGGCTGAATTTTGTGGGATGCAGCTATATTCAGCTGACAAATAGAAAAATTTAGTTTATTGGATGCATGTCTGTGTTTATCCTTCTTCTGTCTCTCATCTCATGTTTTTTCCTACAAAGTGTTCATTCTACATGTGCAAACTGTATGGGTTCAGGGGTGCTCAAGAACAGAACCCAGCCCATAAACCGATGGGGGTCACAACTGCTTTCCCTTCCCCTCCCGCACTGCGTTCTCAGTTGCCAGACCCCGTAACCACCAAAGCACAGCCGTAACAGCGCAACGAGGAGAGCATCAAGGGTCCTTCACAAATATTGGAGAGGAACTGTTAACGTAGATGTGAGCAGCAGTACCTCTGCATCAACCCACAGTCTGAGGGCAGAACGTGGTGCTCAGCCACGGCTCGTGTGGCTCAGGAAAGGCACCAGAAGGCCATTGCCGCGTATGTTTGAAAAACACAGCCTTTATACGACTACTCAGACCCTGCTAAACAGACCAGGGGCTGCCAAGCAGCTAAAATAGCCTTTTTATTGTTATATTATTGTATTATTCTCCTGTCTGTGTTATTAATAGCCTGTATTATTCTCCAGTGCCAAATGTTTGCAAATAGATCCTTCAACAGAAGCAAGGAAATCTATAGGTACCTTTACATTTTTTGGCGCACATCGGACAATTATGTGAGACAGTAGCGTTCATATAAGGCAAACCAGATTCCCTACCAGTGTACTTACATCAGTGCAAAAGATTTCACGTACCCTGTTATTTTAGTGAGAAAAGTCGCTTGTTGCCACCTAGATTAAAATGTTGCTAACAATTTCACATAAAATGAAAAAAAAACCCAAACCACTGAAACTGAACTAAAAGAAACCTAAGTTTATCTGCACTAGTTTAACCATATTAGATTAAATTCATATTTTAAATTATACCAGTGCAATTCTGCGGTAAAAATAAGGCTGTGAATAAGTATGTTCATCAAACCATGGAAAAATGATGGGAATACCGACGAAATGAAACAGGTGGTCAAGGGCAAAGTATATGCATCCATCAGGCTTCATAAAAACTGTAATCTACTCCTAAAGTTAAATAAAACACACGCATGGCCAAGGTGCCTGACATTTTTGTAAAGACCAAAAGTCTGAAGACTCCAGTGTTAGAAAAATAGAGAAAAGCTCAATTTTGTGCTATTAGACCAAAGCAATAATTCTTGCAGAAAATCCTTTTTTTAATTTTGGGGAAAAAAAATCCCATTTCATAACGAAAACAGAAATTTCAACATTTCTTGTGACGACTAACTGGATTTTTAAAATTATTATTATTTTAGAAAAACAGGGGGAAATTCCTGTAAACCTTTTATTAACTGAGAAGCAGCTGCCTGGCCCATCTCTATGAGACACCAGGCCAGCAGTTAGAATCAGCCCCAAGGGGAAGGAATTGTTCCCCATGGCCAACCTCACCCTGCCCTGGCACAACTTGAGGCCATTTCCCCTCGTCCCATCGCCCCTTCCCTGGGAGCAGAGCCCGACCCCCCCGGCTCCCCCCTCCTCTCAGGCACTTGTAGGGAGCGATGAGGGCTCCCCTCAGCCTCCTCTGCTCCAGGCTGAACCCCCCCAGCTCCCCCAGCCGCTCCCCAGCAGCCTGGGGCTCCAGACCCCTACCCAGCTCCGCTGCCCTTCTCTGGACACGCTCCAGCCCCTCCATGTCTTCTTCAGAGTCAGACCAACTCAGTTTGCTCCCAAGAACACAGAATGGGAGATGGGGGGGATCATGTGGGATGTGCATCACAGCGTGTGGCACAGGATAAGTCCCACCTGCTTGGGACTACATGGCAGAGGCACACGCAATGCGTTGGGATGCAGTGATGATGTGGAGATAGAGTTCTGCCACCATGCTGCAAAGACCTAAGTTGTTTTTTAGCAGTGGCTTGAAAAGGGGAGGCATGGATAACTCTGTATGCTGGCATGCAGAGCGGTTAGTTGTTCTGTGCCTACAATTCAGGGAAAAAAAACCAGCTAGGCAAAGGGTAAGCTCTGGCCTGGGCAATGCAGGGCGTGAGATCCAAGAGCTGCGCTGGGGCAGGGTGCCCAAGACCTGGCAGATTCCCCTCCCTTGCCTGGTTTCTGGGGAGGGCGCTGCCACAGTCCATGGTCCAGCCAAACATTTACGTTTTGACATTATCAGCATTTTCCAAAGGAAACATATTCCTCCAGAAAACTTCCACTGAGCTCTTATTACATTCCCATATTGAAATGCCAGCACAGGCAAACTGTTTTTCTAATTTCATTTTATCTCTGCACCTAAATTCTCCCTTTTCCATTTGGGATCTCCTCCCCTTCCTCTCCTGAACTCGGCTGTGACAGTCGTTACACAACACTGCAGTGCTCTTTCGCCCTCTCCAAGGCTTTTGTTAAGTGGGAGATTATTACTCATCTATAGTCAGATAGCTACTCTCTTATAAAGGGCCTAATTCTGCTTTTACAATCCCCTTAATTGTGCGACACTGCATAGAAAATACATAAGTGGTGAACAAATGGGGAGAAAGAGAAGGTCAAGCCCAAACTGATGAGGTTCTCTAGAATAAAAAAGAGTTATATAAATAGAAGATTATGTTTTCTCATTAGCAAGAAAGTTTTTTTCATTTTCTTTCTGAGGCCTTGAATCCGCTGCTCAAGTCACTGTGAACTTTTGTTTCCAGGGTCTAGCTTTGGTGTTTCTCAAAAAATTTAATGAACAGCTCAGCTTGCAGCTGGCTTGCAGGCAGATGGGGAGTGCTGGGATTGATGTTAGTGGGCAAGGGGCAAAAACATTTCTCAGGCTGAAGAGCTCTATAAAGATGAGCACTTCTGTCTTAATGCCTAGGGGCCAAATTCTACGCACAGATTCCTCAGCATAAATCAAAAGCACCATTATCACAGTCAGCGGTATCAGAAAGGTAAAATCCTAATAAGCGAGAGGAAAACAAAGCCTCAGGGGGGTTTAAGAAAGTGGATTAGTTTAGGTAATTTTGAGTAACTATTCTCAAGAAAACACTTGGGGATGGTTAAGTTTAATTAGGCTGCAGCTCGTCCTAGCTGCGAGTGGTTTGTTTCTGCCACAAACCTCTTTTCTTCCCCTCTCGCGTGTGCCAGGAGTCGCACGGATAAACCTGTCTATAAAAGAGGTGCGAGTGCAATCACCCTTGCTGCTTTTGAATTGAGCGGAGCTAAATCTTACTGCAAGGGGCAGGGTTGGGTGGGAACAGGTACCTGGGTGTGTGAGCTGGTCTGGAGAACACTCGGTCTGCCTCGGGCAGCGCTGGCAGCGTGAGAAGAGCTGGGGTCGTGACTACTCCATTCGCCCGACCGTTATTGTGCTATATTCTTTACATCTCCCTACTGGGACCGTTATGGAAATGCCGTATTTACCTGCTGGAACCTTCACAGCTATTATCTGTCTGGAGTCAACTCAACTACGGGAAGAAAACTGCAGCAAGTGTACAAAGCTTAGGAAGAGGTTTCAGGTTGCTGGGAGATTTTTTTCAATTATTTTTCATTTATTTGGGTTAAATTTTAACCAGGCAGAAAAATGTGAGTCTAATGGCAGTCAGCGTTAATTATATTTTGCATTTTCTTTATTCACCCACAAATTTTTTAATGTGGTGTCCTTGACATGTTGCATTTGTGACAACATCCTGGTGGAATGACTCAATTTCATACATAATTTATTGAAAATTGTTTAAACTGTACATTCCTTGAGTCATTTTCATGTATAATTGAGCTTAACTTGCATTTGGCTTATTCTGAATTAGGAAATTGTGTACTGGATCAGGTCAGATTTATACATGCTTAGCATCTTGAAAAAAGCCAATTCTAGGCCCTTACTAATGTTTAAAATATCCTTGTATCTTATCAAAATGAAATTGAATTGCTGTGATTTTAAAACCTAAACTTGGGGTTTGAATATATGACGATTGGGATTTTTTTACTTTCTGAGAATTTTCTCACTTTCTCTTGAATTATGAAGTTCTCCCCAAGATCTTTCTGACCATACTGTCTGGTTTTAAAGGATTTGTGCTAGTTTTAAAGAAACATCAGAAAACCAGTAAACTTCTAGTAAGACAAACAAAATATATACCAGGCCTAACTGTAGCCCTAATGCTATGGGGCATTCTGCAGCATTTGTGGATCCTCAGAGGCGCTACAGTGCAGAACGCTGCACGCATACGGATAGCACCTTCTCGTGTGCCCTCGCACGGGCAGCTGGTCTTGCACAAAATGGGACAAAGAGAAGAAAAATGGGTGCACAGAGGGTGCTAATTTGGGAAGATGTGAATTTGCCTTCCCAGTCTTATCACACAAACTCTCACAGTAGTCACTGAAGTATGCAAAAATAGGAGTTTGCAGCCCTAACTATAGCGCTGTAACACAACTAGAAACTCGTAGCATCTCTCCTATTAGAAAGATTTGTGGTTTAGGAAGCAGATAATTTGGCACAGCACATTTCATCCACTTTCAATAAGTTGGCAGAATATTTCAAAGCACAGCGGAGCTCAGCAATACAGTTCCATCACTTTAATTATAACTCATCTCGGGTTTTATCACCTCAGATCCTTTTGGCCTAATTTGATTCCCATTGACATGCTAACAGGAAGCAGGGACGATGGGGAAAGAGGAACAAGAAGAGAAGGAACTCTACAAGATGTCAATATTCACATCAGCAAACAATTCCAAAAGTGGTGCTAGTGTACGGCGTGACCTTGTACCACCAAAGCGTAAATACAAGGGAACATAAGAACATCAGTAACAGAGGCAGCGCTTGGGAATGTCACCATGTTTACACCACTGTCAGCATTTCTATGGGACACCATTTCCTTTCTTTTTTTCATGATAACTGGATCTTAAACACTTCCTCAGTTCTGCAACTTGGAATTTCAGTGCGAGCCCAGCAGAAGCTTCTCTTAGAAAAAAATCTGGACAGTCAAATCTGTTCTGAATATTAAATAAAGCATGGTTATTCCAACCCTTTAAAGCAGTCTTGTTCTGCTAAGCCATCATGGCACCTTCTTGTTCAACAGGGCTGCTGTCTGAGGTGGCTGCTCACTTAAATGCTAGAAGTAAACTTTTGCTCTACCATGCTCCTGGAGTTGACACATCCAAGAGGATGAAAATTTGTTTCTGTTACTGCTTTGTACAACAGCAGAATTACTACATTTTCCCGTAGGGTCTCCCTTGAAGGCTCCGGGGTTGCATAGGCCTACAAGTCTAAAGAGCCTTCAGAAGTTTTGTTCCTGGCAATAACACAGGAAAACATATTTGACTTTTTTTCCTGTTCTGTCACTTCGTAGAAGATATTTTAAAATGTAAAGTGGGTGTATTTGATATAGCAATCAGTAAGACTAAGCAAAAAAAGCACCAACAATATTTATTTAGAGCAGAATTATTCTTCAAAGGTTTTTTGTTCTGCATCACTGTAACTGTAAAAACCGTTTAACTGTAAATATTAGTGTTAAAATGTTTATATTCTGGGATTGCAGATTTCTCTGCAATGTGGCTTAATTTTTTTCAGATTAGAAGTTCAAAATTCCTGAAAAAGTATGTATCAGATGATGACAGTGGATTTGCAGAATTTGCAAGACTTCAGGATGCTGAGAAAAGAGCATTTTTGAAATCTGGCTATCGATGTCACATAAGATCTGAGATTTTGAAAACTAGGCCCTGAAGTTTTTGTTTCAGCTTTACAAAGCATTTATGTGTCTAAAGATGAAGAGGAACAGCTTAGGGAGATTTCTCAAAGCACCTAAGCATCGGCTGTTAGTCAATGAAAATCAAGCATCTAGACCAGTCAGATGCTTCTGTAAATCACACTGGATGTCCAGCTGCATATTTAAAAATAGAAAACATTTATAAATCGATTCCTTTGAAGCTACGACCTCTCATAAACCCTATCAGCTGTCTGGCATCTCGGTAGCCAGGGATGGATTGCTCTCAGCCTGGCTCCTAGTTTTAAAGATGCCCCTTGCCTGTATGATGGACCAATGAAACACAGATGGATGAACCAGAGCTGGAGCATCTGCTGGGATGCCACTGGTTACTAAATTTCTATACCTTTTTTATTGATTTTCCCCCCAGGACAACTTATATGTTGTTTACCATCACATTCTGGAAAACATATGAAAATGTGTTTCTCCTAAGGGATAGGACATGAGCTACAATAACCTTCATATGTCACTGAAATATGGTAGAGGTATTTTGAGATGCTTTCTCCGCTGAGGTTTTATATTCACGTAAAGTCAGGCAAAAATGACAGTGATTTGCGATTAATTTCCCCATAATATAGAAAGACTTTTTTCCTGTTTCATCTTACTCATGTGTTGTCTAATATAGACTTGCTAGGAATGTACAGGGAGATGGCACATGTTTTGCTTGGAACAGATGCAAACTTGGATCTAAAATGAGAAGTGTGTTTGGTAAGTTGTTACTGATGACATATGGGCATGACAAATTCGGGACAGATTGTCATTTAACACCACCAAGAACCTTACCCTCCAAATGAGGCAGAGCAGGACCCTAACCGATTACATCATTGCCCGTGCTCATGTCTCTGGGCCTGGGGGGCATTGTTCCAGCTCCCTTGGCACTGTGACAAATACACAAGATCACGTATGTCATTTAAGAGAGTGACTTTGCTGACCTCCATACTGCTGCCAGCGCCCTTGCTCTTGTGATGCTATGTATTTCTTTATGCTCAATTGCATCTACGTGTGTACAGCACGGAGCATGCACACAGAGCCGGCGGCGAGGAAGAGGAGAGCACAAGATCCTCAGGCCTCTGTGACACTGAGGCTGACACGAGTGATTCTGACACGGAACACCCTGATGCTGACATCTGATTCCCCAGCATTTCATTTCCAGTTCTATGTGGTGTAAAGCAAGTGAGAGCCGCTCTGCCTTGGCACTGCCGAATGATGAAAGGAAGCCTCAGACAGGCAGCGTTATGCTCATTCTTATCGGCAGCTCAGAAATGCTGATTAGAAGAAAGCTTTTAGGCTTTAGCTGCAAATCTGAAACTTTTTGCTTGACAGACAGTCACCTATAGGTGACTATGGATTAGGGATGGGAGAGGTGGCTGCTTTCCATGTAGCTGCTTTCTGGCTTGTAACCAGTTCCTTGTTACCTTACCAGCCCAAGCAAATTTGCAGAAAGAACTGTGCTGACCTTTACTCCAGGGTGACATGAGGAGGAGCTGCCAAAAGAAAGGGGAGAAAAAGAGATCAGTAATAAGTCACTCGCTGTTCTGCTGCTCAGACAAAGCAGCTTAGAGAGAGATGAGCAAAGAGCTGGGTGAGTTGTCCAGCTGCCAGAAAAGGAGTCGGAGCAGCCATCCGGGTGCCTGAGCGTGCACAGGATACCTGGCTCCATGCAACTGCATGTTTTGCTTGCCCGTGAGACCAGTCCTAAGTGATGTTCTCAATTTCCATATTAATTCAAGGACTGCAGCCAAAGGTAAAAACCCAAAGTCTCCAGGGAATGGAAACAAATCGCTTTGACTTCTGAAGGAAATCAGTATTAGGCGGTGCATTGATTAGAGTGTGGAAACCCATGGATCAGTTCCAGATTCTGTGTGAAGAGATCCCTTAGGAATTCTTAGAATAGGTCTTCATTATATTCAGCTTAGAAACACTTCAAGCAGGAGACAAAGTTAAGCTGGACAATTCTGCAAGTAGCTTGCCTTTTGGCTTAGAAACCAAAGTATATTTTAGTGTAATTTAAAGCAGTCTGCTAAACCTGTGAACTCTGCCAGCAAACACACTGCGCTGCCTACACAACCTCCTACCTGGGAAAATAATGAGCGACAGAACAAACCTCAAAAGTTAAAAAGTTCCCTTTCCCAAAGGAAGATGGCAAGGCACTTGGATACTAGGTGATAGGGGAATGGACATAAAATGAGATACGAGACGACCATCTTCAATTACATTCCAGCTTACAAAGCTGAGTCCTGGAAGACCACTCTGTGGCCTCGTGAAATAATGTGAAATTAGAAGCAAATTCACAGATGAGTTACAGGAATATGAACTTCAAAGAGCCAGAAGACACTGTATTGGTTTAACCACTCTTAGGCAGTAAAAGGACGTTCTCTCCTGGTTCCAGCTCTGCCAAGGGTAATAAGCTGCCACCCCCAAGCTAATCCTCGCCGCAAATCACCACAGTTCCTGTGGCAGAAATTACGCTGCCTCAGATCTGCCGATGCCCAGGCTGCTCATGTGGCTTTTCCTTGACCTGTACCAGCCTAAACAAGGCACATTAATTGAAATGGTTCAACAGTACACTGTTTCACTAATCCATCTAATCTTGAATAAAATGGGTTAGGGAGCACATGCCCCAGCAGTCCCACTGCAGGCCTGGGGGGGCTGTTACCCCCAGCACAGGGGTGGCAACTGGGTGCTGGGGGCTGGTGAGCTTCTGACAGCTCGACAGAACTGTTTGCCAAGTCTCACCCTTCTGCAGCCACCTCTTGGCTCTTTTGTCTTTCCGTTTCATTGAAACCTTAATGCCCTGGGCAGTCAGGAAAGTTAAGCCTAATGGTGGAGAAACAAAACCAGAAAAAAGCAAAAAAATTAAAGATTGTAATAAAATCTTGCTTTGTCCAGTCCCACGCTCAAGGGTGGCGGCTGCTCCCATTTAATTAAAAATCAACACCAAAGTGCCCCTTTTACAAAGATAGTGGTGGTTTCAGAAATCAGTGAACAAACTAAATTTTCAAGAACTTCCCAAATCTTTAAAGAGCCAGTAAAATCCGTATCATCATCATGACACACGGTTTCATAATTAAGCACTTATTAAATCCTAAAAGCACAGATCCACACTCTCAAAGTCAAAAAGCATACAGAGATCCACGCCACACTCCATTTACACAAAAGCCTGGTTAAAAAAGGAGCAAGTCACCATCTG
>NW_009260358.1:207605-241190 GCF_000687185.1 Egretta garzetta | reverse complement strand
TGAACCATCTTCTTCTTCCAAGTCCTGTTCTTCATTTACGGTCACTGGGATAGGAGCTTCCACAGGAAAAAATGTTCAGCATCATCAGCATCCCCAAATAAATATTTAATACCTTCTAATACCACCCTCAGCTTAGTCACAATAGTAGTTTCAGGACAAAATTTTGGCTCAGGACAGAGATTTGACTTAGCTGGCTATATACTTGAGGATTGAGGACGTGGTTTTAAACAGCACCTCACGCGCTAGCGAGTTGATCTGAGGGGTTCTGCTGTTTCTGCTGTAATGCTTGCCATGGGCCGAGCAGACCGTCACCTTGGCAGGGGGGCTGTGAAACGACTGATTTGTCTGCGCCTGTGGGACTGTGGCCATTTGCAAAAAGGGTGAGTTTTGCCTGTTGATCCTGGTGGCCTTTGGTTTACAGAGGGAAAGAAGTGACACTCACAAGCCATATACTTCTTTCCATATAACCTGGCAACTACATCATTTTTTGCTACATAACAATTATTTTAATCTAAGCCTACCTTAATGTTTAGCCTACCAAAGTATTTGGGCACTCAGAGAGAAATTAGTTTCCTGCTTGTCTGCTAAAAGAAGCCTTCTCTGGAAGAACTGTCCCTCTGAATGCGGCGTGAGCACGGAAGGGTAGAAGTTTCCTTTGACTGTTAAATATTTCTTCATCGGTTCACTCCTCTCTGTGTCTTTGGAGCCCGCCCAGGCAGGCAGAAGACCAGGGTTTGTACTGCCATGCATCGAGAACACCCGTGTATGTCGGGGACAGCTGTATGCCTGTACCATTTGCGGTGCAGACAGCAGAAGGTGGAGCAGACGGACACTGCAGCACCTTGGTCTGTGGACACTTTGGTAAACATGGAATCCAGAGCGGGCCTGTTTGATGCTGACCGAAACGGTGCATTCCCTAAATCCTGGATGCAGGTGTTACCACAGTGGTCAGAATTTACGGCGGTGGGAATGGCCACTATAAGGGCAGGTGACCATGGTGGCAGAGGGCTCTGGTGGGTGGTTTTGGTAGTGTCTCTGAAGCAGTTACCACTCCTAGCTCTGGGCTTCGCCTCCCATTGGACTTTACTACAGCGAAGTAGCAAAGTGGATCAAATGAGCATTGCTTATCGCTCCAATGTGAGGCAGATGAGTTAGTTTAAAAATCCCAGTCCATACGTCTCTGACCTGACAGCCCACATTGCCCGAGCTGTCACGGGGCACCTGGGCACAGCAAAGCGGCTTCCCACTGCCCACAGTTAGGGTGTTCCCTACAACCTTTCTTTTCCTGTCCAAATCATGTTTTCTTCACTGTGTATTTTTTCCATTCAGTTTAACTAAACTTATCTTGCCTTCAAACACTGAAGAAGAGAAAACACGTATAAGAAAAAACTAAATAAAAACCTGTCCCCTTCCCCCTCAAACTCATATTCTTCCTTTTGACCCTGCCTTTTCTGAATCCATTTCGGTGGATTCTCCCAACAGGGATTAACTGCAGCAGCCTATCAGCCCAGTTACCATTTTCCCCTGTAAATTAGTGTATTTGTTATGGGACTGAAAATGACACTTGAACAAAAGGGAACCTTGGGTGCTTTCACCAGTTCCTATAGCAACTCTGTACTCCAAACCGCACTCAGGTACAGCTTAGGGTAAAGTAAAGTGGCCATAAATCTTTTGCACTCTGACTTTTGCCTTCAGCTAGAGATTGGCCTGGTTTCATGGCATGAAGCCATCTAATAGAGCTTGCTGTGGTACATCATGGGCTGGCCCAGCCCCAAAGGGTTACTCTTGCAGGAAAGGATGTGCTGTGTCTGACAGGCATTCCCCTGATCGTGTTCCAAGGGCAGGAGCTACAAGGAGGCCAATGATGTGCTGCCACTTTGCCACTCTCCCAGGCCAAAGGCCCACTTGCTACGAAGAAATTCCCAGGCACATCAGTACGTTGGTAAGTTTAGTCCCTAGAAGGGCAGAATGGAGCTGGAAAGGGCCGTTATCTAACCCAGTGGGCTTTATTGTCCATCGTTTCGTAAGCTGCTCCCTAGAGCAAAGGTAATGTGGTTGGAAACCTTTTACAGTCATATTTCATAAACATAAATGATTATACAAAGTGTAAAGCATAAACTAACAGATTTTAAGTTCATGCTAATAATCTATTCTTCAATACAAAAGGAAATAATTTGCATAACTGCACTAGCTATTGTTTATATAAACATTGTACAAATTTATCATAACCCCCCAGTCCTGAGGAATGATGAACTATGATAGCAGTTATCACTGAGCAATTCTCAAGGTACCTATTTACTAGAAAGACAGTCAAGACCTAAAATGAGCAAAATGTTGTACTTAGAGGGGGATCCCCGGGCAGCATGCTCATTTAAAACAGGAAGGGCGAATGCTGGTTGTAGCTAATAGCCAAACCAGGCTTACTTTCCACAGCTTCTGTTAGAATTTCCACAAAGCTTGAAAGCAAGACGGAGAAAACTGGCATGGAGCTGTGCACCGGTGTAGGAAAAATACAGCTCTGCTTTGAGCATAGGAACCTGCAGAGGTAATGATAAGCGGATAATGGACAGGATTAGCACAAAAACTCACTGCCCCACTGATACAGTTCAGAGCCATGGTTTATTCCTCTCTTGAAGGAGAGGGAAGGCATCCAGGACAATATACCTGAGCTGGAGAAGGTACATCCAAAAAGAAATTATAGGCCTTACTCTGACTGTCCTTTTTTAAGGGTGAAATTCCACAGCAGCAAAAATGTGGTAACTTACTGTTCGCTCCTCTAGTGACACCTTTGGGATCCTCCTGTGCTCAAACGTGAATTTGACTGGAAATGGGATATTTACCTTTCCATCCTGAAACAACGTTCATATATTTTTTCGCTTCACAGCTCATAGGCTTGCCCAATTCAGCACCATTTTAGGAAAAACGAGGTAGGACTCTGTTATAATGAGGAATATTCAGGCCATAAAAATGGACCATACTCCTCTCTGGCTCTTTAAATCCCTGATGGAAAAAGCAAGGCATGATCCGTATTTCCTGGTCATTTCATCTGGTCTCTCTCCGACTCGGCTTCTTGTGAAAGCGTATTACACTGCCCAGCCCAGAGGGCTGCACATATCCTAGTTTCTGTTCTTCATTTATATGGAGGCTAAGGATAATAAGGATATTTGGAGACAGTAGTTTAGGGGAGCAACTCTTCTGAAAGCTATGCATTTGGCAATGTTTTCAGGAGAGCATGACTCTGCATAACGATTTTATCCTCCCTTGTGCCTGTTCCAAAGACTCAGTAATATACAGCCCCCGGGGAAACGAGCCTTCTCACACGGTCATCACTGCTTGCTTGGTATATCACTGAGTACCCTCATATTCAAATGCCACCAAAATAAATTAATGCCATTCTACTTTAAAATTCAGTATTTAAGAACATTAACTTTGCACACCAAAGATTCGTTACTGCTGGTTTTCCAGGTTACAGCTTGTTTCTGCTAGTCCCAAAACCTAAGTTTTACTAAGAGTCGCAGCTGAAGGACGGGGAGCTGCCTGCTGTTCCAGTTTTTGCTTTTCCACCAGATCTGCTTCCTGAATTTAAGCCATTTGTTTTGCATTGGCAATAAAGAAGTCCCAAAGGTATGAGAAGTGGCACTGTCTGGCCCGTGGCATTGCCATTGCCTACGACAATGATGAAGAAATCTGAGTCAGGTTCACTGGCAACACCTGAACGCTGCAGTGTAGCTACATTTGGCTGGGGTGAAGGGAAAAAACCCCACATTTAGATGAAGTTCAAATTGTATTCCTTCTGCAAAGTAAGGAATGTAATAAATAATTTATCTTTTAACCAGTCCCACTTCAGAGCCGGTTTCTCCATGAGGAGTCTTAATTTTGAAAAGCAAGGTCCCTTGTGAAAATTAAAATAAACATTGTAAGTAAGTCATTAGGAAATAATTTCTGCTTCCTTTTCACACTTATTCAACTGCTACATTCATTAATTTTTGAAAATTCTGGTTGTAAAGATCATAAGTCTTGGTGGAATTAAAGGGTAAAGAAGTTTTTAGTGTGCTGCACTCCATCATAAATCATGCCAAGCTACCCAGCCAACCTCATTTTCCATCATTAGCAAAAGTGGTATTGCTCCCTATATGATGAAACTATTTAACAAAATTCAGAATCCTATGCCACCAATTCTGCAAATTTGTCATCATTCGAACTAGAAGGATCCTTATGCAAAAGGCCTGTTTCTTTTACTTTTCCGATATAACCTAGCAGAGGGCCTGAACTGGATGGCTCAGTAGGCTCTTACCATCTCTCACTGCTGTGGTTCTGTCTGGCAGCTGCCTTACAGCCGAAGTGTAAATGCAGCCTGTAGAAAGATACCAAACTCCCAGTGGAAAAGGGAGTAAAAACATAATTTTTAAAATTTGAAAATTAAAATTTATCGGGTTGATTTGGCCCGATTTTCTCAAGAACAAATGAGTGAATAACATAGCACATAAGGAATGGATTTTAGGCTCTCTATGGAAAACACGTGAATAGCCCTAACTGATGCCCGTCTTCTGCACTGAAAAATCAGGCTCAGCTCAGCATTAGAGGCAGAGATGATAAAAAAGTTTTAATAACTTTTGTTGAAAAATACCTGTTTATCGTAACAGAGATTGTATCAATAGAGACTGCTGGAAGCTGCTGTCCTTCCCAAAAATTTTTCTGGATGGTTTCTTGCAAAGCCCTGGCTTCCCGGATGGCTCTGGTGTGACTCCAGGCGACCTTCGCATTACAGATAGCCTGGGCACTGGGCGCATTTCAGCGTTTCTCTGGAGTCCCTTGGTTCTGGAGTCCCAGTTCAGAAGGTTAGGCTTGATGATGCTGCTGCTGTGAGATTTCCAGTTTCCCTCAGAATCCACCCATTCCCAGGATGACAGCTGCTCATTACAGATTTCTGCAGCCTGAAGCTGTACGGGACCTGGAGCCCTGGCAGGACCCACAGGCACTGCTGAACTAAATGAGTGCAGTTACTGCCCTTATCGGAGCAACAGATCCAGCGGTGGGGGAGACCTGGCAGCACACACCACTGCATCGCAGATAAAGGAACAGTTGATCCCAGTGAAGCTGCCAAGAGAATTTATGAAACAATCCCATTGCACAAGGGATCAGCTTTGTCTCTCCTTGCAGGAAATTTCATGGAATCCTTATTGACTTTAAAATAAACTGGTGTATACCAGGCATACTAACTTCACTAAGATACCAGCACCCTCTACCTGTATCCTTACAGAAAGTTTCTTGGTGTCTTTGGTGATGACAAACTGTCCAGATCTAGTCTGAGAAAGAAAAATTCCTCCTGCATTGACTCAAGGTGTATCTGTATTAGTGAACCCCAAAGCTGCAATTGACTTCGGCCCCAGAGCTGCGGGTCAGTAAAAGCTTCAATGTAGTCAGGAATGGGGCATTTTTGCCTCCTGCTGCCTTGCCTTTTTCACGTTACAGCCAACTGTATGACAGCGGTGCTTAAAGAAATCCTTGCAGAGGCCACTGACAAAATATTTTAGTCACGTCAGATATCATGCTTGTAAACCACTCAAACTCTGTCCTCACCATCGATGACACAATCGCTACCAAAAGCTGAATATTCTGGATATGAAGGCTCATGTAGAAGGCTCTTGTAAAACTTACCCAAGTTCTCTTGGAAATCTCAATCCAAACACTAGCCACGCATGCTGCTGGCAGCTGGAGAAGGCGCAGAGATGGAGGAGGTGCAGAGCTGTCAAATGGCAGCGGCACGATGCAGACCACTGCCTTTAAACCCTTCTGCAAATTGGCATTACTGTAAATGCCAAGTGTCAGAGGAACTGCCTTTTTGAATCCTGACTTATTGTGGCTGTTATCTATCACCATTGCTGAACTACACCATGCCTAGATCCCAACTTTAGATCAGGGTTTTAGAGTGCAAAGCAAAATACACAGAAAGCCAGAAGGAAAGCTGTTACCCTGAGAAATAATTTAAGCAGACAAAACCAAAGATGGATAAAATAGAAATGTAGATATGTAGAAATTTGGAGCAACTTGCCTAGGATTATAAAGCTAGAGTGGCAAAGCAGGAAAGAGAGCCAAGGCTTCTGAGCGCTATGTTATGCTTCAATAATAAATTTATGACTTACTTACTACGATATGACTGGTATTCCCTGTTTAACAGACAGCCAGTAGAGACTGTTTAACAGAAACCCCCCAATACTGTCAAGGAGTATTTCATAATACCTGTCTCTAACTGTCAAATGGGTTTTTTAATATCCTAATCATTAAATGCACAGAGAAGTTATATATAGGAGGTAAAACAGGAAAAAAAAAGGGAAGGCACAAAACTGTTTTGCAGAGTTACAGTGTATTACAAAAACCTACACAGAAAAATAATACACAGCATCTACTTTCACCTCCTGCATGCTGCTGAACTGCAGTGATGGAAACGGGCTATCTTTTATATCTTTCATTTCCAGTGATGCTAATCTCCTCTCTTCCTTCCTCCCTGGTGATTCTTTCAATTAATAGCTTTTAAATGTTCCTTTCCTGAAGAGACTTCATCTTTCCATGAATTTTCCTGTAGTATTTACATCGTACGTGATACGAGCAGAGATTACAAGCGAAGCCTGCAATTCAAAGTACTGAACTCTCCTTACGCTAATGTCTCTTAATAGTACTCTGGCAGCCAAAGGGCCATAAAGAAGGGGAGATTAATTTGCTGAAGTGTCAGCACAGAGACTCCTCTTTTGCCTGCAGAGAACTGGAACAGACTGTTCGTGGTGACAGAGGCTACGGCCAAGCTCCACTGTGCTGTGCGTCTCCTCCATCGCCTGAGACCCACAGGACTTCTGGGGTAAAGAACTAAATTGCTGCACCTCCAAATCAGATCAAGACATGCCAGAGACCGAGCAGATTCCCCGTTCTTTTCAGAGCAAGGGCACATAAAAAATGCCTGGACTCCAGGCTTTCCTCCTGCCCTTTGCTTGCATAAGATCTCAGGGGTGAGATCAATTTTGTAACTGTAATTCCACTGACTTGTATGGACTCTGCTTTCAAATGAAAATCGGGTCTAAGAACTCAGATTTGAAAGGAAAGTGTCCTAAAATATTCTGGTAGGCCAGCCCTGCAGTCCCTGGCACTGCTTTTGATGGAAATTTGCATGTGCATACAAAGCGGATTTAGAAGTTATTAGTTAGATTTGAGCCTAAATGTAAAACATCTGATTTAACATTACACATTCCCATGAGTTTTGTTTGTTTGTTTGTATATACATAAGCAAAATTCAATGATCGCCTGTTAACATATTATTCAAAACATAAAAATCAATTAAAATAATTTCCTACAATTCACTCATAGCCAAATGCTGACACAGTTGAAACTGGCTCACTACCTCCCTCAAAAGCAATGGGAAAACCAAGCTAAAGACAAATATGGATTTAGCCACTTTAAGAAAAAACTTCAAGTGTTTTTCCTCCCACATCACAAAATAACTGAAGAACAACGAACAATTTAAAAGATTGGTCAGCTTTTAAATAACCTTTGCTTATACTTGCCCTAGGTTCAATAAAGCTATTGTGATCATTTAAAAAAAATCAATTCTATTTTTAGGGGATTTAGTCCAACTGAACGTGGCTGGTAATTAAGGAAACAGCAGTTCTAGTACCTGCTCTTTCTTGTATTTTCTTGCAGGCAAAGAATACACAATTTCTTGCAGCCCAAGCCCTGCAGACCTCCCTGGTATGACAAAGGTACCTCTGTTTCCCCCTTCTTCACGGATTAAGAGCATCCTCTCTCATCGCCTCTTGCCTGATGGACAAGGGATGCACCTCCTCCAGTCACAGCAGAATTTAGGCCTGTGAAGGAGGTGTGATGTGGTGAAGACAGAGCCAGGACTCAGATTTCAAGATTAAGCCTTATTTGTTACCATTCTTATAGGACATGCTTTGTTCCTCTTTTTGTTAGGGAGATATATCTTTAAAAGCACTGAACTTTCCACTGATCCTACATTCAAAAGCCAGTGAGAGCCTGTTATTAAGTAGGAATTAAAATTCAGTAAGGAAATAATTTTCCTTTTCATGACTTGACTGGTTATTTTAAGTAGTGAGTAACTTATCTTAATAATCAAGAGAAATTAAATGGTTAGAACACAACGGCTGGTTTTCAAAGGCATTCTGTTAACAACAGGAGTTAAGCGCTCCTGTATCTTTATAAATCTGCCCCACAGTGTGCTTCCTACTAATAAATGAACTAAAATAAGATTACTGTGTGTTGGAATTGGGGAGCGGTGCTAGGTTTCCACAATCAGCAGGTCCCAGGTGGGGAGCGGGGCTGCAGCTGAGCCAGGTTGCTCCTGAGAGGAACGCTGCTTCTGCTTCCAGCCGCTGCGCTGCAGACCCAGCCTCATCTCAGAGCTGTTCCACTGGTTTCCCCCCCTACTTCAAGCACTCATTCATTCCCACTATTTTCTCCTCTCAGGCTTATGTTTGGGAGAAGGTTTTTGTTCAGACACCCTCTTTTTATTGCCCTACGTGCCCTATAGCAAGTTTGCTGCAGCAAGCTCTTCTCTTGTACCCCTGACATATGTCGCAGTCATTTCCATCTTCTCTGATCGTTTGAAAGATGCGGTACTACTGAACAGTGACAGAGCTTCGTATGCCTAATAAACTCCTTTAATATCTCAGATTTTTTCCAGGTCATTATCTCCTTGGTTGTTTATTTACTTAAAGATACCCAGTCAAAGAAATTCCCCAGCATGAAGTTCATTCCCAAAGCAGCTTCACATGAGCAGAGGCACCACAGGAGGATCAGACATTATGTAGCCAATATTCAGCCTTGTAGAATGTCATTAAAATGTCATAAATATTCCATGCAATTTTGTAACTCAAACTCCAGTAAAATTTCACATCGGATCAACTTCTTATACACTGAGATTGTATATTAGGTAAACTTGAATACATTTAAAATTAGTTCTTAGAGGTCTTTATGTTTTCTGTTGTCTGCCTGACTACGAGTCTTCCTGTCTGCCCTGGTTTTGGCTGGGATAGAGTTAATTTTCCTCCTAGCAGCGGGCATAGCGCGGTGTTTTGGGTTTAGGATAAGAATAGTGTTGATACCACACTGGGGGTTCAGCTGTAGCTGAGCTGGGCTTACACTAAGTCAAGGACTTTCCAGCTTCTCATCCTGCCCTGCCAGCGAGGAGGCTGGAGGGGCACAAGAAGCTGGGAGGGGACAGCAGACCCCAGCTGGCCACAGGGGTATTCCAGACCACGTGATGTTATGCTGAACAAAAAACTGGGGGGAGATGGCCAGGGGGGCACAGCCGCTGGCTCAGGAACAGGCTGGGCACCGGTCAGCGGGTGGTGAGCGATTGCACTGTGCATCACTTGGCTTGAATATTCTTTTATCATTAGTATTACTTTCCCTTTCTTTTCTGTCCTATTAAATTCTCTTTATCTCAACCCACAAGTTTTACCTTTTCTTTCCGATTCTCTCCCCCATCCCACTGGCGGGGAGTGAGCGCGTGGCTGGGTGGTGTTTAGCTGCTGCCGGGTTAAACCACGACACTGTCCCTGGGCTATGATTTGCACCTGTATACCCAAGCTGGAAGGGTATATTAGCCTCAGCCGAGGGCTTTATTGGTACGCCTGTAGCACTTCTCAAGTCTGAAGCTATCATTTCACATTAATGAGCAGAATAGCTTCAGGCTGCTCGAGCAGGATTTACCCCATCTTTAACCCCCCTCTGCAGCCGCTTGTGCCAGCACGGGTATTTTTGCACTTGTACAATATTCCACAGGGAACGTGTGCCTGGGGAGGTGATTTTTCATTTCCCTGCTGTATTTTGCCACGTAGCCAAACATGTAGAGAGACTGATGCTGCGGGATTACAAATTGCCAACAGCAAATCACATCCACTGAGGAATGCATGTGGGAAGACAGTTTCTGATATTCTGAACTTTCCTACTTGTTTTTTTTTTTAACCCGGTTGTTATAGCTAAATGTGATTTTATAGATTGCCAAAGATCCTTGGCAGGTTTTTGTTTCTGGCTAGAAACACCATGCTTTTCCCTATGAATTATGTTTATCCAGATCCCTAGGTGTTATAAATCCTTGTCATTCACTGCATACCAATGAAGCAATAACTATACGCAACAAGTTAATAAATGTCCCCCTTAATGTCAAGGGCAAGGAGAGGTTGAAGCAACAGCTTATCTTTAGCTGCATGCTTACTCATGAAAGGCAACGGGGCTGAAGACCGCATGTAGGTGTTTTGCTGAAGCATGGCTCAATGGAAAGTCAGAGCGGAGCTCCCTCTGTCAAAACTACCTCAAGTAAGTTAAGCAGATTAAAAGACAGTACAAGAACTTAGGCAGAACCTGTAAAAAAAGCAAGCAGCTAAATACCATGTTATGGGTTTTCATCTTTTTTGAAGAGTGGAATTAGGTTAACCAATTTCCTCGCTTTTGGTAGGATACTCACTGAGCAATCCCATTAGAGAAAGAGAAATTGAATGGGCAGCCAATCGTAAAAATAATTGCTCAACCTTTATCCTTTCCAGCTGATTTTTGAGAATCTGAACTCAAGAGCCCTCCTTATGCTAAGCATGAATTGATTTGTCTAAAATTGAATTAATTTAATTTGGGAGCAGTCATGTTTGAAGGCAAAATGTTGCTGGACCAAAATTTATTATTTTGATCCCTGATGTCTGTGTAAGTGCAATCAAAAAATGAAATACTGGTATTTTGAGGATGATTCTGTCTACACACGAGACTGCTACTTTTTTATATCACCAGCAGCAGAAGCAGACTGTTTGCTACAAAGACCTTTAGACTAACAGCTTTAATATGAAAGCAGGACGTAGAAGTCCCAGAGCTCCACTCTCTCCTTAGCTACTGGGTAAGATTCATAACCTTTCTATATTTGATTTGGGCATGATAGGAAGAAATATACTTACAAGCCCAGCTGACAGCCAGACTTTCCCATACATTATCAGGTTAGAAGCTTATAAACAAGAATTTTACTAAGACCAAAAGCTGTAATTTGAAAGGCTCCAAAATATAAACCACATGCTGATACATGAATAGTATAGAGACTGTCCGTAAGCTGACCCCACACATCAGAAAACGTCACAAGGTTATCTAGGTCTCTTTTAAGGTGTCCCATTACGGAAAACAGCAGTGTGAGAGTTAAAAGGAGGAAGTGTATTCCAGAAGCTGATATGAACTTAGCTACAAGACCATAGATGTGTCAGTTAATGTTTTTATATTAGACAAGATTGCTAAACTCTGCAAAATAACAGGGAAACAGTGTGATTCTAAAGCCACCACTCAGGCAACTTTTATAGTTAAACTAATAGACCCCAATTTGTAGAAATGCCAAGAACTGGCTGTTTCCATCAACTTGCCCTAGAAAACTAAGGATGCTTAGCAATTTACGTCTGGCCAGAAAAAGATGCAGAATTACACCATATACTAACACGTAGCTGCAGCATGTAATTTCTTTTTTAGTCATAGGCAAACAGCAGTATGCAAAGAACTGGATTCCCTCTACATTTTCACCTGTTGGTCAACCATGATCATGCCCACTGCTCTGCACTACAGTAACACTCCGGATCCCAATACCGAAGCCCCACTGCCTTAGGGTTTGTACACACACACCGATCTCTGTCAAGCCTGCATGTTTCGTGGTTGTTCGTAGGCACAGTAAGTGCCTGCAGATTTGTGTCTTTCTTGCTTGTTAGCACTGTGAACCCACCTTTCAAGTGAAAACGCAGCATAGAAAAGCATTTCTCCCACTGTAGATCACAGACTCTTTGGGTGTCTAGAAAAACATCAAGGTATTGACAGTATCCAAAAACCAACTCCCTTTATTCGCTGGCAGCATGGTCTAGCTCACTGTTGGTACAGTTACTCAGTGCTAAAGGCAATTAAAGTTAGTCAGCTGGTCAGCAGGTATATTAAAAAGACACTTGCCAGAGACACAGGAGGGGAGCGTTACATAAAGATTCACGAGCTAAACATCCAGCCTGCAGACTTTCGAGCCATCCTTGTGTAAGCTTTCCCAGCAACTAGGCAGAGTGAAGTTCCCAAAGGGAGAGCTTCTCCCAAGGAGATTCATGAAATACTTGTTGTATACAGCCTGTATTGATAAATCTTTCCTCTTTAATAAACGTGTAAACTCCCCAGGCCCATTCTGTCTTTTTATTCATGGTTTGGACAGCATTTTGCAACAGAGGGTTGTTCTATTAGAAACAGTAACTGGCATGTCCATTCACTCTTTCTTAAGTCATTCTATGCCTGGAAACCTTTACACAACTTCCACGCAAAGGAAGGAGGCCTTCTTCAAGAAAGAAATGCATCCCTAAGTAGGAATATCAAATGGATAAAGATTAGCAGACAGGCTCATAATTCTTCTGAAATTATCAGACATGATGAAATCTTGCAGCTGTTAATAGAACCAGCAATAAACAATTATTTAAATCAATGGGAGCTGAGCACATATTTTGAATACTTTACGGACAGGGGGTGAACTAAGAACCTGGCAAAATGCATTGCTAGTTTGGAGCCTTCCTGGGTGCTGAATGAAACCCCTTAGTACTTGTCTCCGTTGTTCAGAATTAGATACATAAGATTTTAGAACCAGCAAACTCCTTAAGATATGAGAACAGTTCTCTTTTCAAGTCTAGTTCAAATATATATGTGCACTTCAAGCTCTTGCCTATCTCCTGCTAGCTTTTAGTCCTTTTTAATGAACTCTTCACTATTTGGGAAAGGTCCTTTCCAATTTGCGACATGTTTTTGGATTGCTCAACAAATCTAATTCACTTTAAGTCACTTTACTCTGAATCAAGCATTTTTCTGCTCCTGCTATCTTCCAGCATTTAATGAATTAGTGCTTATTAATACCTCCAGGCCATTATCACAGTTTGTCCTTTAATCTGGAAGTGTGAATTGGTGGTCCCCTGACTGTAAAAAGCCCATTGTCTGTGAAGTCAGGGGAGTGAAGGGGAGAGAAGGAAGGGCGGCGGGCCTGGAACCATAGTGAAAACGCACAGCAAGGGAGCAAGTCACTGAACAGCAGTCCCATCGCTAAGCCGAGCTGAAGACTGATGCAGAGTTTGAGGGGAAGGTGGCTTTCACACCTCCCATTCAAGACTGCAGAAGGCATCTCAGATTCCAGAACAGAAGTTCTGCCCTTCCCAGCATCAGCAGCAGACCCTAGCCAAAACCACGGAGCCTCCAGCAAAATGTGATCCTGAAAGGAGTCTCTGAATCAGCTTCTAAGAATACACGTAAGTAGCCACAGAAAGGAATCTGCAGTGCAGAACAAGTTATAGAAAATTCAAGAACTACCATCTATGTGTGCAAACTGATAACTTTTTCTGGCTTACTCTAGTTAGTTAATGGTTTATAGAGAAAACAACCTGTGGTACGCACAGGAGGCAGTCTGGCATGGGTGAGGAAGATAAGTAGGTACCTAGATAAATAATACACAGAACATTCAGTATCCCAAGACAGGTTCAGTGAATGCTCCTTGGTTGGCCAAGTATGAATGAACAACAAATAATTCAACCTGATGACCCCCACCAAGCAACACATGGTGGTTTTTATTTGCAAACCCTGAAACCCATCCCGTTCTATTCTCAGTTCACTGGATCTTGTCTTCCTTTTTCCCGTAGAGGGTGCAGAAAATATTATGCTTTTGTCTCAAAAGGCTATAAAGCAAATCTGGGAAAATAAAGCAATAGTGAGTGAGAAGAGGTGTTCTTTAGAGACCATTTCTTCCACCGCTTTTTGGGGCTTTGCTTTCAGTCATAGCCTGTGTCCCAGTGGATAATAACGCTAAAAGCTGGATAGCACCCGACACAGCATCCCAAGTCTGACATATTAAAGATAATGCAAGGAGCACAGGCTCCCTTCTGAGCTCCAAACAGCCACATCTGTCTCAGTCCTTTCGGCTTTTTCCTTCTCACTCAGCATTTATTTCCTCTCTTTGTATCCGTCAGCTTGCATGAGCACAGAAGCCCCTTCTCTTCCACAAAACCACTCAGACAGCTGCCTGGCTAGAGATGAAAGAAACCTGCATTACAGGAACTGGAGCAATGTCAGAGCTTGCATCAAGAGAAAAATGTGCTACCCAAATGTAGCCATGGCCACTGGCCTGGGCCAGCCTTGGCCAAATTACAGTGGCCTATTCAAGTCTCAAGTGCATGTCTCAAAATCAAGCTGGCCAATATCTTACCTCACTGCATACTTCAGCAGCTGAATTTGTCTGTTGAAATTGGGAATTTTACCATCCACTTCAGTTCAAAGACTGTGCCCACACCACCTCGAGGGGCAAGCAGAGTAAGTGCCAATCTGTCCCACTTGTTCAAAGCAGCTTTATTAACAGGTAAAACCTTGATGATTGACAAATTACTTGCTGTGTCTTTTACTGTACATCAGCTACTTCCTAGCTTCTTCCTTTGTTCAAATTTAGCTGAAGCTCCATCCACAAAGAAAGTCTGAAAATGTACTTGGAAAAATACCTCTCTCCTCTTCCAGCACCATGCCCACGGCTGCCAGTTTTTGCAATTTGACTGAACAACCCAAAGCTCAGAAAAGGGAAGGCTAAACCCTCAAAGCTGTTACTTTTACATTTCATAATTCTTACGCCATTTTCAGGGTTCCCAAGTGGCTGGCAGATATTTTCAACATCTGATGTTGGCAGCACTGCATATTGCCATAGCTGAGCTCACATGAGCTGGATCCTTCTCAGTTTAAAGGAAGCTGATTTCAAAGCATATCCAGTAAAGCGTTCATCTAGAGACCGACTTGCACGATGTCCCTGGTAAAAGACAGGCCAAATCAATCAGGCCAAAGCTAAACACTTTGCTTCAATTGGCTTTGAAAGCGAGAGCAACTTACCAAGACTTAATATTCAGAAGGAAAGGGAATTCAATGGGACAGCAGCTGTAATATTACAAAATATTAAAAATGGACTGCTAAAAATTAATAATCTCTTCAATAGTTCCTGTCATTGATTCAAACTTTCTGTTTAAACATGAAAACCTTTATGAACTCCCAAGACCAGAGGTGTGCCCAACCCTTATAGGCTTCCCTATACAGCAAGATACTTGAGTTTAAAACGCTGTGTTTCTTAGCACTTAAAATCTTGGCTGTATATTCATTCTAATTACTTTCAAACCCAGCTTTTGACTGTGCAGCAAATGAGATAGCTGGCATGTTAGAATAACACTGCAATGTTCCATTACCGCCTTTTTGTGCTAAAAGAGGACTCACTCATGGCATGCTGCAATATTCCCACTATTTTTAAAATGAGCAAAAATATATTTCAGCAGTTTTTATAATAGACTGAAAGACTCTTTCCAGCTCTGCTCAATATGATTTTGGATAGTTCCTCTGGCTCTGAACAGAAGCTTTTATATGGAAACAACAGATAATCCACAGCAAAAGACTTCTTTCTTTGTCTGTACTATTGCTTGGTTTGCTTGACGCATGGGGCAAAATTCAAGTTTTAGACATATTGCAATGTCTTAATGTCACACAATCAAATATTGGTTAGTCAGTGTCAAAGAGCTAGAGAGCTGAAACCAGCAGAAAAAGAATGAAACTAGGTATCTTTTCATAAGTTTTCACAGCTCCTCCATGCAGGTGATACTTGCGGATGAAGCACGCGGTGCAGACTGCACGTGCCCCCGGTTGTGGGTACTCTGCGCTGCTCTGGGCATGCGAAGGTGCCCTGTGGTCCGGTTACTCCACTTGTCGGGTGGAGTGAACCCATAGCAACTCAAAAGCCAACAAAAAATGATGCAGCTGGTCAAGGTACCTAGCCAAAAACCAGGGCGTGTGGGGGGAATTACCATCACTTTATGTCTCTGTGTTTCATGTCTCTCCAGTTGCTGTACCAGCATCTTACAGTCCCTTACACTTTCAAAAATGACTGCAGCCCCTGTACTACCATAATTTGTCTACAAGCTCAGCCCCCTGTGGATAAGCATACACGTGACTCTTTTCAACTAACTTTTGCAAATGTGCATAAACATTTTCCATGAATTATAATGATTTTTCTAGAAATGGATTCATAGATAGACTCTACAACTAAAATAGAACTGCACAAATAATTTACTGTGGGGGTTTAAATGATGCATTCTGCTTCTTTATAATTGCAAATCATTTTAGAAGGGACCGTTAGTTTCTTGAACATTCCCCAGACAACTTTCAGAAATAGTTCTTGATTTGCAACTGCCCTTTCTTGGGAGATGTTCAATATTCAGTCTGATGTGAATCGATTGGAAATTCCAGTTATACAAAATAGATCTTTGTATTCTAATTAATGAAATTCTAAACTAGGGGTTTGATGCCACATTTTATCAATTTAAAACTCTCATTCTGCAGAGCCCCTTTCAATGTTTGTTTTATTCTTGCTACTTCTGTCAGGGAATTAATTTCTTAGAATATCTATGAAAGTGGAGCATAAGAAGTATAAGCATTGTTTAAAAAAGTGGATTAACAATTCAAGTTCATATTTATGGTTGCAGTTTCATGATGTTCATTTAATTTAGGATAAATTTTACTAATTTGGCACAAATATGAGAGTTCTCCTAAGTTATTTCTTTATGCAGTACCTAGAATATTATCAGTGCAGTTATCAATTGTATGACAATGTTCAAAGGTTCTCAGAAAGCAGTGGCTTTAAGAAGAGAAGGTACAAGAGGACATACACACAATATCAAGCCGATAAAAATCAGTGTTTGCAGTGCTGGGAGGCATAGACGGATTGCCCTGCCCTTGGAGGAAGTCATCTTTTTGTATAGACACTGCCAGACTTGACTTTTATCGTGCCTCAGAATTCATTCTAAAGCACAAAGCTGGTTTGCCTGAAAGGGCATCACATGGCATTTGCAGTATTTCCCTAGGGCAGAGCACAGCGAGGGCTTGCCTCGCAGGACTGTTTGAAGAGCCAACAACTCATTGATTGCTCAGTGCTGTGAAGACAGAAGTGTTATGTTAGTGCTTAATGTTTCTCACAAATTTTTTAATGATTATTTGTGCCACCTCCACCTCTGCAGCGCCTCAGGTCTAGCAGAGGAATGCACCTCTTGGAGACGCTCCGAGGCACAGACTTACTAAGAGCTAGGCAGTCGATTCAGTTTTTGGGGTATGTGATGCGACTGCCATTTGTGGCTACATATGAACAGCTTGCCTCTCTCATTTTCTGTTTATTCTTGCTGCAACTTGACTGTATCAGTGATACAATTTATTTATCAGTGATATAATTTATTTGTGCTTATACAAACCAAACACAATAGGCATAGAGAGAATATGCATCTGGCTGCAAAGTCCTTTCACAGCAAACCCCTTTCTGAAGTCAATGAGCCAGGCTAGAGCTCTTCCTAATTTTCAGAAAAGTCCTGACATGCCACTAGCAGATGTCTATTGAAGAACAAGGCTCAGTGAATGGGTCTGTCTCATCTCCCAAGGGAGTAGGATGAGTACAAGTCAAGCCCAATGAGAAAAACCTGTCCTTCTCATGGATTCATCTTCCCAATCCAACACACACTCCAAGAGCACAGCTGTGTCTTCCGTCTGCACAAAAAGGTTTTACCACCTAACGGTAAAAGGTAAATCTATCCCTGCCACCCCTCTACTGAGATCTGCTGGGGCTCTGATAAGTAGTATCCCAGGAGCATGTCTGCCTTGGGGACACACTACCCAGAATGCCAGGAAAGAAGAGATAACCTAGAAGTGCATCCTCTTTCCAGGCTACCCTTGGCATTATTAAAACACAGCGTCTCCTTACCCGCTTCTGCTCCCAAAGTTCCTCATTCGACTTCTGTCTAATCTTAAACACTCAAATATTCAAACTGAGACATGAACTACATTAAATTTAAACCCTATGCTCTTCTATGCTGACTAGGTGTTCTGCTCCTCACACCCTATGGGCAGGCAGGCGCTGGATGTGGATCCCGGGAAAGGCTCACACGGTTTGAAGATTTTTAGTGCAGGGAACTTTTCCATGTTCTGCCTGGTGGAAGGGAGGCCTTATGCAGCAGGTCATCTCTGCACCTGGAGACCTGGATACAGAAAGGCATCCAAGAAAAATAAAAAAGCCTTGGCTAAGGATTTTAGCCATTAGCTTTCAAGTAGCAACCAAATAAGCTGTACGATGGGGTTTTTTAATCATCGTGAAAAGGTTTTCAAGCATTTTGAAACCACTAATAAATGCACTTGCTGGATTTCCATACAGCTTCCATTTTTCACTGTCAATGCAACCTAAGTTGGCAAAGCTTTGTATATTTGGTGGCTTTTTTGCATTTAGTGCATTTATCAGTCTTTTGGAGTTTCAATATGATTAGCTGGTATCTGAACAAATTCCTCAGGCAATCTTACAATCAGGTTATATGATGATTAAAAAAATTTGCAGGGTAACTGAAAAGGACAATCTTCAAGACAGAGCAATAATCTCCATCAGAAGTATAAATGGAGGAGTCGTGGCGACAGTGAAGATGAAGTACAGATATAGTCTAAGACCATTATTCTGACCAAATTCAGCCTAAGCATCACAGCAGAGAGACTTGGGAGACAGAAAATGAGACCACAGGGTGGGGGTGGGATAAATCATTCTAGTTTAGATAGCATTGGAGAGGTAGGGCTGATGGAGGGATTGTGCACACCCCTAACCAGTTCTGCTGGGTGGTGGAATGAGAGGGCTACAGCACCCTCAGCCTTTTAGGTATTTCCGTAACTTGGGCTGAGGACATGCTGCTCTAAGGAGGCATTGCTATACCATGCCCCTCTGATGGGTCATGTTTCCATAGGAACTGACTGGTGCCACCTCTAACTCATCCTCAGTCTAGGCTCTGTACCAGTAGCATGCCTCTCCATCCATTGCCTCGCTCTTTCAGAGCCACTAATTCCTTTTCCTTTCCCATTTTCAGCACTTCAGGCCTTGTCCTTTTCCCCTCTTCTTCTCCCTTTCTTGTGTCCAGATAGGACACAGCTTCTTCAAAATGTCCTTAAAGTGCTTGCTTGTGCTTCGGTTATTTTAGACTACATTTTTGACCATCAAAACCTATCAATCACAGAACTTCCAGTTCCTGAATAGGTATGTCCTAGGGTCTGCAAAAATCTATGCAGAAATGCCCTGTCTGTTCACCAAGCATAGGGACCCATGGGCAGGACATCGCTATGTGTGTGGCAGCTTGACCAGGAGCTATTTTGTAAAGGAAACCTTTCCGTAGCACAGACCTGCACGCAGCCCTCGTGCAGACACCTGCTTTGTCATGCTTGAGGTATCAGAAATATCATCTGTGCCATTTAACTCCAAAAGCACTGGACTGTCACAGAAGGCAAAGGACACACTGGCATGGGCCATAGCAGCGCACGGCCTTTCTAGCACCGATTCCCGTCGATCCAATGACCAGCTGGGGGATCAGGGAGGAGGACGGAGACTGAAGCCCTGGTCAGTCAGTGAGGGAGCTACAGGAGATGGCAACCATGAAATGGGCAGCAGAGGGACAAGGGATGACTCCTCTGCAGGGTATGAGACCTGAGAAGTCTGATTTCTTCTTTACATAAATTGAAATCATGACAGTATGCTATACCAGGCCCTTCTTTACAAGAAAAGCATACCATGCTATGGTATAGTTACACCATTTCCATTTAGAAATGGTTTATGGAAATGAATAGCAGTGATTTTGAGACCAATTTCTGCTTCGGCCCCTCTGACATTCGTTGGCAAAGGCTTCTGGCACTCTCAGAGAGTTTTGCCAATGCAGCATTAAAGCTTTTATACCTCCTGTCACTAGTTATCTCAGCTCTCTGGGATTCCTTTTTTCCAAATGGAAAGGGGCTAGATTCTGTTTGTCTGTCCAGTGCTATAATACCACAAATTCAAAATGGCTTCAGCCTTGAGCATGGTCACAGGCAGCATACTGAAGACCTCAGTTTTACTGCTTTTCCATGAGAAAAAATCAACCCCATCTTTCTTGAAGAATACTACATAAAGAATAGAGAGACTGACAAGGTATTTTTAAAAGGACAAGGACTGCAGATAGTAATGAAGCCAGAGGATTTAGCTTAAACTAGGGAAGGTGAGAAAATGGTAAGAGAGAGAAGGGAAACTGCAAGGAAAGAGGACAGAAGAGTTTGGGGAATGCAGCTACTGCTACGCTAGCCAGCACAGAACAAGTGTTTCATCTATCTTACAGAAGAGATGAAGGCAATGGAGACAGTGGGGAGCAGGGAAATGAAAGAGGCAGACTTGGCAGGAAGATGTCTGTACATGGAGGTACGGAGCTGGCTGAGAAAAGCCGAGCCTGGACTCCCCCGGGCTCGGAGTTGTCGCTCTCCGCTCCCCCTTGCACACTGTTGTGCTGTGGCAGGGTCCAGTGTATGAAGGGTTAAGGCAGGGGCTGCATCATTTTAGAGCCCCTGCACATTAAAGGGCTCCTGTGCTCTGTAAGCAGTCCCTCCTGGAAAAGAAAAGCAAGCTAAGCTTCAAATCAAAAGACTTGAAAGATAATATTATATTTTGAAAACAGCAGAAGAAAAATTTCAATTATTCTCCAGAAAATAATCCCCTTCTTCTGTTATCAGTAATTACATTAAATCATAACTTCAATTATACTAAAAATATAATTTTTGGTGAGCAAGCCATTTGCTTAATGTCATCCAGCTTCACCTGGTACCTGTTGCTGTATGCTCAAGAAATGAGATGTCAGTATATAGCGGCAAATACCAAACAGAGGAGATTCATTAGGTGGGGCTCAAAGATTTATAACGTAGTTCCTCAGGTTTGTGGGAATAAAAATCCTATACCCTTAAATTGTTGTCATGCACAGAAGAGAAAGCTAAAAGAGACTCCCTGTTACTTTCTGCACTGGACTTCTAAGAAGAGCCTGAGAAAACACACACACTTCCACCAAAGCGCAGGTTGAAACTCCCCCTGATTACAGGGCTTATTAACGGGCCCAGATGGGAGAAGAACCCATGAGAGAGAAGGAAGATGCCCTAACAGTGAATGCAGAGCCCTATTAGCGGGCCCCAAGAGAGGTTTTCCAAACCTGGAAGGAGGAGAAACCCAGCAGGAGCTGTGTACACATGAAGCGCGCAGTGGCTGTGGCATGTCTGAACTCTAGTTTCTGCAAAAGATAGTTTCCACGTGGGATTAAACCCGGTATAGGGTTCAGTAGCCCCCCAAATGTTTCCTCAGAGTAATGCTGTCCATGACGGTCGCTGAACAGACTGGAGGGCATGAGCAGGTCTAGCAGCCAGCCTCCCAAGGCGGGTGACCAGACCGATGAGAACCAACAAAATTTTATGCCAAAATAGGAAGATACGAACCCAAGAGAGGTAGCAGAACCGGGCTGGATACCAAAGCAGTCACACCCGGTATATGTTTTAGGGTAAGTGAAAATTCATTCTACGATGATTCATTAAAAGAATACATGTACACAATATCTCCTAAGCATTTGTTATTAATATCTATTTATGGTGATGTTACCAATATGGGTTTGAATTTGATATCCTTCTGGCTAAAACTCTGAAGGAACGTTACGTTCATGCAGAGCTTAGCGGAGCTGTAATTTCAAAATAACTTTTTAGACGTTCATGGTTACGAGTTGTAAAGGCTGCTGGATAAAAAAATAAAGCTAGTTTAGTAAGACACAGGAAATAAATAATAGATGTTCAGCATAGAAGATGACTGCTTTTCCTCTCTCAAACATGCTGGCCAAGTGCAGAAAAGTAAGCCTGAAGGAGCCTGGGTCATAGTTAATTTGGCTGTCAAGGGAGAATATTAAATGATGAAATCACATTTTCACCTCCACAAAAAAAATGCAGGAAGGATATTTACTTCGCATGTATAAATAACACATTTTATTGTTCTATTTTAACGTTTCTTTTCCTCAGACCACCTCCAAGAAGGTTTCCATAGAAACCTAAGAAGAAAAGCAGAAGAACATAATTTTGCTCCGTTTATACTGATTTCAAATACCACTGCACTTACACCAGCAATGTGTCGTCTGCACACATTTTTATCAGCTGAAAATCCAAGAGTTACAGTTGATTAAAATAGCAATTTAGATTTAGCACAGTTATCAAAAACACTGTTTGCAGTTCAGTCTATCACCTACCCAAGTTATGGCATTGTAGAACATCAAAGATGAGCAATTTTTTAAGCAACTGTAACGAGCTCTATCAAGATGAAAACTGCTTTGGAACAGCTCCGGTCCTCCATTCTCTCCGTTCTTCCCTGGTGCTGATTTAAGGTACTATAGACAACATATTAAATTTTTAAATAAGCTTCACATATGAATCTCTTCAATTTCTTAAGCTGTCTCGTACTGGTGATTAACATAATGATTTCTCCAGAGAACCTGACCTCTGTTCCTTCCAAGGGGTGCGACTTGGCCACTTGCTGAGGAGGATGCAGTCTCTGAGAGCACTGAGCCACATGCCTTTTGCAACTTTAATGTCTTGATTTCTTTCCTTGGCTTTTTATTTATTGCACATTCCTTTTTTTTTTTTTTTTTGCCTCTCACATTTTAAAATCTTTTCACCCAAGCCAGAAAACAAGGAAAAGTAAAGAAAGCAACACATTTTAAACGATTCCCAAAGGCTTCAAGGATGCAGCATCTTTCCTGCATGCAGTTACTTATTACTGTTGTTGACTCATTCATACTGAAACCAGCTCAGGAGAACCAGTCCAGCAACTGGATATTGCATTCTGAGAAGAAGCCCCATGCTGAGATGCTGCGAAGACCGTATGTCTGAGCTTACAGGAACACACAGGTGGCTTTGCTCAGAGACCCTGTTCTCTTTTCACAATGAAGCTGCCAAAACCCCCTTAGGATTCCAGTTTCAATACAGTTTCCTCCTGCTTGCAGGGAGCTGACACTTGACGAGCTCTCCCACTGTTTATCCTAAATGCCTGCTGGAAGTCACGAATCTAGCCTTTACTTTGATGCAGTTCTAGCTCTGCCATTCACAAAAACTGGATACAAATAAACCTGGTTGCAATACTAGGCTAAAAGAATAAGTTACTTCCATTTGGTTGTCTAGGATCCATTATTTCTGCTGCCTTATCAGTTCTGGATGAGAGGGCTATTTATGCAACTACAGCTACACACACTTTTACAGACAGATCAGGTGAAGCTGAAATTATATGTTCCCTTTTTATTTCAGGGTGATCAGTAAAGACAACCTGTGAACTGACACTTTTGCTCTTAATTTATTTTTTTACCATAGACAGATTATTTTCTATTCTGCTTTAATCAAAAGCTTTTTTTTTTCAGGACATCCAGAGGGTGACAGAATCCTCCCTGACCAGCAAGCCCCGGGGACTAAACCTTTCACGTGAGAGCCCTCCTGCCCTTTCTATACTCACACAAGATACAGGTAACACCAATGCAGAACAAACAGCAACTTACTAAGCCACAGCACCATTTCTTGGGGACTTTCAAGCTTGATTTCCAAATTATAACCCCATCTTAAGATCATTTACCATATCGTTTTTGTAGTGGAGTGGTCTCAGAGTTCCTGTGTATGTTTATTTTTAGGTCAGGTCTGCTAATGAGTTCAAAGTAAGTGAAAAAAAATCCTCCTGATGAAATGATGGAACAAGTACGAGCTCTGAATTTGTGCCCAACGACGGTTAACAATGTTGGCACTTGAATGACGGCCAGGACAGGCCGAATTTCAGTTCCTGCCATTTTAAAAAAAGAAAGACATTGGCCTATCTTTCCTCATTCTCCGATAGTGAAATGTAAAAATAGAACTATGCACTCCGGAGGGCTCCAAGGGCTCCTTTCATTAATGTGAGAAATCCATCATTTATAGCTCTGCAGCATGAATAGGTTTGGAAGACACTTAATCACCAGTAAAAATGCCACAACCCCAGCCCCACTCCTGCAGCAGTATATATAGCTCACAGCTATTCATCTGCGCTTGTTGGGAACCGCTCGAGTGTTCCGTATAGTCTCCATAGTGAATGGGAGCAAAGGAACACGTAGTGAGAACCGCTAGTCCAAAATACAACTTACCCTGAAAATGCATAAATAATCATTTTGAAGGGTGGGTAAATGATATTGGTTGCTTTCTAAATAGAATATATTTTGCCTGAGTACTTCCCAAACAAGGATCAAATCCCACTTTTGATCTCCGTCACACTTCTTGGCATGGTATGTGGCAAATGGAAAGCAGCTATAAGAATATCTTGGTATTCGGGACGGGAAGGCTTGTATCCCAAGGACTACTCTGTATTAAACGTCAGGCCCTTCCACAACCAGATTTGTAGGTTCTATGTAGTCTTCTGCTTTCCAGTTACACGCTGAGGAAGATAGAAAAGGTTTTGCTGTGAAAATTGCCTGAGTTGAAATGTTCCATATGCTCCCAGAGAGAGTGTGATGAAATTACCTTTCTGTCTGGATACACACATACAGGGCTTTGTTATAAAACAGTTTAGATTCCTAAAATATTTCCAAGAGTCTACTTTCTCTTTCCAGTGGAATTTAAAGGTGGATCTGGATGCTAGTGAGATCTGCGTGGTTCTCCTGATTTTTGGCAGCATTTTCCAGTTTAAAGCCACCACAGACTCTCAAACCCTGCTTCCTTTTAACAGCATTTTTGTTAAAATCAAAGTTCTGTTTTAAAGACCTGTAACACTGAAATGCAAGGTACTGATTTAGAAAGTGATACTTGTGGTATGAAAAGTGTGCTTCTTAATATTGAAAGAGAACACAGTATTTCATGCAAATACTTAAAAGTAACAGGCAGCATGTTCTATTCCATAACTCAACAAGTCTTCAACGGATTGCACAAAGTGAAAGAATGCAGCACAGAGAATGGGAAAAAAACCCAAACCCTAAAATGTGTGACAGGATTGAAAAGGGTATCTTGGATCATTAAATCAAAATCTCACATAACCACATGCTGTTTTAAAGACAGAGCCTGATTTTCCAGGCTTTCCATTTCGACACCACCAAGTAAGGATCATTGTGGTGTCTCATTCAGATCTTTTTTTCAGACCTGGCAGTATAATAAATGCACCTGCAGACCCCCTGGCACTAAATCAGAAACACTGCCAGCACACACGAAACAGAGGATATGGCATAACCTCTTCTTGCCTTTTAAAATCAGTTGAAAGAATTTGCCTAGCTGCCGTTGCATCGGCAAGCTCGGTGTTGGACCTGGTATTGCCCGTCTGTGGCGCTCCAGCCTCACGTGGGTCAGGCACCAACCTGTCAGCAGGCAGCACGGAAGCAGAAAGCCCACGTTAACTCAACGCTGTGCGCTAGTGTTAATTTGGTAGAAAAATGCCTGCATCTGATTTCTACCCAGTTTGCCCTGTTGCTTGTATTAATAATGGCCGCCTTGATCTCAGGTGCAGAAAACGGGCACTGGTACTAGCTGATAAACTTCCTCTCCACCGCCTCTTCCCATGTTTATGCAAGGCAGGGAATGTGAGCGTGGAAGGTGGCCTTTGCTGGCAGCTCCACGCTCACAGGGTGGAACAACACAACAACCTCAGCTGGGTCTTTATGCACATCTGCTTAAAGAAGCACAAATACGTCGCTGCAGTATGCATAGTCCAGACCATTTGCAGCTGAGCTTTCACTGACTTCATCAGGGGAGGAAGACAGCGCGTTCCACAGGGTATACTAGAAGTCTGAAAAATCTAGAGGTAAGCATAACAAAAAAAAGCATCTCAGTGGATCTGACAGGCATCGATTCCTTTGCTGGCCCCTTCTATCTCCCAGATACGTCAAGGACACTCAGGAAAAGAAGCTCAATTAACCCAAAAGTGTCAATTTAAGGCAAATTATGTAGATCAGCTCTACTAAATGGATGGACTTTCACTCAGAAATAAAGGTGGCATAACTTGGTTTCATTAATTTGTTTCAAAGTGAATCAAACTAAAGCAAATTGAGGCCATTTAAATTCTGGCTGCATGTACATAAGATGATTTAATATGGTTTCACTAATACATTTCAAATCCAAATTCATTTGGGTTAATTTTATTGAACATCCCTGAGTAGACAAGACAAGATATAATCCAGCTTTAAACATGTGTCCCGGGATTGTTGGATTTGTGCATTCCCTTCTTTGTCATCTTCTTTCTTTCACATATCTACCAGTGCTATTTGCATTTCAAGATAAGCGTCCCACAGGGTACTGCAAATTTTTTTCCTTTCAAGAAGAACCATCTGGAGAAAACTAGCAATATTGCCAACACTAGCATTAAAATTGTGAGTCAGGCCTTAAAAAAATCACGATTTATTTAAAAGTGTGACTCTTTCACCCACAAATAATGTATTTACATTTTTGACTGTCTCTCTGATATTTTAGATGTACATCAGCCACATTTTCAAACTGCAATACAGGAAAAGCTGGCTTTCCTGCGTAACCACTGGACTGCAAACGCCACAGGTTTAATAAAACTGCCAAATACCAGGAGAGATACAGAGTCCTGAGAATTTAAATTCTAAAAGTGAGGAGTTGTGTCAGTACCATAACTGTTTATGCTATGGATCAATTACAACGAACCTGTTCAGTCAGAGACAGGCAAGATAGAGACTGCCGAGTTTGAACCCGGCACTTGTTTAATTCAGATCCCAGTACATAAACCTTTTTGCTTGCATAAAGCTGAAGTCCTGCTGGCTCAAAGAGGATGTAAATGAAATGCAGTGTTTGGGTTTTTTACTGAATTCCCATCAAGTAACCTTGACCTACTTGCACGTATCAAACTTGTCTGTCTGTCCCAGTAGCCAGATTTTCTCCAAAATACCTATAACAAAGAGGTGTTTTGATCAAGTTTTGGCTTAGAAGTTTTTATCCTTAAAACCAGTCCAGAAATACATGTTCCTCTTTTCAGTTACAGACAACATCAGTGGTGGTGAGCTTATCTTCTTCTGGTCATAGAAACTTCCCAGTATCAAGTGTTCTGCAGCTGGGTCAACCAGGCCAGCGATTCCCTAAAGGGACTTGTGAAAAAAGTAACAACTGCTTCTTAAAGCTGTGCAATGTTAATCAAAACAAAACTTTAAAACAAGTTAATGCAAAGAGGAAATATTTCTAACGTGTGATCTGCTTCGTTCACCAGATGTCAGCTCACTCAGTGCATTCACAGATGGTGTAGTCCAAGCTTGAGTAGCATGGCCTAGCTAAACTCAGAGCTGGAGCTACACAACCCTTGCAGGGTTGGGTAAAGAAGGGATTCTACGGATCTGGAGTCAAACTGTGACGCTTGGTCCAAAGTGCCTGGAAGGGAAGCAGCTCCTACAGTTTTACTCATACAAATGATGAGGATTGATCCACATCTTCAGAGGAACCTTCCCACAGGGATCTCTCCCAGAACAGGACCTGAGCTTTTCCTCAGGCAATGCAGGGGTGGAAGGATGGAGAGAAGAGCTCCTTTCCGCTACGTCTACGCTTTCTGCAAGTATGACAGCATCAAACCTCAAGCCCACTCATCAGTACAGATGGGTTGGAGAGTCAAAGGGATTTTTTTTCTCCAGCCCCACTCAAAAGAATTATTTTTTCCTAACTTGGGCTTGCTGAATGTATTAGCAGCCCTTCGGTGTTCCACACTGCATGGGAGCTTTATACTGCACACAATACAAGTTATATAAGAATAATTACTGGCCTGCATGCTGGGATACTTGATGAAGGACATGTCTACTTCTATTTATTTTTTTTGCAGGCATAAATATACCATAAACAAAAAGCATTAATTATAAAGCAGCTCCCTGGAGAAATGGAAATTACTTGAGGAGTAAGAATGATTGCTCTGTCCAGGCCATGTCCCACTGAGAAGCAATTTGTTTTCTTTTACACCACTCACATCTTTTTTCCTACGCCATCGCTCCTGTATTTTACTGACTTTCCGTAACAGCTCTCAGCACATAAGGCTCAGTGAGCTCTGCATCTGTTCTTCAAAAGATGTGTACAAAATGCAGTGAAAATGTTTGTGTGGTGTATTTAAAGATATTATCACAGCCGAGGGTTATAAACATGCAGGTCAGAATTTTAAGCCAGGCATATAATCCTTCTTTTCCCCTGAATGATCAAGTATGCTGTAGACACAGTAGCATCTCTTGTGTTGCCATCAGATTCTTTTTGCAAGAAGGCTTTGATTTCAATGTGAACATTTCTAATAAATTACATGAGGGCAAATGAAGGGGAAGTGTGTCGAATATGATTAAAACTACTAAACAGCTTTACTGAGCAGATTCCCCTAACTACAAAATTGCTTCATGACTGTTATGGGTGGGAGTGGTAGGGCAACCATTTGTCCTCCAGGCCAGCAATCCTACATGCGCTTTATTTCTATAATCCAAAACGTCCCGCCTCTAGGTAAGCAGTGGGGTGTATTATAAAAATCCTGAGGTTTCTTCAGATGCACGGTTCCCATGACCTCCATGAGAAAACCACAGGGTAAACCTCATACCAAATCAGTATTTACCCAGGGCATTTCAAAGACAGACAAGGTATTGTAAGCACAAGGGTTGGGCTCTAGCGGATAGCTGTTCACGCTTCTCTTTCAGTCATTCCTTGGATGCATCCCCTGAGTCCAGGGATTCTACTGAGAATCCCTATCCCTATGAAAATATAGCCGCCTGGGAACGTATTAAAAAACAAAAAAGCCAGCAATTATAATGGCCATTTACACATAGGACTACATAGTCCTAAGGACTCAAAGATGAAGTAACTATGTCCTGACCAAAGCACCACATGCTACCTCTGCAGCTTGTTCCTGGAGTTTTGAACATACAGCTGAGTTGTTTCCTGTCCTAAACTGCCGTGTGGTATCGCAGTGCACGCTTCAGCAATTGCTGTGTTCTGCTGCAGCAGGGAATGAAGTCATCCCAGCTGGTATGCAAGGATACACTTGTTTATAACGTGACTCATATTTTGGAAGCACATAAATATGATTTTTTTTTTTATAGGCCATATATTGATGTGGTACATCAAACAATTGTGGAGCAAGTTCTGCACGCTCTCTTCTGTGGGTTGTAGAAGTAACACCAGATTGAGGGTTCTACCACTGACACACATTGTACCTCTAAATCCTGCTCTACGGGAAGGAGCAACCTGCGCAGCCAGCCGCTCTTGGGAGCCGTGCTCCATGCTCCTTACTGAAAGCGAGAGCTGGGAAGTCCGTCCCATAAACACTGTGCAAAAGCACAGAACAAATTATTTGATTCAAGCTTTGGTTTATACTCTGCATAGAACTCAGCCCCAAATTGGTCTAGTCTTTTAGGATCCTTGAAGAGGAAAAGTAAATTATACGCCATGCAATTAAAGTTAAACTAGTCTAGTATTTAAGTTCAAATATTCAGGAATAGGTATTAAGGTGTGTGAGGGAACTGAAGGTGAATTATTCTCCAGAGCTAATTGAAGAGCTTCCTCTAAACGAAAGGAAACCTGGTTTGATACTTTATTTTGCTAATAAGATGCAACATAAAATGACTTCCTAGTTATTATGCTGAAATATATCATGCATATTCAAAAACTATCTCTGAGGAACTGAAACAATTTAGACAAGATGAGTTACTGAATACATGAAAAGAATTGACTTCATGATCCAGCTAATGATTAGGCTCAACTGTTAAAAATAATGACTAAACCAAAAAAATGTACTTTTATGTTAACTGTAACCACCAGAACTTACTGTGAGCTTGCAGGCTGAATGGCAATCAGTTTAATTTTATTTCAACTGTTTGCTTTTCATTTGTCTTAAAAAAACGAGAGTCAATTTATGTTCTTTGCACACGTGGAAACTCAGCATCATGTTCCTTGCAGTTGTCTTATGACCAAAGTACTGTCAGTTTTTCTTTAAGGTACTGCAAAAGTGCTTTAACTGTCCCAGGGTTTTGATGTGGTGAGGGTGCATATTCACCCAATAAATTTAAGCCAAACAGCAGCAAAAAATACTCTCCAAGTGCCATCTGCTTAACACAGCCATACAGCACCTTCCTACCATTACTAGAGATTCTAACTAACTCAGAGTCAAGTTGCCCAGTACTATGTCAGGGTACACAGTAAAACAAGCTTCCAAACTAAAATCGATAAATTCTCAACAGTTACAATTAGTTCTAAGCCAGTGATGCCTGTTAACAGTATCTTCATGACTTAATTTTCAGCATCTTCCATGAGCAAAAGAAAAGTTAATGTACCCAGGAAAATTTCCAGAATCAGCACCCGGATATGAACATTTGATCCCTTACCATTTTCTGCGAAACAGCCAAAAACTTGGTTTGGCCAAAAGAATTTACAATACATAAACCACACAATGGAAGTACCAACCAGAGCCTGAAAGGCTGGAATCATTGTTCCGTAGGAGCAATGCACTGCTTGATCCAGACAGGCTACGAGATCCCACCCCTAACCTAGGAGCAAGTTGTGTTTACTCCCTCCTTTTGACTGCAAATGCCTAAAAGTGGCACGGTAGGACCAGTGCTTGAGGATGACACCGTTTCCCCTCGCTGGCTCCAGGAAACCCTTTTGACAAAGGGCATAATTGCATAATCTCTTTGTTTGCAGTTTAACCACAAATGCACAGCACCCACGCCAAGGTACAGCTGAGCAGAGAGGATGAGAACTGGACCTCGTGGGTGCTGCTGCACCCTGGGCCAGGCTGAACCTGCTGGTGACGGAGGAAGCCATCCGTCCCCGAGCGCAGCCCATTACAGTAAATCTCCCACACCCTGGAACTGGCTGAGGAAGGCTCTGTCCACAGGAACCCCCAAAGCGGTGGGCAGAAGGCACGGGGTACTCCGAGATTCTCAAGGACTGCCCAACACAAGATTTTTAACTTCTGCTGCTGAAAGGTTTTGACCTTCAGAGCAAGACAGGGGTCAGGGAGTCTGATTCATTTTCAAGCTCTATATTAAATCTGTCTCACCCAGGATGTCGAATCCCTCCCTGTTTACAGAATTAATATGTGGTTTATTATCTTCTAATACACTATTTAGGTAATTGGGCGTCAGTATATTTCTATATGACCTCAAGGCCATGGCTAACTCAAGGCCCTGTCATCCACCCTTCCCTTGGCACCCCGTGCCTGCGAGTCACTGGGGCTGTAAATGGGCACAGGTTTACTCCCGCACAGAATCAGCTGCAGTATTAGGGCCTTAAATTCTATACATCACACCAAAAAAAACCCCATCCAACAATCAGGGAAGCACAGATCAGCAAGAAAAGCCTTCAAGAGAGAATTTTTGAAAAATTTCTGGCATACTCGGTAGACTTCATGTGTACATACTGTGAGGAGGCGGAAGGGAGCGGGTGGCAGCGCTTGACTGGGTCAGGGAGAAATAGGCAGGTTGGACTGAAAGGTGTTTTAAGCAGAATTTAGAAAGGGCAAGTTAGAAGCACCTAGCCCCCAGGTAAAGAACGGCAAAGTGCCTTCACTCCAGCTTTCCTAATCAAGTTAGACAGATTTGCTGGGTATATAGTATTTCTTGCTTGGGGAAACTGATAATTGCCCAGTTTTCAACGGCGGTAACCTGCTACTGTGCTGACTAGGGCAGTTTAAACATAGGAGTCACCCACAGTGGCCTCAAGCTCCCAGAAAAGTAGAGAAATTCATTTAGACCCCAGTTTGCTTTTGTAAGGAAAGCTTAAAAAATCTCTGTATTTTCAAATTAAGTTACTAAAGCCAACACTCCATCTCTAAACTGACGCTTCTCCTTGCTTGGGTGTCCTGTGAATTGCAATAGCTGGAGCTGATGCAGCTAAAAGGACACAGAAATGGCAGAAAGAGCCATCTGAGAACCTATAGAAATGTATGGGGCATCCACAACGCTGGGCAGCCTAGCCACACTGGATGATTTAATATTTCACAAATCTAATACAGGCTTGTGCTGCTTGTTACTCTGATGAATGCAAACAACAAAATGAAAATATGTGGCAATCCTGCTCGTTTGTGAGAGAGTGCACTGAAAGGTGCCCCAAATCAACCCCCAAACAGAAAGTCAGTGACAGGAACTCTCGTGCTAGGATGTCGCAAGCCAGAACAGGTGAGAAAAGCCTGGAGCAAAGGAGGCTCAGAGGGGATCTCAGCACCACGTACCAGTGTTTAAAGGTGGCTACAAGGAAGATGGAGACTCCCTTTTCACAAGGAGTCACGTGGAGAGGACAAGGGGGAATGGACACAAGTTGCTCTTGGGGAGATTCCGACTGGACATGAGAGGGAAATTTTCCACCATGAGAACAGTCACCCACTGGGATAATCTCCCCAGGGGAGGGGTTGACTCCGCCACGCTGGACACTTTCAATGTCCTTCCAACCTCGGATTCTAGGATTCTATGAAGTCTCACGGCAATACAGCTGCTTTAGCAGACAAACCTGGTCTTCCTAAGTTGGACACCTTTGTGTGGCTGTGCCCTCCGTCTGAAACGTGTCACACTGAACTGCACTGTTCAGCTTTATTACCTGACATTCACACTGAATTCACACTCAGCAAAGATCTTTGTTATATGATAGACCACTGTCATCCTTAATGTGCAGCATATTTACGGTATCTCAGAGGCTAAACACAGTTACCAATAACACGCAAACAGAAATCTAACGCCCTACATCGTAAACTGAAATGCTGTGTTAATAATCTGGGTGGATTATTTCATGCTCGACACTAGAGATTCAGAACAGAGCCCGACCCATTCACCTGCGGCTGCATCATCATCACCGTCTACCACTCACGCACAAAAAAATGGGAATGTGTCATTTGGTCAATAAAGTAAATGTGTCTGCTTAACAGCCACAAAGAGCTGACCTATTGACTAACCCAGTGCTTTCTTTATCTTTCCTTTTATTTCACTACTGTCCTTTGTATTGAAAATACCTTTTGCTGGCAGAAAGCTGCATTTTTTTCATAAAGAAGAGCCTCTGTATCCACAAAGAACACGCAACCACTCAAGAAAAGATAAGAGAATTTTAAAATGTTAAACCCGTATTTCTTGTGTCTGTATCTTTTGATAGCTAGCTGGTTGTGCATCCCGAAGATTAAATGCTTTAATTGAAAATTTCCTGAGGTTTATAAACAGCTTGTTCATCCAACCCACATATCTCTTATTACCAGCATTTATTAATACAGGATACGATAGAATATAACAAGTTTGGAAGCGATGGTCTTGCTAAACCTGAATTGGGCAGAACTCTGATATTCTCTCGGCTGGTAGAGGACGCGCAATAAAAACATAAAACTAGGGGGAATTAATTTTGACAGGGGAAGGAAAGTATCTTTATTAAAATATAGTGCTATCAGGATCTGCTTTTTTCTGGAGAGGTGCTCATAACTCAGACTAGTTCATATTACGCCGTCAGTGCATAAAACCTTGTTTGCGCTCGGTCGCAGAGATTGGAAATATTTTTCCAGAACAACTGCTGCAAGGCAATCTCTCTACTCTCAACACAACTGCCTGTGCAGGCTCTAAACTGAAACTACTGTCCATAAAGTTACTCTGATTAGCAGATCAGCCTTTTTACTAACAGGTAAATATTATAAATAAATATTAACAGGTTAGTGTAATACAGCTTGAGCAAATAAAGAATCAAAGTATGAGCTCATTATCTCTCTCA